>NC_140909.1:27243936-27805922 GCF_045865225.1 Trachurus japonicus | reverse complement strand
CAGGTTTCACCTACTATGGGTTTTTACAGTCTATGGATTCACACAACAGCGCCACCGAGAGACTGAATTTGACACGAAGAACATAGTGCAGTGTCATCAATAGTTGAATGTCGGATAAAACTAATAACACGGGGGGGAAATGTGATTGCAGACGAAATAACGAGTCGTTGTTTTTATTTATTTATTCTTGACTTTGTTTGAGTTCCTACCGTCGTATAAATCCAGAGGAACCTTTTATCCACAGCAGAGTTTTCTCCGGACGGGATATTGTGCTGCCACGTATTTGTGTGCGACGCCGTAATGTCGCCGACTGGAAACGCGTTGATGTAACAACAGTGTGAGTTTTGGTCTGAGCTCGGAGTTTGAAGTCTTCTAGCCGGTAACATGTCTGACGCTTTGCTGCGGTGGTGTGTGGAGCAGCTGCACCACAAGTTCGGGCTGGAGGCGTGTGAAGACATCGTCCAGTAAGACGTGTTAATGTTACTGTTACCTCCTGTTTAATGTGACAGCTGAGCCGCTACACTAAACAAGCTAACCCCCAGGAGCTAACCTGCTCCTGCTGTACTGTGATGTAATGGATGTGCGTTTGTTTGAATAATACCTGCGTATCAACCAATGTGACGTAGGCTACGTGTGACCAATTTATTGATTTCCTCTGATACATGTATATACATTCGATATTGAAGCTGATGTAGCTGAAGGTAGCTACACAGTCTGATAGCTGTGTGACATATTTATTCTCTAACTCATGAAACAGTTAATGCCTCATTTCGAAGTGCTGAAGGAAGTGAGGAGACCAGGGATGGTTGTTACAGCATCACTTTCACCAATAGGGGATAACATTAGAGTTATGTGATCAATATCATGTGTATCCACTGCCTCTCTGACTGTCATCTGAATTTGCATGGCTATGTGAATAAGTGTGTAAGGTTTTACAGCCAAAAAACACTTTTTTAGGTAAGAAACTAATATTTTGGACCAAGCCAAAATTTTGATTAGTACAGATACCGTTGAAGTTTGAATTATGTAACTGAAAGAGCAGGTTCTTAGGTAAAATATTAGTCATTTCGTTGATGTTAATTTCAAACCACTGTGCTGGTACAGGTAGTCAAACACTGACTTAACCAGGTGGGGAGTATGAACCATCTTTCCTGGAATTTTACATGGATTATGAGCTGCTTCTGACCTCCTGCTCAGGGTTTCCATTCATACATGTTCACCATTCATCGGTATTATCATATCCACTAAGACAGCTTTCTAATGTTAGGATCCACACCACTGACACTGTTCTTCATTTAGCCGTCAGCGATTAGTTATTTGTGTCCATACTGAACTATAGGAAGATGCTTTAGTGTTGGAACATGCAAACATGGAATAAACTTATAGATGCATATTTTGTGGTGTTTGTAGTTTTAAATCTCACTGTTACAATTTACCCCAGGATGTGTTACAGCCTGAACCTACCCTGCTAGTGGGGCAGGTTGTAACTTGTAACAGTGGCACTCTTTGCATTTGACCTCAAATAATGAATTATGTGATATAGTTTGAGAAGTTTAAAGCATTGCTATTTGCAGTGGACAAATGAGGGGACTCGTGTGTCATAATTTGAGAGCTCTACCATGAACACTCTGCAGGTTACAGGAGCTGAGACAATAAGTGTTACGATCATCCCCGGCCCTCCCTATTAATATCATACTATGAAAATACTCAAGTCCTGCACTGACAAGAACAAGACACAGATATAAAGAACATATTAGAAAAGTCTTTTTCCATTCAGCACCCTCTTTGATAAAGAAGCATCACTGGGTTAAATGACTCTTGTGTCTCTCTGCTGTCTAGATACATTCTGTCCATAGAGACAGCAGAGGAGATTGAGGAGTACATGGGAGACCTCCTGCAGGGCACGGACGGGACAAAGAGGCAGTTCATTGACGAGCTCCTCAGCCGATGGAAGATGACTCTGAGACAGACCACAGACACTGCAAGTCTTTTCTTCCTCAAAGAATCCACTCCGCTAGCAGGTAAAGCATTAATGCCTGATGTCTGCCATTAAATCTTCATTTACAGTTCACATGAAAATCTTCCCAGCCATTAACAATGCTAAAATGAAACTCTTATTCAAAGTATTTGGGCCTACTGTAACTCATTAATGTAAATACCTATAAATCCAAATGATTAGATGTCTTGTGAATGGAGAGGTATTAAACTGAGATATCAACTTAATTTGCTAATGTGATTTGTTTTCTTTTTTTTAGATGCACAAGACCTGACTAAAGACACCCAGAAGAAGGCTAAACGCAAAGGCCGTAACAAACAGGAGGTTCTGACTGTGAGCCAAACAGAACCTGAGCCAGAGGTGGTCAAGACCCCGATTGATTTAATGAGGGTGAGTAGTCATTAATTTTAAAGGGATAGTTCAACATTTTGGCAAATTTGCCTATTGCTATAATCCCTATAGTCATAGCAGTGGGATCATTTTTAACCTTTAATTATCAGTGCATGTTGTTTTGAGATCGGCAGGGCAGAGACGTGAGCTGCTCAGTGAACACAATGATACAGGTCCCCTGTCCCTCAAAACTCATCAAATACACAATCCAACAACTCCAAAACACTCCCATGGACAAATTGTGACCTGTTGAACTATCCCTTTAACATTTTTCTCATCACTTACTTTATGAAAGTAACACAATAAGTTCAGACGATCCTTTTTATTTTTCATTGTTGTGCTCATTTGTTTAACTTATCTGTTTAATTATCATCACTGTTTTTCCTCGCTTTATTTGTCAGGCCCAAGAAAACAATAGTGGCTCTTCAACAAAGAAGAAGAGTAAGTTTATCAGTCTCTATGCCAAAGAGGGACAGGACAAGCTTGCTGTCTTACTCCCTGGTCGACATGCCTGTGAGTGCCTTGCTCAAAAACACAAACTTATCAACAACTGCCTCACCTGTGGTCGCATAGTGTGTGAGCAAGAGGGCTCTGGGCCCTGCCTGTTCTGTGGAAAGCTGGTACGTAAGCGTTTTGAACGATGATGTTCTTTTTATTTTCTTATTTCTACATCTGCTTGGGATTCTGAGTGTGAAAACCTTTGTTTTCTGATTCAGGTCTGCACAAGAGAGGAGCAGGAGATCCTGCAACGAGACTCCAACAAGAGCCAGAAGCTAAGAAAGAAGCTTATGGGAGGTGAGGGTCAAAACTATCAAGAGTTAATTACATCAAAATATATGAAATAATGATGCTGATTGATGCCATAAATTTGTCTTTATGATGGGGACAGACTGTGAGGACAGAGATTATCTCCCACACCATGAGGCCAAGATGAAGGCTGGTTTGGAGAAGGCTGTCCAGCACAAAGACAAACTGCTGGAATATGACAGGAACAGGTATCACACAGTCACACAGTCAAGAAAAGAGCCAGGTTTATTGCTTAAAATTTGGATTACGGGAAGACCACTATGAATTTATATGATAACATTTCCTCTTTACTGTCCCTGTCAACTGCAGTGTCAGGAGAACACAAGTCCTGGATGATGAGTCGGATTACTTTGCCACCGAATCCAACCAGTGGCTGTCACCCGGCGAGCGAGAAAAGCTGAAGAAGAAGGAGGAGGAGCTTCGAGAACTTCGACACGCCTCTCGCAAGGACAGAAAGATCACGCTGGACTTTGCGGGCAGACAAGTGATCGAGGAGGGAAACAACCTCAACGAGTACCACAAGAAGTAAGATGCTGTCTGAATCAAACCTGTCAGAGAAGATAAGCTAAATACATACATTCTCCTTCTTGGGCTCCAGACTAACTTTTTTTACTAGGAGCTCAGTGGCCCCTAACTTAAAATTTCAGGAGTGCAAGCAGAAAATTTTGGAGCTCACACCATAAATCCACTTGCAAAGCAAATATTCACAATTCCTTTTCATTCATGATCCCCACACACATTGGCCTCACACCTGAGTCGCCCCTTCCATGTTTCACCAGTGTACATACACTACTCATCTCAAAAAAAAAAAAGTCACACACTCTAATATTTAGTTGGACCGCCTTTAGCTTTGATTACATCACACATTCACTGTGGCATCGTTTCAATAAGCTTCTGCAATGTCACAACAATCTTGGTTTTTTTTTGAGAGATGTTATATTTGCTTGATGCCAATAATTTGACCCTTCTGAAACAGATTGACCTCTTTTTGACATGGTGGCGCAGTGGTTAGCACTGTTGCCTCACAGCAAGAAGGTCCTGGGTTCCAATCCCCGGCCGCCCAGGTCCTTTCTGTGTGGAGTTTGCATGTTCTCTCCGTGTCTGTTTCCTCCAGGTACTCCGGTTTCCCCCACCACTAAAAACATGTCAGCGAGTCTAATCCTCCAGTCAGCACCCCTGACCATAATCTGGAGCTGGTCTCCGGGCACCGCACCGTGGCTGCCAACTGCTCCTCAGGGATGGGTTAAATGCAGAGAAAGAATTTCACTGTACTAGCTTTATATGTGACAAATAAAGTACCTTTACCTCCATGACCACAGGATGTGTCTTCCAACATAGTTATGTAAGAAATGAGAAGCTACTGACTCCATCAGTTAGGGCTGAATAACTTGTTAGGGTTAGGCCAACTGAAACATAAGTAATTATCCAGTGGGAGGCTCTCACCTATCAGCTTAAATCCAGGTGGTAACTGTTTTTGGACAGACAGTGTATTTAAGAAAAGAAGGAAAAAAAAAAAAACAGCAAATGTACAGGTTGTGCATGTTTCAGATTTTAGGGGCAGCCTGCCTTTTGAACATGTTTGCAATGATTCACAGGTTGGACGAGACCCTCAAGGCAATGAACAGTGACACTGCGTCAAAATCACCGATGTATTCTGAAAAACAAGGCGGAAGGCAGAGCCTCGGGCAGCTGGTCAACCCCAACATCATGCAGTCTGCCCCAGAGGTAGGCCACTGCTTTCAGTAGGCGAAGGCTGCCACCTAGTGGTACATTTTCAACACTGCATGTAGAGTTCAGATTAGACCATTACAAACAGTAGACATAAAGAGAATGTATGTTGGGTGTGGGTGATGCTTCCTGTTGCTTGGGTCCCCTATCTGCAAGCAGTTTTTGCTTCTTTGGTGTTCCCTTTATGTAGCCTACATCTGCTTGTTAACTGCATTCTTTGTGTGTAGTATCTAGTTTAGTAGATGAATAAGAAAGAAATATCTACAGTATTTTTTTTCTTTTTTTCTATATTAGAAAAACAAGATAAAATAACTTGAAATGACACTGATATTGACTGCATTGGCTGGCTGGTTTGTGCAGATGGTATCCATGCAGATTCTACCAATGTTGACGATGACGATGTATACACTTTGTAGTTTGTGAACGTCGGCGGTGGCGAAAGCTACAAGAGGAACACAGAGCAGCGAAAGAATGTGGCTCTGGACAAGGGAGGAGAAGAGCGTAGCAGGCTGCGCCTCCAAGACAAAGAGCTGCAGGAGATGTCTGATGGAGGCTGGTGCCTCAGCATGCACCAGCCATGGGCCTCGCTGCTGGTCAAAGGCATCAAGAGGTAAGAGGAGGAAACACAGTTCACAATGGGCCTCACTCACTCAAGTATTTTCTTTAATTCTTTCTTAAGTCGTTCTGAAGAAATTTCTTAGGAAAACTCTACGTCAGATTCATGAGCGTGTTCCTATAGGATTAGCATAGGTAAACGCCCCTTCAAACCCCGTAAAAGGGCATGAGACTGCAGAAACCTTTCTGTGGTTTCTTTTGAGCAGAGAAGGTGAAGTGAGGAATAAAGTTAAAATGCTCAAACCAAAATCTAAAGGGGGAGTGCCGGACTCAAAGCATAAAAAGAACTGCTGCAGGAAACGAAACAAAAAAACACTCCTCCTTATTTATATTTATTTTTAGTAGCGTCAGCAGTGGATGCAAAGTAACAGAAAATAAAGATGCATGGGATGCTGTTTTTGTCCACCGAATGTTGCATCTGAAGAAGAGCGCGCAACTGACCAAGTAAAGAAGAAATGGTTTGATCTCAAATCTGTAGTTAAAGAAAGTATTGGACAAAGAAGAGAGAAGCAGAGGAGAGGACAGACTGACAGCTGGTCCAGACTGATCTGAGCTGGACCAGCACATCGAGTCATTATCAGAGAGACCAACCTCTCAGGTGTGACATCATAAAGATCATCATATTATCATATGATCAGTCTCTTCATTGCTATTGGCTGGTGTGGTTCCCAATAAACATAATTGATGTGAATTAAGTGTCTATAGTGTTTTTAAGAGACCGCAATTATTTGTAAAATAATTAAAATAATTATAAAAGCATCATAAATGATAAGAAAATTATTCTAATTCAAATCATATAATATTATACATCTGTAGAACAGAAGAGGTTAAGAACAAATCCTGCATAAGAAACATTTGTGAATGCCACAATCTTTGGGACTGAAGACAAATTTGTTCTTAAAGAGATAGTTCAACATTTTGGCAAATTGGCCCATTGCCATAATCCCTATAGTCATAGCAGTAGGTTCATTACCTTAAATTGACGGTGCAAGCTATTTTTAGAATGATGGAGCAGAGCCGTGAGCTGCTCAGAGCTATGCTACGGAGGCTCATGGGATTTCTTGGTTTCCACACAACACAACAACTCCAAAACACTCTGGTGGACAAGTTGTTACCTGCACATTCACCACGCTGTGAGATAATAACAGAATGTTACCAGACAGAGTTGTTTTAGAGCTAAATGCAGAGACTGCTTGCTGAAAAACTTCCCTCGACGGGAACGTGCATCAGTGGATTTGCATGAATTTACCTCGAAAACAGCTTTGTCCACGGCTAACAAACCTACTCCTAAAACTATAGGGATTATGGCAATGAGCCAGTTTGGCAAAATGTTGAACTGTCACTTTAAGAACATGAACGTGAATAAGGCCCACTGAGCTTGATGAAGGAACACAAGTGCAACACTCGGAGGTAACGGTGCATTTTGTATGTGTGTGTGTGTGTGTGTGTGTAGGGTAGAGGGGCGAACCTGGTACACATCGCACCGAGGTCGTCTGTGGATCGCTGCTGCAGCCAAGAAGCCCAGCCCTCAGGAGATAGCTGAGGTGGAGGCTATGTACCGCCACATCTATAAACGAGGTACACATACTGCAGTGGTTACTGGAAGTAATTGATTGTAGCTGCTTTGATTGAAGTGCACAGCATTAAATACGATGGCTGTTTGTTTTTTGTCTTGTTGGTTGCTGGATCTTTGAGTTGTCCTCCTCTTCTCTTTTGTGTGCAGAGCCAAGACTCCCTAAAGACTATCCCACTGGCTGCCTGTTGGGCTGCGTCAACATGACTGACTGCCTGTCCCAAGAGCAGTTCAGAGAACAGGTCAGTAAAACATTATACCTCGGCAGGATTGATACTAAAGTTTTACACTGGTGCTAAATCTCATTTTAAAAACTCAAACCACTTCAGTGAACAAATCAGAGATATGGTTGGCAAGTCAGGTCTGGAATCAGGACGTGGTGATGATGAAAATACAGCAGCAGTGTTCGATGGACAGAGACTGGAATGAAGATGTGACTTGATTGTTTTAAAAAGGCTCTAAGGCTTTGGAATGAATGAATGAATGAATTTATTTATTTATTTCGAACATAAAAAAAAAAAAAAAAAAAACACAATACAAACAAAAAGAACGGTGTCCGAAAAGGAGCAGGTAGAAGTCAAACTTATACGACCCTACCCGTTTCTTACTTATCTATTAAACAGCTTCATAAATCAATTTACAACCAAATATAAATATATACACATTCATCAAATTATTTACAATCCTAATATCCACCCAGTGGATATTAATAATAATTAATTATAATTATATAATTATTAATTATACAATAAATATTATAATAATTAATCGTTTAACCAACAAACAAAATCATCCCTTAACACTAGAACCGCCAAGACGGTCTCACAGACCGTTTGTGTTTTTCTTATGTAAATTACTTTGTTTACATTAAACCTACAGGTCTTCCAGTCCGTGACTTTTCCTAAATATATGTGTTTAATGGTTTCTGAAGCTTACAACTTATTAAAATGAAACACACTCGATTTCTGAGCAATTATACCTCGGACCGCCAGCAGCGGTCCCACAGACCGCTGCATATAAACGGCAGTTATAGATCGCTATGTCAAGCTGTGATCACACAGCAATTATTACAATGTTTCCATTTTGCAGTTATCGCGCTTCTTTTTTTCACTAATTGTTTTCCTATGTGGCTATATTTGTTTTTATATGAGGAGAGAGAGAGAGAGAGAGAGAGAGAGCACGAACGAGACACCAGGTGTATACGGGCAATAACTGAAACAGGCCGGTTAGAAAAGAAAAAGGAAAATCTAGGATATGTCCAGGAGACTCATCGGGACGTGAGGGAGGGGGGATCGGTTGGTGGCTCAGGTAGTGATGAGGAAATTGTAAGCTGCATCTGTCAGATATATGCATCTGTCAGCTGTCAGCTGACGTGTGCCCCATGCAGATGTAACGGAGGTGCGCGGACTGTCTGTGTAACGGAGGAGCGCGGAGCTCCGTTACACAGACACTTCACAAACTTTATTTTGTGGGCTTAGGACAGACTAGATCATGATTAGTCTGTGTTAGATATAAAGCGCCATATATATAGCCTACTCACTCTTGTTTATAATGATTATTCAATTATAACGTAGGTAATAATAATTCTCTCGGCTGCTGTCCAGTCAGGTAATAACGGGTTTCTGTGGGCGTGGAGTCTAAACTACGTAATATCCAGGTAGAACAACTGTAAAACACTGGAGTTGATAACAAACAGGCCTAGAAAAAATAAAAATCCAGTGAACAGCGACATCGACTCTTGACATGAGAGCAGCACACATGTCCAGATGCGTCACTTTCAGCTGTAGGCAGAAGTGTGTGCTGTAGGTGCAACAAGCGGTGCTGTAACATCACTCAGTCTAACCCCCCAACCACATCCAATCAAGACCCCAACACAACATAATATGAAGAAGGACTAACACTACTAAAAATTAAATCTTATTTTTTCCACTTACAGAACTGTTTGCGACTGGAAACAATGTAATTACACGTGACGGTCTGGGAGACCGCTGTGGCGTTTTAAGGGGGATTAGAATGTTGGCGGTTCTAGTGTTAACACAACTCCTCCTCAACTATATAACTCCCCAAGATTTATATTAGTGCTTTGCTTCACCCATCATCCAACCCATTCCATAGATCCACTCCAACAACGGAAATACACATACTTTTCCTTTTTGAATGAACACAATGTTTTTTTTTTATTAACTTTCCCTTTAAGTTTTCTAATATTGCCATCATTTGTGCAGTTTTAAATTTGACTAGATCCCAGAATTTCAATGAACACTGTGTTTGTGTGCTCCCTATATCCCACATTATGTACAATGCTGATTGCTCTTTTTTGTAGTCTGAATAATGGTTCTAAGTTGCTTTTGTACGTGTTACCCCAAACTTCCACACAGTAATGCAGATATGGTAATACTAGTGTTGAATACAGAATGTGCAGTGATTTATGATCCAGTGTGCATCTTGTTTTCCCCAGTGTTGCTACGCTCTTTGCCAGTTTTGTTCTTATATGATTTGTTTTTAGTTTCTGTTGTCTGAGTGAAAGGTAATTGTTGAGGTAAATGCAACAAAAGAGGTGAAAATGTGTACTTCTGCTGTTACTGCTGTTTTGCCGACTTACAGCCCCGGCACTTTCCATCCTCCTCCTCCTCCTCGTTGTCTTGGTTTCGTTTCCATTCTTTTTCCCATGGTGACTAAATTGAGGTGTAATTTCAGTAGTACAAAGAAAAAAACACAAAAAGCCCTGGGGGGATACAAAAGTGAACAACAGATTTTTGTCTCATCATGTACTTGGAGTTACAATTTAGTTTCAGTTTTTCCAGCAACATTAGAGAGACATCCAGATGAACACACAGACCTCCTTTTAGTGTGTTGTGATTTAATGACTCAGACTGTTTGGACAGGAGCACTCATTTTTATTCCCAATAACATTTGCTTATACCTTTATTACACTTTCTGTCTTGTATGTGTAGGAAATGATAAATCATATATCTCAGTCAGATGGAAATGCATGTTGTGCTGTTATCACCTCTTACCAGCAGAGGTCAGACTTCACCTTTTCACCAGCAGCCCCCTGCCAGCTCACAGTGTTCCCCACTAGGGGCAGTATTCACCACAGGAAGGAGGACCAATGCAACACACATTCACAGACATGATCACTGCAACAGTCAGCTTCCACCACCCTCGGTGCTGTAACACACACATACACTTCACATCGGCTTCAGGCATTTACATTCACAGCAAAAAGGCTGGCTTTGTCTCACAGCTTCAGAAGATGTAGACTGTGGAACGAAGCCTCTGATTACGGGTGCGTTGCAGCTCTCTATGATCTCCTGTTTATGTTCCCCATCGACACTTAAAGTGAAATCCAGCCTTAACCATAGTGTTACGAGGGCTCTGGTTTGACTCAGAGTATCTGATGTGGCGGAGCGTGGAGCTGCTCCATTGGCAGCAGGGTCAGTGCTGCCTTTTTGTCCTCATAAACTGTTTACTTCAGCTTTTACACCCAAATTACTTTAATTAATTGTAGTTTTACCAAATAAAAATTGGAAAAATACACCCTGCCCCACATTAAATCATTATGTCTATGGAGAGTCCCTCTCCCATCCACTGTCAGCCAAACACATTTAACTACACTTAATTACTTTGCCATCCTTGTGTCGGCAGTTGTTCCTCTGCCTACACTGGTCCCATCCTTTTAATATAGTTAGTTACCACTAGAGCAGAAACAGCTGTCTGCTTGATTAGACACTGCAGAAAAATAATCTTTAGGCAATTATTGTTTTTTGGGGGTAAAAATTTCAGCTTCTTGAATATGAGTATGCTACCTTTGTTTAATCATTGATGCTAAATGGAATTGGGCTGGAACAAGAAATGTGAAGATGTAATTCGCGGCTCTGGGAGAGCGTCATGGTCATTTTCACTCTTATCTGGCATTTTATACTCCACGCCGCTCTCGTCCATTAATCAGAGGTCTGCAAATTAAGTGACAATAACTAGAGACGGTAGTTGCAGCCCTAATTACTATTCAAGTAATGTCAGGCTTTAAGAGCAACAACTCAACCGTGAACATGTTTAATTTCCTGGCATTTACATTTTGAATGATAGGGTTGAGATGCTCCACAAATGCCTCAGTTACTATCAAAACCATCGGCTGCTGCATCTTCCTTTCCCTGTGTCAGTCCCAGTCAAATCAATAAGGATACCTCAGTTAATAAGGTGGCAGTTACTTCTCATTATTGCTATGTTGTGTTAAGCCATTAATGTGTCTCTATTCTTAGTTTAGACACACATATGCTCTAGATCACCAAGAGGGGAAAAGTGTATAATTGGAGAAGTGTGTAAAGCGCAAAACGCATTGTACAAACATGCCCTAACCCCGCGAAGCTACAAGCCCTCACACACATGTACGCACACGCTTGTGTACTATCTTTGACGAGATACTGCAACAGATCAGATTTGGAAACTCCATGCTGCTCTGTTCCAATTAGAAACAACACAGCCGAGGAGAGAAAAAAAATGGAGAGAAAAAAAAGAAGCTTTATTTGTGTTTCTCTTCTCTGCTTATACTTTTTTAGCATATGTGTCTCTGCATAAAGGCACTTTAAAGGAGCTCTGTATTTAGTGTACTTTTAAACTGCGTGCTGCATGGTGTGCATTCTGACTGCTGGGACCTGTAAATTTAAGGGCTTTCCCCTTTTGTACCCTGTCCTCATTGTCTCCTCCACCACTCATTCCACCCAGGGCTGTAAAATCATGTTTGCAGGCAGTGTGACTGCCCTTTCATCCTGTGAAAGGGTGTGTGTGTGTGTGTGTGTGTGTGTGTGTCCACTTGCACAGAGCAGCCATAAATAACACCCCCACCCCGCATAAGGCCCCTCAGAAAAAAAAGGGGGGGAAGAAAGGCAGATGTAGAAAATAGTGAAGCAACCAGGGAACAACAAGCAGCACCAGAGGCCTAATGTTGGTGCTGAACAGTTGGTTGGTGCTTATTCCACCATTTCAGAGAAAAAGCACAGACTATTAGCCGTCCAGCATTTAGCACTTTAAGCTGCCTTCCTTTCATTTAAGTAGGGGGAGTGCATGTTGTGCTGCTGGTGCATAGTAGCACACAGCTGAGCTGCTGGGCTGGGCGAGTGGGTGAGGCGGAGGATTTACTGTCCTGTGCTGGCAGCTGTGGGTGGTTAAAAAGGGTGGGGGGTGGAGGGGGGGGTGGGGGTGAAGGACAGACAGCCATTATTCCTCAGGCTCTTCTAAATCTGCCCCTAGTGATGTATGAAATATTTAGAGAGAGTGGAATGCGGGTAGATGAGGAGAGCGTGTGAGAAACACTTCGAACGCTGAAAAAGAAAAAAAAAGTTGTAAATAGCTGAATATCAGCGATGGGGTGTGATTGCACTCTCTCCCCTGTTGGGGAGCTGTTGTACAAAGCAGCAGCACAAAACAAGCTGCCACCCTGCTGACAGACAGTGCAGGGGGACCACCCCCCAGGCAGAGCAGGATTTCCATCTGCTTGACTTGGACCGATTCTTTCCCTCATTAGAAACTGACTGGTGTATTGATCCATTCCCCCCATAATCTCTCACTACTCCCAGCTCACCAGCCCCTCCCTGCTCCCCTCCTTACTACTGATAATTGGCCAGCCATTATGATCTGTGCGGTCTCTCTCCACCTCTACCCCCCAGCGCTCGCTCAGCAGTGGGTGGAGATGTACGCATGACCTGCCTGCTGCAGAGGTGAGGTGGCGGGCGGGGGTGTTGGGAGGAATAAAGGTACATTACAGATTGAAAACTGCGATGTTTTTTGCTGTAAGAGGCAAAGCGAGATGATTAAAAAGACTCAGCAGAGAGCTACAGTCGGATAGAGGAGGTTTATGGGTGGTCAATATGCTGCATGTGGTTTACTTTACACTCAGCGGTGCAGAATTTTAAAAAATAAAGTCAAATGCCATCGCTGCACTTTGAATTCAGCATTATTCAACTCATGCACAGACTCAGTTCTCAGTCTCCGTACTGGTTCACAGCGCTCGCAAAGCCACATCAGACCCCATGCAGAGCTCGGATCGCACCATCAACCTACTCCTGCGGTGAAAAGATTGACGACTGGATCAATCTGCACTCTTAATAAGGGTCTGATTTCTTACTCTGTTCCAAAGACCATAATACCATCTGCAGAGCTACATGTCTCTGTGAATATAAGTCAGAGATCTCTAATCTATTTGACAGGCATGCCAAGAGCAAAACCAGTGACTCTTCAGTGCTGTATTGATTTATATGAAACGACTATGAGGGCAAGAGGGCAGAGTGAGCTCTGTTTGTGTTATGTGCGCGTGTGATCTGTACATATATTATCTATGAATTTCCTGATGATGAAATGTTGACACAGTGACACACTCTGGAAGTTTCATCATTCACGGAGGTTTTTGAACAGTAATATCGTCTGTGGTATCTCATGTTTCACAGATAAGCAGATTTTATTAACCTGGGGTCTGTTGAAGGCTGACATACAGCAGATCCCCTGGCACGTACTGTGTGTGTATCAGATAGGCTCATACTTGAGTCATGCCTTGTACTGGATGGTTTATGGCAGTGGTTTTCCAACTGGTGCAGACTCAAATTCCACATGTCTCCTTTGTCATTAAGTAACGGTCCGCTCAAAGGCTAAATGAGCACCAATCCAGTTTTATTTCACAGAGTGAAAACAAAAAAGACATTTCCAACGGACCAGCAGACATTTTGACATGTCATTATAGAAAAACCACACGTATAAATAATGATGGATGGCTGAATTCCATTCAGCTGCTTCAGTTTCTGGTTATGTATGCTGGATCGCTGTCACATTATCATGGCTTACTTGGACACTTGAGTAAAGCAGTTATTAGTAACACCTGTGCTTTTCTTGCTATGACATGTCAAAACATGTGCGGTGGAGAGTCATATATTAAGGCTTAAAATCCAGTGACACTAATAGCAGGTAGAACTAATTCAGACAGAGCCTTTTTAAAGTTAATATGACACAACAGCATGTAATAAAACAGTTGCTTTGCTGAAGAGGCAAGATAAAATAAATCAAATTAAAATGTGTTGTAATGTCACATGCCATCTTTTGATATTTGCCTATTGTATCCATATGAATAGCAGTGTCATCTGCCTATATGTGTAGTTTGAAAAAGTATCATCTGCATATATCCGGTTTTTGTGGGTCCAATAGTCTGATAGTTTTAGGTATCTAATCTCTTATCTTGTATATTTTTACAAGTTGATGTTACTTTTAGATTAATTTGTTTATTTAAGTGTCATACACGTTATTGTGCCCAGCCCACGTGGGCTTACAAGACACTAGACAATATAAATAGAAGTATTCAAACATGGCTAAGAAGACTTCTCATAAATATGTATCCATAGACTCATGCAAACAGACAGATTTTCCAAAATATACAAAACAATAATAGTAAGTAGTCTTGCATAGGATGCATTGTTTTCTGTTTTCTGCTTTTTTAATAAATCTGGTTAGGACATATGATCAACGTATCACACTCAGACATCCAAAATCAGTCAGGATTTTTCGCCTCAACTTTTTCAAACAAGGATTTCCTCAGTTCACTGTACAGAGTGTATTGAAACAGAAAGTGAAATTCATCTTCAACAATATCAAGATCACACAAAACACATACACTGTTCTTCGGGGATACCCTTATACCTGGCAACTTAAATTGCCACCAGATCTCAGCTGTGCACACACGGACCTCTGTTTAATGTTAAATATGGTTCTGTGTAGTAATCCCCTTTAATTTGAATATAGTTTCTATGTTTGAGTTTACTCCAAATCTCCTCCTTCCATTGTTTCATATAGAGGCGACATAGTATTTATATTATACTGCAAATTATTACCGAAAAATTTATATTACTCAGAAAGAGAAAATACTGCAGAGACATCTCTTAACCAGGGGAAATTTAGAAATTTTCATTAATCTCAGTCATGCTTTTCAGTGTTTTTATTTTTTTTGTCAATATTGATAGTTTCTAATTGAAGTATGCCTAATTCAAGTTTAATGAGATCCTGCTTAAAAACAGCACGTTTAATGCTCAAGTCTGTTGAAAAGAATGTCTGTACACCTTGTACAAGAAAATACTGTTCCAAACAGTATTTTCTTCTCTGCGTATAAAGATATAACTAGAACTATACTATACTATACTGTACTATACTATACTATACCCTTACCCATACCATCACAACTAAACACTTAACCCCAATCCTGAGGCTGAGCAATATTGCCAGAGAAGCTGTCATGTCAGTCAATATCTATAATAATCACTAATAGATCCAATCCTTATTTGTTAAGGTTTAAAATGTGATTTCTGCTCCCCACTGAACACACTAGACAGATTATCGTGGCTTTAAATTATTCTTCATTGTCAGAAAGTCAAAACACGCATCACAAGTTATCACAACATTTCACAGATCAGAGGCACAACATATCAAATGATGACAAGAATAGAAATGCAGTGCTGTACATATTGTAGCCATAGGGATATATAAGTTATTTTCTTTATTTTCAGTAAAGTATCAGGGTTTTCTTAGACTGGCTCTGAGTTCAGGGTTGGGTGGAGGGAGGGAAGTTGTTTAGAGATGTAACAGATTATTTTGGACGAATGATGTACCAAGTTCAAAAATCAATAAAGATATGTGTTAAAAAAAAACAAAAAAAAAAACAATGACAATTATAAAGTCTAACTTAATGTAATGCAGAATCATCGGCTCGAATGGGAAAGTGGCCTTTTGGACACTGTATGGAAATGTAGTGGGCCTTGAACTTACCATGAGGAACACTACTTTGAAAAAGCTGAAAAGGTTTTTCTTATGTTTTCTGTTGTTTGAAGTTAAACAGTGGCAGTTAGAGGTAATCACACAACAATCAACACAATTGTGAGAGAATCCTCTTAAAAGCTTTACTCTGAGCTGAAACACCCCATTAACGCCATCTTTGTCTTGTTTTTACAGTCTTTCTTTAAAAAAAAAACATGGCGTAAGGAAAATGTTGCCTTCACAGCCTGTATCATATTTTACTCAGAAAACATTTGTTCCCACGCGTCCGTCTTTTCGTTTATCTCATTCTTTATTGGCCTATACTATACATTTAAAATTTTAATTCCAACACCCAGTTAATAAAACAAGTTACCGGTATGTTGTTATTTTTTATTACAGCCTAAAGCCTTTATTTTAAAACATGTGTATATTCTACTCTATTCTGTCTCAAAATATAGGTCTACAGACTGTGCCACTCAGATGTGTGCACAACAACATGATAGATAACTGAAACCAGCATATGCTTATACCACATCACATAGCTTCAAGCGGAGCCACTTATCTGTTAAAAGAAGTGCTGGTTTCTGTGGAATTCCATTTGTGCAAGCTTCTCCCTTTGACCTCCAGAGTGGAGCTCCTGTGCTTGTTAGGCTGGCTGGAAGCTCGGACTGATGCCTGCGTTTCCTTGTGTGGTAATGTGATATTTATATGCTGAAAGCCTTCCTGCCAGCATGCCACACACACTCACACGCACACACACACATACACTATCCCTCTCTCTCTCTCTCACAGGATACATTGGATGCATTCCAAAGGAAGGGAAGTGAAGCAATGCTATTTTTTCTTCCCCCTCTTTTTCTGTAACATTGTGTGAATCCTCAGCAGTGGCTTCACCCCCCTCTCTCTTCCTGCACTCCTTCCCCTCCATCATTCCATCTTCACATTTTCCGCACTTTCTCTCTAACAGTGTGCTTTACAGGTCAGGGCTGTGAAGTTGTATGTGGTCGTGGACAATTTGGTTTATGTGAACAGACGAGCATGTGTACGCGGAATTGCTCATCTCTCTCTCTCTCTCTCTCTCTCTCCCTCTCAATCTATCTCTTTCTGCACAACCCCAGTCACACACTAACACACTCACATTCCTCCCCTTTCCTTGCTGGGCAGTTTGCCATGGCAGAGAGGTCAGACATCATGTGATTCTGCAGTGGTGTGTAGAATGCTTTCAGCCCCGGGTCCCCAGGCACTGGATGACAACCAACCAAACCTCAGTCACAGGTTTTCAACAGCATGAAAAATACATAGAACCATCTGCCAGACTTCAAATGGCCTGCTGCACTGTTTAGAATTTCACTGCTGTCTTCGGACCACTTCATTGAATGTCACACAGTTTCTGCTGCTGGGGAAACTGACAGTTAAGCCCCCCCCCCTTTATTATCTCGACTTCTCCTCCATTTTAATCTGCTCATTTAATAGGAGTTGTTTCTTCCTCCTGAATGCTGATCACAGGAACTTGGAACAACGATAAAGGCAACACAAGAGACACTCCAGACAGCTTCCTTTGATGGTGTGAAAGACAGCAGTGTTGATGAAAATAAGTCAGAATCAAAGGGAGGTAACTAAATGCCAAGCTGTATGAAGTGTTAGTCTGAATGTTAAACAGGTTCAAATTCCTCTTTTCTCTTTAAAAACGATCTGATGTGCTGCTGCTCTTCCAAACCAGACCTCTTCCTCTTGTGATTTATTTCTGAGACAGTCTCTTTTCTGAGCTGGAAAAAATGTAGCTGAAGTCATAGTCGTTATGTAGTCATCACTCCGCTACAGTCCTTTAGCACATAAACAGAAAAGCCTGCAGGGGACTCATAATGTGAATGTTGACTAATCTCATTGATTGTAACAGAGTAGAAACGACAGCCTTTTTTTTTTTTTTTTTTAAAGTGGCTGCATTGAAAATCAGACAGTCTAATGGAGACATTCCCTAACAATACAGACATAGTTTTGTGTTCTCATAAGGAAAAACTGAGACATGTTCTGGACTCTTCACATTTCAGCTGCAGTAACTACACTGTAGGGGAGGGGAGGGGTAGCAGTCACCAAATATTACCTGGTATGGGGCTAAAATTGGCACAAAAATATAACGGGTCATAACGTAGTTTTAAGGAATTAGAAGTTATTCATACGTAGCTGCACCACTGTTGTTGTTTTGATGTTTGCTAGCTTGTTTCTATAGCCTAGCTAACGCCAGACCACATCTCAATCTCATTTCAGATCGAATACGGGTCTGAGGAAGACCTATTCACCTCAGACTTCCAAGAGGCGTGACCAATGGACGTAGCTCAAAATGCCTCTATACGCAATTGGATAGTCCTCAAACCAGTCAGAGCTAGATGATTCAGATCCAGATGACGTATGCAGAACGATTAATGCTATTTTTGTTCAGTTAGTGATAAACACAGTCTAGCTGCTAAATGTTACCTCTCTGTTGTCATTGCAGTAAGCCCGCCTACATGAAAAATCAGTGCGTGACTGGTTCCCCAGTTTGTGGAGAAACAGATTTGTTGTATTTTTTTTACGGATGAAGGTTTTTGGGCCTCATTTGCAAGTCGACAAAGTATAACAAGTTTTCTTGCGCAAGCCATAACTGTTGTTTGTTGAGAGTGCTAGCTAACTTAAATGGCATGTACTGTGTAACACAGCAGAAAAGAATGGTACCTTCCAAATGATACTTAATGTGCTGAGTGATGGTAGTAATGAGAATCAGTGAAATCTTTACAGTCCAAACATTAAAAGCCTAAGATACATTTTAGCTTTCAGTATGTGTCTGCAGACGGCTCTTAGATCCCAGAGTGTGAAGCTGAAACAGTCTTTTCTGTTTTTTTTTTATTTTTTATGTTTTCTGCTTCTCAGTTTATTCTGTCTTTGAAATAATAGCTCCGGCTGTGTTAAACAATGTTTGCGTAAAACAAGACCTCTGTAGATTTTAATGTTGTTATCTATTTAGTGTCTTGCCACTGGCAAACAATAATCCAGCCCCAACCCCCCCAACAATAAGCTTTAATGAAGCGTAGAATCAATATGTTTGACATTTATCTCCCATCTCCACATCTGGTGTTTGTTGTTGATGCCCCAAAATGGCTCCTCATGAGGCCGGCGTCTGCGCCAGTTTTCTGTTTTGGAATGAGGAAATGAATGAAGGTTGTGTGTTGTAGACAGTAAGTACTCTGCTCAGAACCAGTGGGCGACCATGTTTCCCTGCTATGATTTTATCGGGAGCGGGAAATGCCATCAATTTAATCACTTTTCTTTATGCCCGTTCCCTTCCACATGCGAGAGCAGGCATGGCTTCAGTCATTATGCCAAGCTGATTTTGTGTGTTTTTGCCAGCATTCCCCAGGCATGCCTTACGCAATTGCTTTATGTCACACATGCCTGTGTGTGTGTTCATCTGAGGAGAGATCTTTATCCAGCCAAGCCCTGACCCAGCAGCAGTAGAACTAAAAGTATCTCTCCTGGAGAGGGAGAACCAGAAAGACAGAGAGCGAGAGACTCTCTGCCACCGCAGGGTCAGAGATTACAAACTCAATTGTACTCTGCTGGGTGACATGTCTGCTCAGCAACTTCCTGCCAGCGACATCAGAGAGGAGGAAAGTATGGAGAAAGAGGGGGAGGCAAGGGAGGCTGGCCATGCTTCCAGTGCCATTAATCTTTCTTTCTTTGTGCGCAGCAAACTAAAAAAACATTTAGCTTCCACTTGGACATGAAGCCAGTGAGTCTGACTTTTTCCTAGTGTATATCAGCACAGACAGAGAAGCTTCAAATGGTTAACAAATTACAAATAGTGAATGAGTCTGGAGTATTTTTTACTGTCTTTTCTGTCATGTGTCTCTTTTATATTTAATATTAACAATATTAGAGCGTATTTCCCTTTGATATTTATCCAACACACATGGTCCAATTAGATTTACTTAAAGGGATAGTTCACCCTAGAATGATATTTCGCTCATTATCTACTCACCCTCATGTTGACTAAGGGCTGGAAGAATTTTCAGAGTCCACCGTCCCTTCTCTGAGTTACAGGGGGTCTTGGCGTAGCATTTCAATGCAACGGTTGCAAAGGGACACCAGAGCTCTTCGTAAAAAAACACACACAAAAAAACGTCCAAATCTCGCGTGATTCGCAGTAACCGCACTGACGCCGGCGCAAATCACGCGAGATTTGGACGGACCAGGAAGAGGAGCTTCAAGAAGCTTCCGCTACAAACAAGCTTAAAATATAGACTTATTTAATTTTTTTCGGGACAATTACGCAATTTGGGGCTTCAGCACAAGACGGACATTACATACGAGCATCATGGAGGTATTTGGATGTTTTTTTGTGTGTGTTTTTTTACGAAGAGCTCTGGTGTCCCTTTGCAACCGTTGCATTGAAATGCACTGCTACGCCAAGACCCCCTGTAACTCAGAGAAGGGACGGTGGACTCTGAAAATTCTTCCAGCCCTTAGTCAACATGAGGGTGAGTAGATAATGAGCGAAATATCATTCTAGGGTGAACTATCCCTTTAAGATGATATTGATGACGCTGAGCATTTGTTTTCTTATTAAAACATTTTTAGGGAATTTTTTCTTAAATAACAGTAAAAACCTGTTTGTATTTTCGAGTTTTGTAACTATTGCACCCTTTTCTAAGTCGTGCAACCACATTTTGTCCAACCCTTCAAATGTTTCTGCTTTTCAGTTTTATATAACTAGCAGCAAAACAGAATAAAAGCAGAAATTCCTGGGCCTGGCAACAAGTTACTGCATTGTTCTTGGTTGTGAATACATTATAATAGGATCTGTTGAAAGGCTGTGTCCACAAGCTGTTTTGCCCAGATACCAGGCAGGTGCTGCCAGCTGTTGTCAAAGACATCAAGTGTGGCTCTCCTCAAGTTTGCCAGTGCCTTTTTAAAAGTGGTTCACTCGATCTGCCTGACTTGGGAATTAACGACAAACACAGGCAGAGAGAACAAGACCGATTCTGATCCAAGCAAGTTTACATTTTGCCACAAATGTTTCATCTGGAGAATCTAGCAGCCTCATAATTTGAGTGTTGTATCCCACTGTTCAGTCTGTTATACAAACATAAGCTGTTTACAATTATGTGTATTATAGGCAAGCTAGCTATATTTTGTGCTTGACCCAATCAAAAAGATGACGGCAGGTGTGTATTATCGCAAAAAAATTGTTAATCATGATTATTTTGGCCATAATAATCGTGACATAAAATTTTCTTATCATCCCACCCCTACATTTGACTGTATGTGTCTCATACTGCACATTGGATTCAGTATTTTTGACCATTTAGTGGCATGGAGTTAGTGCTAGTAAGTAGTTGAGTTATACACAGCATTCAGCCGAGTGCTACTGTTTGCCTTTGAGCTCTATTAGTCTGACTCAATAAATGTCTTAATTCCACAACAGAGGGGCCGCGCCTTGATAGGAGCTGTTGTCTGTTTAAATGACAGGAGCGTGATCATTATTTTCAATGAGGCTCCAGTGATATGTGCTGTGGGAGGCAGGGAGATAGCAGTCTGTCCCATATACCACCAGGTACCCGTGTGTAACTGTGTGTGTGTGTGTGTGGGAGATCAAGCAGAATTTACGTCAAATGTGATATGTGTTTCCTTTGTGCAGTGATATCTTGCTGGAATATCTTCGCCTTCATGCTCGGCCCTTTTGGGGCCAGCTTTCATCTTTGGAGCTGAAGGGTGTTTAGGTGAAACTACAAAAAGTGTCTGGCCGTTTGGTCGGAGCGTCCACAGAGACTCTAACCTCAGAGTGGATTATTTTAAAAAGCTGCTCACTCCTCTCTTAAACCTGCCTCCAATGTCACATTGAAACTCTCCACTTTAATCAAGGGCTTGTTTTTGCTGCATTCAAAACCGCACTATCAATCACTTTTACATAACAATTAAAGACGTTGTAGCGCTGTTCCACATGGCTTCATTTAATAGGTAGACAAACTCACAGCTGATGAAAAATAATGTCAGTCGTGTGTTAACGCGAAGCAGCGACATCGCAGCACGTGAGAGCAGAACCGCTCTCCTCCGCTGCGCCTAGCTGAATGCCAAGTGGCATGTTTTCTCATGTTTACAGACAAATGAACAGCCAGAGATCCGTTTTTCTGAGCAAACACTTTCCTAACCAGGCAGCAGAACGTGTTAAAGGTCACCCTTACCCACCTCCTGAGGCTTTTTAACATTGATCTTTCTGCTGTGAAGATCGTGCCACATTCAGCACGCTCGTAGTCAGAGCAATTATAAACATGTATCTAAATTCAAAAAGCATGTATATATAACGCAAACTGAATTGTTAAAGTACCGGTTTCATTAAATGGGTTTTGCAGTCATATTCACCTCACTGTTAGCTACAGTGCAACTTCTGTCTACCGCTGCCTTTTTTTTTTCTTGCCATGGTCCACTGAGCAAAAATGCCATCAAATTCTTTCGCAGCCTCAGTGTGTGCAGTCGAGTATTGATTTACATGCAGCATAATTTCCTTGCCTCTCGAATTTCTGGTGGTCATTGCAGCAAAAATAAGATTCAGCATAATTACTTCAATAATGCTGGCACTTCACATATCTTTAAATTGTTCATTGCCCTTGCCTGCTGGGTTAGGTTTTTGTTTTTTGTTTTTTTAAACAGAGGTGTCTTATCGTCATTGAACTGCATCCGCGGTCACAGTGTGGAAGGTCGTGTCTTTTTCTGATCGGTTTCAGTGAAGGGATTTCTCTCTGAGCTCATTTGTCAGTCATTCTGAGTCCACATGTCACTGTAATAATATAAAATATTACACTGTAATAATATTGGAATAGCCCAGAAGCACCAGAGGCATCCTCTCCTCTGACCTCAGGTTCAAATAAACCTTTTAAAAGCTATTCAGCATGAACCAGAAAGTGAAGTGCAGGAGAATAATATTTCAGGACATTTGATCTCTCTAAAGTAGGCAAATGTTAATGTAAGATAGCAATGATCTAGGGAGTTGGTGTATGCATAAAACACCTTTTTGATGTTTGCAACACAACCAACCAAACCACAAGCGTTTAAACATGTCTTGTTGGAGAAATAATACTTGCAGATATTTTTACTTTTACAGTACAACCAGTGTTGATGCCCGCTAAAGCGATTATTCATTTATATCTTAGAAACCGCACATAACCATGAATATGAACTGTCGCGCTCTGGATTCCTACACGTGCTGAAACACTGTGAGCTGGGCTGCAGCCAGAGAGATATACTTGGCATTTGAAAAGCCGAAAAAACACCAAAGTAGAAGGAATGAATTAAGTTGTGTGTTGATCTGCTCTAATGTAAGCTGCCAGTGAAGGAGCTTTCAAACCCAAGGAGAATATTCAATAAGTACAGTTTGTCAGGTTATTGGTTACATTTTGCTACAGTATTGTGGCCTACGGCCTGTGGTTCCATAGTTTGGAATGATGTTAATAGCTCATGCTCTTAATTAGGGCTGCACAACAGATGAAAATAGATAGAACCAAAGTCACAATATGGCCAAGTGCAAAAATTCAAATCTCCAAAAAAGCTTCTTTTTTTTAATGAAGGTAAGACATGTCATTGTTGTGCATTATTAGCACCATAAGCATCGCAACATTTTTTTTTTTACAATGAAAATGACCAGTCCAACAGAAATCGCATATCATACATTTAAGGACTTCCCTCAATTAACAGTCTACTGTCAACTAGAAAAACATTTTTTAGCAAAGATTTGTAGCGCCTAATTAGATCTGTTTTTTGTTTTTTTTAATGTAATGAATTTTCTGTCTCTGAAGACAGCCATTGTTGTTTTTACATAGGGAAGATATTTTCATCAGCCTTTTTTGGCTTCCACTTCTCCTGCACAATTTTTAACTTTTACTATTCTCATTGTTTTTATGTAGGCTATATAAATTGCAAATAAACTAAAACTAATCACATATGGAAATATCTACCAAAATAATGCTTCTCTTTTCTTGCATACAGTGTACCCCTTCCCTTATTTGAATTTGTTCAGAGCTCCACTCTGTTAAACACTGATCAGTCTTCTTCATCTTTAAAGTATTTTCTCTTGTGAACAGGTTTTTTTCAATTTATTTAATGGGATAGTACATATTAATGGACATTTATAATGTAAACATGAATGACATCATAGCCATATGGCTAATTTCCGTCTCTTAAATTAGCAGCCAAAGAGTGTTAGATTAATAAAACCAGCCTGATATTATAATCATCCTAGTTGTACGTATTATATCAGGACAAGACTGAACAACCCCAAAAAAGTCTTCTACATGGATCATCAGCTGGATCACACTCATGACTTCTCTTCCTGAGACGTGCAGCTTCAGCCTCAGGTGTTAAATATTTGATCATGTGAAAGATCCTTGTACAAGATCTTTGAGTCAGTGGAAAGCATTAAAAAGTAATCCATCAACACCTTTTTCAGCCAGCTCACGGAGCTAATGTTAGCGTGATTAGCTTGCTAGCTGATTTCTAATTAGCCAGTAATGGCTTTAATTTAATTATAAAAGAATTTCTAATTGTACATCTGTGAATAAGATAAATACTAGCACTGATACTCAATGTACCAGGGAAGAGCTCTGTGCATGTTGGATATAGCAGCAGTAACTGAGGAGTGTTGGTTCTTGGCAAACAATCAGCGTTTTTTAAATTCTATTTCAATGAAGGCCTGTATTGTCGAGAGCCCAGAATAATTCAGGGCCGTATTTGTTCAAGGAAAATCCATGTAATCTCCAAGTGGTGCGGAAAGCCAAAAATATTTTTGCCCCCTTTGCAAAAATCTGTACAAGAATGAATTGAAATGCCCTCGCGAAGAGCTCTCATTCAACACCTTCTGTTTAACGGTTGACTGTATTTTCCCTTTGGAATATATCAGTAGGATCACCTTATCTATTGTAAGCTGTAGCACTAACCCATGGGCTTAGAGAAACCTAAAACTTGCCTTTGATAAGAATCAGGGGACAGCCTTCCTTCTGTGCTCCTCTCTCACACCGTGCTCATTGCCAGCCTTGGGAGGAGGAGGAGGAGGAGGAGGAGGAGGAGGAGGAGGAGGAGGAGGAGGAGGGGGGAAGAGACAGTTATTTCCCACAGAGGCTGAGTGAACACAGATGGGAGGGCTGTACCCCAAGCGCCAGAATATCAAAGCAAATATTCACCTTAAGAGACAGACATGTTCATAAACTCCCCAGTCCTTCTCAATTTCCACATTATGAAATCAAATGCCCACTGTGAAGAGGTTTGTTACCTTACTTAAAATACGAGCCCCTTTTTTGCTGACACCATCTGTGCTAAGGAGAGCTGGATTTGTGGCACCGATAAAAGGAGATTGTGGTGGAAAATAAGAAGTTTTAATGCCTTAGATACCCCGGATTGTTCTTTGAAGTCGGGGTTTGAAAGCAGACATGGTAATTGTCTCCAGGGGTTCTTGCTATGTGTGTGTGTGACTGCGTATGTACGTGTGTGAGTGCTATAAAGGAAACTAGTAAGTAGAGGAAGGGTTTGCCTGTGTGATCTTCTGTAAGTGTAGTGGTTGACTTGAAGTTGATACTTCAGCTCAAAATAATAATAATAAGAATAAAAACACCTACTTATTTTTTCATGCTGGGGATTTGAAGCTTCAAGAACCACTTTTCATCATAATGCTTTTCATGAAATAGTCAGGTTTTCAAAACAACATTTTCCCCCTGCACATTAGAAGTCTGTTTTCTTATTCTTATATACATGTCATTTTTGTGAGAGTCCTGCACTCTTCTAACAGAAGCCTGACTGTGAGTATGAGACGGAGCTCTTTTCCTTGGAAAGTTCCAGCAGTTGGCTTGTTGAGTCTAAAAAGCCTTGACTGTAGTCAGGCAGTCTTGTTTTCCTCTTTCCCGAGGGCCACCGCAGGAGGTGAAGTCATAAACATGGTTGGGAAAGTGGAACTGGGCTCGGCGAGGAAGTCTCTGTGAATCTCCCAGCGAAAACACATGACTTCACTACACCTGTCAGCAGCAGCGCAGCAGCTAAGAGGCTGATGCACAGCTCGCTTGTTGAGCTCATGAGGCGTGAGAGTAGGAAATACTTTTTAATACTCTTTACCCATCAGTCTTGTGGGCTTGGTGACAGCTTGAAATTATTTACATACCAGACAGTAATGAAGTTGCTGACACACAGAGCTGGTTCTTAAACACACCGCCACACAAAGGCATCATGTACCAACCTCTTCTACCAGAAAGAACCTGGTGCTAGTGCCGGTGAACCGGTTTGCTTTTCCACTGGCAAGGAGCTAAGTCAGGGCCACACCATCACATCAGTGTAAATCCTCATGACCTAACCGTCTCTGCTTACCAAGTAACGCTCAGAAGCACAGCAACGACACCATCCCCATGCAGTTGCTGCTTTGCAAACCAATATTGCAATACAGAGCCGGAATATACAGCTACTGGCTACAGCTATTACGGTACTGGTAATAATCATAATGTCATAATCACAGTGAACAGCGACCAATGAACGTTAGCCGTTGTCAGCCACAGCTGTAGCTGGGCTACAGCTTCGACGGTGCTTGCATCGATTACTGTTAGACAAACGTAATAATAACTATTGATAAGGTGAAATCCGGCAATCTGATTGGTTGTTAACTGTGATATAATGAGCGTATACCACCGCTACTATTCTAAAGCCTTATCACAGCATATCACTCTGCGTCAGGGAAGTAAGGACTTTGAGTACGAATGGAAGTTTGTTGTCATGAATCCATGATAACACACTGTTACAGTAGGTAGCAACGGGGTTTTTTTAAGGTAGCAAAAGGTAGCCGGTGTTTTGGCAACGTTAACAAATAGACTAAATTAGTTGAATTGACATGTTCAAGGTTAACTTTCATCTCAGAGGAGAGTTAACAATGGAGAGTGGATTGAGGGGTGATTTTTAACATCTAATAATCCTGCCTGGATTCCTTACTGGATAGTTTCATGTAATTGTCACAGCGATGGTTTTTTGCATAAGAAAAATGTTTTCCGTTTATTTAATTTAAAGTGCAGACACAATTGTGTAGTTTTTCTTTTCACGGGAGCAAAGTGTGTCCATTGACCTTTCGGCTGTACTGCAACAGCGAGCATTTTCTGAGAAGGAAACGTGTCTTTGCAGCTGAGCAGCCTGACACGGAGGCTGTTATTGGAAAACCGTGGCCCTGGTGCTGAGCCTCTAATAATGAGACATGTCTATCGTCAGGCTGAAGATATTAATAATGTAAAAATTCAGAAGCCAGTGTTGCACACTCCTAGATAATTAATGTTCACTCTCCAACTTGACACCGGTTGATTCTGCAGGTGAAGGAGTGCGTTCAATTTTTAATCATCCCCCGTGCAGCCCGGTGTGCCTGAGCTTCAATGAAAGGGACAAAGTGAGCTGCAATAGCTGTGTGTTTATATGGACAAGTCCAGGCTTGGTTTGGGTTAATGGAGTCCACACCAGCTCAGGGTCCATATGTTTGGACCTCTCCTCGCTGCCAGTAGGTAAAGGATTTACAAATGGAGTCTGAGAAGTCAGTGGCTGATGGACCATGTAGCTAAAGATGAAAACTTATATAGGGAGATTAATTGTGTTTAGGTTATTTTAGATTGGAGTTAATAAAAGAGTACCCGTATCAAAGGTAAAGATCTGTCTAATAACTCTTTTTCTCCTCTTCTATTTCATTATATATCATTTTTCATTTTTGTTTAGTCTATAAAATGTCATAAAGTACAGTAGATCATTTTATCCATCACACTTTACCAAAGCTTACACTGTCTTTGTAAAATCACTAATCATATTATTATTATTGATAGTATTGATCTAAAACCCACAGTTTCTTACTTACCATTACAGATACAAAGAAGAGTACAAATGAAATCTGAAACTAGGAAAGGTTTCCCAGTGGCTCATGGTACTTCTTCGCTAGAAAATGACTTTTGTCAACAGATTGATTGATAATAGAGTAATAGTATTTTTTTTTCTTTTTTTCAGCTCTTAGTTGAGAATTGTTGAGAGTCTTTAAACATAGACAAGCTCTAGACCTCCTGTTTGAGCTAGCCTCTATTGTGAATTGGCACTGTACAAATAGAATTAGCTTTGACTAAATAGTTGATTGACCAATCAATTAATTCACTTATTGTTTCAGCCCAGTTCAGTTTGTCTACTTTTTCACTAATATCAAATATGAATCACTTGTTCTTGGCTCAAAATTACATTTCTCTTAACAAAATGTTTGTGATTTAAGTGTTTTTAATGCACATTAATCAAAAGGATGGTGAACACACAAAAAAACAGATGGACTTGTTTTTCAGGAGGCGGTTGAGAAAACTGAGCGTGTTGAGCTGATGTTGAGCCATGCGTAGTGTAATTTGGCAGTTTGCCATAGAGATCCTGCTTGTGTTCAACTGTTGACACCCTCTTTGTCAGCATGAATAAACCAGTAAAACCTAAATGTTACCCTCCACCTGATCTGCTCCGCCCACAGACTGAACAGTTCACTTGGATTTAAAGAGATATTGATGCAGCCGTCAGTTTCCTGGTCCAGTGTTGACTCAGCAATAGCAGGTCAATGGTATTAATGAATATTAGCCCAGTGAATGTCTTCAAACCTGGTGTTGGACGGCTCTAAAGCTGTTTTTAAGTTGCATTGAATTTGTATATAAATTCATAAATAAGGCCCGTTCTGCCTGGCTGACATTTTTCTCCCTGCCAAAGGACAACCCAGTCAAGCCACGCTGTATGTACTTACTTTTGAACTCCAAAGCTGCTCTGACTGTTTGATTCATCACAATCAATTCTCCTTTGCCGCGTTTTCACGATGACAAGTTGCTGTTAATGAAACTCAACGCCTCCTGCACATGTTTCACAGTAAATGTGACGTGAAAAGATCATTTCTCCTCGACCGCTGGAAGGGCTTTTAATGTGAAGCAGATGGAGGAGCGAGTTTGGATTAACAGCAGATGAGAGTAAACCAGAAAACAGGGAGGATTCCTGTTAAAATATGAGGACAATTAGAAATAAAGGGCGTGTTTTATAATAATAGTCTGGTCTCACATGAAGGCCTCGCCCATTATTTGGCAATTTATGGTGTAACTTTTACTATTGTTGACCCAAATAGAAACTTACAACACAGCACAAATTGGTCATTTATGAATTGGCCACATCGGCTGTCTTAAGTCGGGACTTTTCCTTTAGCTGCAACTTAAATGTAATGTATAGCTGTCAGATTTATTCAAAATTTAAACTTCAAATAAATACATTACAGGAAAAACTGAGGGCGCCGTCAAAATACAGACGTATACAGACATACTGTAGTTGAGAATCAGCTTTAACTTGTGACTGTCCTGGTAACCTGCCAAGAAAACAAAGCAAACAAATGACGGATTAAGGCTATTTTGGTGGTGTTTTAAACACATAACCTCTGCTGCTCGTGTCTCAGTCAAGACAATAACACAAGACAGAGCTGGTTGACATTGTGAAACGGTTTGTGATCATGGGAGTTGCTGTCCTCACCACCATAACTGTAAACTTCTCTGGGTTTGTAATAAAAACATCGAATGAAGCAGTTTCCCATTTAAAGACACTGTTTTGCCAACACGCTGCACAGTGGAGACGAGACCTCAGGGAAGAGCTGGGAGTTGAGACTGACGCTCGTTTGTTTCGATTGTTTCTCTGACAACTTCTAAACCAGATTCTTGGGAGGTTTTTACCTTTTTTTTTTGTACAGAATCACCCACAGAGGTGTCCTCCACCTCATAATAAACTGAACAGGGGAGAAAAATGAGTAGAAAAAGATTTTTTGATGTTAAAAATGAGTGATTCTCCAACAGTATTCACCGGACACAGAAACTGGACATCTGCAGCAGGTTGGAGCTGAGCTGCCCAACGTTTGCTCAGCTTTTTTTCTCTGACCAGTTAAGATCCAGACATCCAATGACTAAACTGCTTCATCTGGTAGAAATATAGCTAGTTCAAAATGACCACGATGCCAAAAGATGTGGCATAAAACTGGCAGGCGCCCACGACACCAACACATGGTCATAGGAAATATAGCGTCACTGACAGGCGGCAAAATGAAACGTGTCATTGGTGGAAACATTTACAGTCATGCAAGTACACAACTCAAATATAAACAACATAGGGGGCGCTTGGTGGTTGAGTGGTTAGTGAGCACGTCCCATGTTGGCATGCACCTGAAACACTGATCGCCAGTTCGACTGCCGACTGAGACGATCCTTTGTCTTGTCTTTCTCCCTGTTCTTCTGTCTCTCGACTCTATCCTATCAATGAAGGCAAAAAACACCCAAAAATATATTAAATATATACAGAACATATGTCTAGTGATTTTTAGGTTGGTCACTTGAAGTTACATATTGTCATTATTATTAACTTAATTTGGAATTTGAATGCATTCCAACTTAAAGGGATAGTTCAACATTTTGGGAAATTGGCCCATTGCCATAATCCCTATAGTGTTAGGAATAGGTTTGTTACCTTTAATTGTCGGTGCAAGTTATTTTTAGAACAGCGCTATGAGACGGAGTTGTTTTTGAGGTAAATTCATGCAAAACCACTGATGCACGTTCCCGTCAAGGGCAGTTTTTTGGCAAGCAGTCTCTGCATTTACCTCAAAAACAATTCTGTCACGTAACGTTCCGTTATTATCTCATAGCGTGGTGAATGTGCAGGTCACAACTTGTCCACAAGAGCGTTTTGGGATGAGGGAAACAAAATTCCTTTTCTTTTAAGTATATATTTTTTCGCCATTAATGGAGAGGTGAGTTGAGAGAGAGACAGGAAATGGGAGGGAGAGAGGGGGGAATGACATGCAGGATAGGGCCGCACGATGCGGGATTTGAACCGGGGCTGCCTGCTGTGCGGACTATAGCCTCAACACATGGGGCGGGTGCTCTACCAACTGAGCTGAACACCGCCCCGAAACCAAGAAATCCCATTAGCCTCCGTAGCGTAGCTCTGAGCAGCTCGCGACTCTGCTCCGCCGTTCTAAAAATAGCTTGCACCGACAATTAAAATGAACCTACTGCTATGACTATAGGGATTATGGCATTAGGCCAATTTGCCAAAATGTTGAACTATCCCTTTAATGTAGAAATATAAGAAACTAATTTTCACATAACAGTTTAAGTACATTTTCTGGAGGTCATTTCAGGGCCACTTCTATAAATTAAATGATACATATACGTATAGTCACATAGGTATATTTATGCGTTTCTGTTTGTTCCCTGTTTGAGCCATGGAAAAACAAATAATCCGGTTGGTGTGTGCAAAAAAGCTGCGAGGCAGCTACAGTGTGGGTTTCCTGAAGGCAGCTGCGTGTGTTGGAGGGTTAATGAATGCCAGAAACAGGCTTGTGTTGTTTGGTGAACACGATAGATGAAAGAACGATTGGCGAGCGATTGCTGTTGCATACAGTTCCCGACGACACCCTTTCACCTCCCACATGTAGCCCGTAGCTCAGAGACAACCCATCTGTTTCTCCATTCCCAGGGTGAAACCAGCCTTGACAGAAGTAGCTAAGCAGTATTTCAAGAGTGGCCCTTTTCCGGCAAAGACACAGTTGGCTTTGTGTAGTTCCCTATCTATCAAAATCTCTGCCGCCACGTTCCTCCCTCACCTTATCCTCTTATTATCCATCTTTCTTACTGAATCGTATTCCTCATTTTCACTCTCTTGCTCTACCCCTCCATTCTGTGCCCCCCCCCCCCCCCCCTTCTTCGTCCCCCCTTATTCCACCCTCCTCATTTTTAAAAGCCACATGCTCCCAGCCCGTCTGGCTCAGTTGCACCCTGCCAATGAAGGGCTTTTTATTGGGCTGAGATTGAGTGCAGCCAAGCAGGGCCTGGCTAGGGCTGAAGCTGGGGCCAGCATCGCAGTTTCCCCCAACCCCCACCCCCCACCTACCCTCAACTGCACAGCCCACTCCACATGCCTGTTCTGGTCTGGCCCTGTCGCCCAGAAGGAGATTACTTGTCTCTGCTGCCCTTAATTGCCGACAGCAGCTGAAAAGAGCCAGAGAGAGAGAGAGGGAGAGAGGGAGACATTGTAGAGAGAGGAGAGGGAACAGTGTTGGCTTGTTGAGCTGTCACTTGACAAGCTTGGACCCAAAGGTTTGTGTTTCTTCTGTCAAATCCTGGCTCTGTATTTGCTGCTTTTATTAAGATGAATGTTGTTTTCATCAAATCTGCTGCTCATAACTCATGGTACTTTGGACCGTACTAAGAGTGAATACTACAGTAGGGAGCAGATGATGTATTGAGGAAGGTAAGCTGGTGAAACACTCATACTGAGGTATCAGCTTGTGTTCCTCTTTATTCTAAGGGTGTGTGGTAAGAGCAATAGGGCCACTGTGCCCTCTCCCTGCCCTCTAAGCCACTGTTACTTTTCATAGCCAAGGGCTTCCTTCCAGCAGCCCGTGCCCCCGCCGTCCCTTTTTACTTTTTCCAATGAACTTGTGAATTTCATATTATTACAGTTGGTTATTGTTGAATCCCCTCTGGCCTGATCGCAGCAAATTAAATAGTGGGCAGTTTATTGAATTGGCAGTCTCTGAAAAAGCTGTGAAGCTCTATGAAATTTCTCACCTCTTGGTTTTGCTGTTTAGTGTTTGTACTGTATGTACTGTAGTTTCCACTCAGCTGGTCTCTCGGTAGAATGTTTTGAATTTATATTTACAGGCCGGTGCCTGCCTAACTCCCACTCATTCTGCCTCAGTACGCACTATCAGAGCATCACAGTATGTCCAGCCTGCAAACACAGCAGTGCTTCAGTTTGAGCTGTTTGGGCACTGACTGGTTTTCCATTCGCTGGCCAGAGGAACTGATTCAACATGACTGACTGGCTGCTCATAGCATCTTCAGACTCACTGTACAAACATGAGGGTGGTATCGTGTTTAATACGTTTATCCCAGGTAGGTTTATTAGCTAGCTAGCTGGCTAGCAATTAATCAAAATATTTTTGGGCTGTACACAGAGCAAAAAGTGGACTTTTACCTGCAAATTTGCGGAATTTATTTGTATCAGTTTCACAGGATGACAATCACAGAAGAAAATTTAATTTCAAAGACTAATTTAAAACAAATGTGTATTTCTGTGGTGGGTGTTAAAGTATGGAATTCCTTAATAGTCAAAGAGAAAAGAATAAAAAACAAAAGTTATGGATTTTTAAATTTGTATATTGTTGGCTGTAAATCATTATGGCATTTCATCAGTTTGTTTTTTTGTTTTTGTTTTAAGAAAGGAGCAGGTATTATAAGTCTTCATCCTGCTCCTTTCCAATCCCGATTGAAATGAACAAATGAAATGATCAAAAAAAGAGGTCAATGACCACTTGGCAGTCGGGTTAACTGATACCAGGGTTCGATACTCACCTGGGGCATGGCTCTAACAACACAACGCAGACAGCCGCTACACAAGCACCAACAAACATCACATCATTGTTCATCATTTTTATATTATTTCCAGTGAAATTAAAATATAGAAATGACAGCTTCAAGTGACTTATATCATAATCACAATGTGATTTTTGAATTTTGTTTCTTGCATATTGTTCAGTCCTACTATCCAGGGTGAGGTCTATTTTCTAGAAACCCAACACTCAGGTGTACAGGACGTTGTGTTAGTTGGACTGAAATCAAACTAAATCGAACTTCTCACAGTCAGACTAACACACGCCCAGATAATGCGTTGAGGAGTCTAATTACTCTAGCGTGTTTACCTCGTCTGGACACAGAATGGCCGTGGCGCTCAGGGAACGCGCCACATTTCCTGCCGCGGGCTTTGGCTCAGCAGCTGAACAAAATATGTAGCAGAAGCAGAAGAAGCAGGTAACAAGTGTACAGCATGTACCAAATGTGCAGAGCTGTGAAGCTGTCCATGTTACCAGTACGCCGCTAGCTAAGATGCCTGTTGATTGTTGGGTCTGTGGAAAAAAGGTCCAATACTGAGAAGCTGAAAAGGAGCATGTGGTCATATGTACTGTATGTAAACCACTGTTGGTAAAGCTGTGTTGAGTGTGTGTGATGTGTGTGTGATCCAGCAGAAGCTGCAGGGTCATTGTCTCACTGTTGTCTGACTTTCAGCAGCCTGTAAACTTGCCCCAAGCAGAGGAGACAGTTTAATGCACCTGTCACACACCGTCACTATACACACACACCCTCAGATCTCGTCTACGCAAAACACTTTAGTCCTACTACCCAGGATGCCCCGGGGCGACCAGATTAAGAAACTGTCACTCTAACGACTCGGATTAGTGTGACACAGTGTTTCCACATAAACCCACCCAACGGTTTCATAATTCAATACCTGTGTGTGTCAGCAAGCTCAGCTCTAATTGCATTTGTAAGGAGGTCCACTCCGACTGCATTAGATCCTTCCTGATGAATGTGGAGGGCTTTAGCGAACCTCCGTGTCACACAACCACAACGTTTCATGCCCTTTTGATTAACATGGAATGGAAACAATTAGGTGGTGGTGGTAGTGGGTGTGGGTGGGTGAGGGGGGGTGGTGAGGAAAAGCAGCACATTCAACAGCTTTAAATGCTAATTAGCTAATGGAGGATGAAAGAGCAGGCAACTGGCGGGGTCTCGCACACCACACTCCAGCTCTGGCTGCAGCTCCGCTCGTTTCATCTGATTTTAGCGAGACCACCACCATTTTGTTTCCTTGTGTACCTCCGACATTACAGCCATCTTGTCTAACATGAGTTGTTTTGGGTTTGTTTTTTTCTTGTTAATTATCTCAAATGAGGCTGAACTCATCTTTTCAAACAGTGCGTCCTCTTCCTTCCTTTTGAATAATCACTCTGCCCTCATAAGCTGTGATACCTTCATTTTCTTTTCCCTTTTTGTGGTTATTTATAGACAGTAGAAACATTCCCATAGTCCATCAAAAAAAAAAAAAGAATGTGCTTTTTGTGTGTTCTCTACCACTGCAACACAGGCTTATGTGTTTAACCAACATTTGACCTATTTACACCAGACTGCTGCTGTATATTTATCTCAGGTCTGTAACTGCTGTTGTAATCAAATCACAGCCGAAAGCATGGTCATCTATCAGATTCTGTATAATCCAGCAGAATGAATGACACAGACTAATGCTTCTTTAAAAGTAATCACTGTGCACAAATTAAACCACTCTGGATTAAGGTGTCCTCCTAATGTACATTTAAATGGAGACTCTACAAAGTTGCTTACCTAAGTAAGCTATTTGAGAAGCGCTTGCATGGTGTTAACAGTTCCCAGGATCGATCCTTACATTGTAGGAGGAATTTCACATCCCCTCTGGCTGCTTTAAAGAAGGGATCCATTCTTTCTAACCTAATGGGCGTTAATTGCTACAGGAAAACACCAGGCTCATGGCTAATACAAACGAGAAAGGGCAGACAGCGGGGTCGACATGGTAATGCCAATGTGAGCACTAGCCATTTATTTGGAGCGGTTTCTTTAATGTTTTGATATGAACCTGCTGGCAACAAATTATTTTAAAGGAGACATATTCTGCCCCCTTTCCACAAATTAAAATAGTTCCCAGGTGTCTTAAAGACATGTCTGTGACATGATTTGGTCAAAATCCCCCAAAGATCAAACATCACAGCTTTTCATCCTCTCAAAACAGCCCTGTTCAGAACGGCTGGTTTCAGTGTCTGTCCCTTTAAATGCAAATGAACCACTGCTTGCCCTGCCCCTTCTACCGGTACCAGGTAGGGGTGGGGTTATGCAAATTTGAATCCTAGTTGCATCACTTGAAGACATCTGAGGTAACAGCTCATAAAACCACATGGATTTCAACCTAGGGAGCCTGAACATTACAGATTTATTTCTCACATTTTGGGGGCCGGACGGCAAGACAAACACCCAAATATATGTTAAACAGACACAGAGGAGGTTTTTTTTGGGGTTATAAAAAAGTCTCATATTAATGTGGATGAATCTACGTTACCCACACTTGTTAATGGGTTAATGGGCTTTATAGTTATTTTGATATTATTATTTAGTGGTCGGCTCGCCCAGCATTTCCTAGTTTTGGTTTTGCGGACGCTGCCCGGCGGGTCATGGTAATAACACCGCCTACTTGCGGTTTATGGTCGGAACTATGACGGTATCTGATCGTCTTCCAACCTCCGACTTTCATTCTTGATCAATGAAAACATTCTTGGCAAATTTTCTCGCTTCCATCCGTCTTGCGCTGGTCTACGAATTTCACCGTGCGCTCCGAGGCTCATGGGAAATGTAGTGTGAAATTCCAAAACTCCTCGTTGTCCCTTTAAAGAGCCTTCAAAAAGTGATATTTCCATAATATGTCCCCTTTAAAGATGAAAACCAACAAGAAAGACCAGGGTCTATGTGAATGTGTGGTTTCAGGTACTGGTTGGAGTTAGAGTTATAGATATTGAAGGTTCAACACTGGATCAAAGTGAGAAATTATGAGAATTTGAGGATTTTACAGCAGTTACTTGATGTTATGTTACCAGGAGTGTGCACTACTCCTACTGTCTATTTTCCTGCAGTGCTGCTCTTGTAGGTCACAAATATATTTTCATTTACAGAAAAGAAACCAGCCTTGACAGCCTTTTTTTTTTTTCTTTTTACAAAACCTCTCTGAAAGAGCTATTATGGTGCATTTGTTTGCTGCTGCTGGGGCCACTATACGAATACTCCCATCAGAGCTGCTTGTCTGTTGGATAGCTTTCCAAACATCTAGCATTCCCCACCACTTCACACTGTGGTGCGAGAGGTGAGAAAGTATGAACCCCTCTCTCTCTCTCTCTCCAGCTCTCTTTCTTTTTTTCAAAATTCATTACACAACTATTTAGGGCACTTTTTCATGTGGACAACCGAGCGCAACACTGTGAGAGTCTTTGTGGAGAGACTGTCAGAAAATATGTGCTGTTAGTGTTATCCCCCAGCATTTAAACAAAATTGTGTGGCCATTCAGAACAATAAACACTTGATTTCTGATGTGGTTTAACGGCTCGTTGTGAGAACCAGTTGTGACGGAGCACGATGCCGACCCTTATACATAATTGCGGCGCTCGTGACTGCTGGCTACAGCTGGACGGGGTGTATTTGGAAAATAAACTCCAGTGCCTGTGTTGATGAAGGAACACGCTGCACAGTCTGACAGTGAAGTGTTTTTAATCATCTCCGTTGAACAGCGGAGGTCTGAGGTGAAGAGGAATACACTACACCAGGCTTCAGCCACTAGTGTAGATAAAGTGGAGGAACAAACCTATCTGTTGTTATTTTGTTTTTGTCGACAGGAAGAAAAATTTATCTCAACACGCCACACCACATTCTTTCTTTTTTTTGCAGCTCCAACCCTCACCTCGTTTAACCCTCCTCTAAATCACAGCTTATTTTTTGCTAAAGGGCTGTAGGGAGTTCTAACTGGGAGACTTCACACTTGGCTGGAAGACCTCATTTCAATGAAATCACTGTGTCATTTTGCCGTAGGAGGAAGAAATCAAGGGGCTCTTTAAGGCTCCCCACCAATGTCTAATGACTGAGTGTTTATGTATTTTATCACTCGCTGGCGTATTGCGCACAGGTTGACATGGACTGTAATCTGAAATAAACATCTCTATCATCTTTCCCCAGTTCGTCAGCGGGCCCCTGTACAGATGGATTGCCGACTCTGTTGATTTCCCTTAAAAGCCCCAAATTTGTCACAACCTTCAGTGCTCCTTTGAGGGAGATAGGGAGGCGGAGAATAAGAGCAGAGAGAGGGGTGGGGGTGGGGAAGGGGGGAGGAAAAAGCATGCTGTCATGAAAAGAGCCACTTCCTGGCCGGCTAGATGCAATCATGGGCACTATCTGATAGCGCCGGAGGAAATTGGATGAGCTGAGAGCCGTTGGCTGCCAGTGATGGGAAAGATGACTCCTTTGTCACTGTGTCAGTCAATTCCCGACTCTCACCTGAGAGACCAATCAATAACACGGGGGGGGGGGCTTTCTCTTGTCTCCAGGCCTCTCTGTGCTGTAGGCTGCTGTCAGTTATGCGCTGTAAAACACCCTCTCCTTCATTGGAACGTTGTACGGTCGCACATAAATACGTCAGGAGGTGCAGCTCAGTGAGACGCATGTAGACGTAAGCCCATTTATTTAATTGTGATGTGTTACAATTTCAATATTCAGTGTGCTATTAATAAGTGAACACATCAATATTGTGCACAGAGTTTTAATAGTATTTTCTCTCGCTGTGCGTCTGCCACACCAAACATCTGATTTTAAAAAAAAAAGTCTTTGCACGTTTGATTTCAATGCTGGTTGTAATAAATCTCAGCTCGTTTTCACTGTTCGCACGTGGTTGTAACTGTTCTCATTAGCAGCTGCATCATTAGCCGTGCGACTATGGCGCGCACACTCATAACTATCAGTTGCTGTCAGGCATGTAATGTTATGTTACATCAGGCAAGCGGGACAGCCGGCGTTGACGTAGGCGTCCAAACAAGAGACGCTCACTGAATGATTCATAACTGTGACACACTGAGCTTTAATGTTCTATATTAACTCTTTAGTATCTTTTAATGCAGCTCTCTATCACACTCGGCCAAAGGACTGGCTCACACTGCAGGTTACGTCTCTTAATACTGGATTAGGAAAATCCAGTTTTTCTTACTGTTGCACCTGCAACCTGGAACAATCTCACCTTTATCAGTAGGACAATAACATAACTGCATCTTATTTTACTTCCAGCTACTTTACTTTTTGGGATTTCGGATTTCGGATATGCCTGTATGCTTCAAACGTTTTGTGTTGTGTCTTGTCCACGGATATGTGTAACGGAGGGTCCGGGTGCACTCACTCACCCATAAAGGACGTGCAAACCTGACTGCTAAGCGGTCATTGACCTCTTGGCACAACAGTTTGGTTCGAACCCCATCTGGGGCAGTTCGTACCGAAACACAATGCAGAGGACCAGATTAACATCGGCTACATATACTTGTATGCTTCAAACGTTTTGTGTTGTGTCTTGTCCGCAGATATGCTTGTATGTTTCAAGCATTTTGTGTTACTGTATGTCTTGTCCTCAAATGTTTTGTGTTTTGTCTCGGCTATATTCCAAATGAGGTTTTCTCCTCAATATATTTCCGAGTTTAAATAAAGGTTATAATAACGTTATTTTCTGCACAATATGGCCATGGTGGTCGCATGTAAGGTGATGCTAAACTGTTCTTCTCTCTCCACCCCCAACCCTCACCCTGCAGTTCCCTGGTACCTGTGAGGAGTCAGCCTCCCCATTCGTCTTCATCTGCACCAACCCTCAGGAGATGCTGGTGAAATTCCCCATGAAAGGGAAGCACAAGATCTGTAAGTCCTCCTCCTTCTTTCATGTGAGGGGATTGGGAAGTGGAGTGGATGAAATTAGCCCGACTCAACTAACAGTTTTCATCATTCCCTTATTTTCCATCTGCTCCCCGCCCCCCCTCCCTTCTGCATTCGTACATGTCGCACCACATACGTTAAATGGACACGTGAAAGAGCGATAACGCTGCATCCATTTCCTGATTACTTTGTTTTCATTAATAAAACAAGAATTACAAACGTACATGCACAAGGCACGCTACCGCATGCACATGTACAGACTCTCTCTGAGAGCCATCTGTAAAGACGGGGATTCTGCTGTCAGGTTGCCGGGGGGACAAGCCGAGCCTGGATGTGCAATGTTGTTGCTGTATTGTGTGATTTATAATAGGACTCAAACACGTTTTCCCTCTGCTGCCATTGCTGCTGCTGCAAAATGATGTACCTGCAAGCTCTTTTGTTAATATTTCAAAACCCTCTAAAGACTTGAGAGGATTGTTTATGCAGCTGTGCCTCTTTCACATCTTTCCAGATCGATGGAGAGGGCTTTTTTTTCTTTCTTTCTTTCTTTCTGAGAGAGAGAGGCTCAAGGTAGAATCTAGCAGGAGCTGTGCCCTTTTTTTATTCCACTAAAATGGATGTGATGGCATTGTCTCCAGTTTTGTGAAAACGAGGAACAGTTAAGAAGGTTTTACAGGTTTAAGCGTAGACCTGAGCAGACAAGTGAAATGAAGTGTGCATTAAATGTGAGCACGTCATGAAAAATGTGTTCAGGTTTGAGCGCCGGTACAAAGACGGGTTCAGTGAGTGCCTGAAAATACTGTCAGTCCTCAGCCCTGTTTCAGAAATCATCAAACTGTTGCACTTTCCCACTCCACGACTTTGGAGGGAAGGGATCACACCGCTTTTTTGTTTTCATTTTCACACTTTCACCTTTCATTCCGTCATTAATTCCACACCTGAGCCTGATAAGATATGCTGACACATTGTTATAGGTGTACTGTGGGGAAATGTCCCTACATTATTTAAACTGACAGTAACTTGTAGGTTTATGAATCAGCAGCTTGCTTATAATCGGTCGATAAATAAATAGTGTGTTGCCTTTTTTATTTCTGCAGTAGCTGCAGCTATATATTTTTTATTTCAAATGTCTACGTCTCTAAAGACTGAACTGAAAACAGATAAAGTTTTATTTTGATAACGTAACGTTTCCTCTGTCCACACAGAGATCCCGTCGGCGGTGTTCTCCGGTGTGTTACTGTCACAGCACTGCCTTCCTTATTGTCCTGTCTGCCTCCCGGCTTTGTTCCAGCTATGGCTTTCACATGTGTAATTTCACATATCTAGTCCCAGCCGAACACAGTGTCATCACCACCTCTGATCCTCTGATGAGTGTGTGGTAATGCAGCCCAGAGACAGCACAATCAGCAGCACCTATTGTCATTTTGTTACTGTCGGGCAAAACGTATTTGATTGTACAATCCGAAATCTTTTATCAAGACTTACCATTTTCAGCATGTATAGCTCAGAGGTTGTTTAGGTTTACTGCAGCAAAGTGGATTTTGAAATGTAACAGCCAGGCAGAGCGGAGAGGGATGAGTCTATATACAGTATATAGTCTAGGCTTATACACACACCTGGAGCGTCAAACTAATGTACCTGAAAAGTGAATTATAGGTGACACCAGTCAGTCATTCTGTGTGACACTGTGTAAAAGACAATTATGTAAATCAAAAATCAATATATTTGATATTGGGGTCCCTTCACATCAGTCACATCAAATCAAAAAAGCATTTTCATAATATATCATGTTGTAACAGGATAGTTCAACATTTTGGCAAATTTACCTAGAGTTAAGTTCATTACCTTTAATTATTGTTGCATGTTGTTTTGAGATCTGCGGAGCAGAGACGCGAGCTGCTCAGTGAACACATGGAGGTGAATGGTACAGGTCCCCTGTCCCTCAAATACACAATCCAACAACTCCAAAACGCTCTGGTGGACAAGTTGTGACCTGCACATTCACCATGCTATGAAATAATAATGTAACATTATGAGACAGAGTTGTTTTTGAGGCAAATGTAAAGCCAGATCTACTTTTCAGACACGGCTGTTGGGCAGAGTGATTTGAAGTAGTTCCGAGTATTCTCTTCACGTGTCGTAATGTTACATACATGATTATTTCATAGTGTGGTAAATGTGCAGGTCACCACTTGTCCAGAAGAGTGTTTTGGAGTTGTTGGATTGTGTATTTGAAGACGTTTTGAGGGACAGGGGACCTGTACCATTCACCTCCATTGTGTTCACTGAGCAGCTCACGTCTCTGCCCCGCTGATCTCAAAACAACATGCACAGATAATTAAAGGTAATGAACCTACTACTATGATTATAGGGATTATGGAATAGGCGAAGTTGCCAAAATGATCAACTATCCCTTTAAGTAATTTGTAAAATAGTCCCTTTGCCTCCTGTCTTCACTCTGTGTTAGCATACTATCTGTAGGTATTAGCTCTTCTCAAGTAGTGGGCATTGATGACACCATGCTCCCAGCTGTCCGTGCTAGTCCAGGTGTTTGGATTGGTTATCTCCTGATACTCTGGACTCAGCTTGTCCGTCCTGTTCTATTCACCAGCCTGATATTCACTATCTCACTCTCTTGCTCTCTCGCCCCCCTCTTCCACCTCAATTCCCACTGCATCTCACGGGTCAAGGCTTTACCGCTCCTCTTACTCAGGGGGGCTTAGCACAAGTATTTCTTTTTTTTTTTTTTTTTTTAGCTCCCGCTGCAGCTTACATTGACAAGATCTGCTTGTCACTGGCATCGCCGGCCATCTCATGCCTCATCAGAATGAGCAGGGAAAAGCAGCCGTTGCCTGCTTTTTCATTCCTTTCAGCAGATCCAGTGATTTACGGCTCAACATGGGTTAAGAGTTAAAGGGATAGTTCACCCTAGAATGATATTTCGCTCATTATCTACTCACCCTCATGTTGACTAAGGGCTGGAAGAAGTTTCAGAGTCCTCCGTGGCTTCTCTGAGTTACAGGGGGTCTTGGCATAGCAGTGCATGTCCATATAACGGTTGCAAAGGGACACCGGAGCTCTTCGTAAAAAAACACACACAAAAAAACATCCAAATACCTCCATGATGCTCGTATGTAATGTCCGTCTTGTGCTGAAGCCCCAAATTGCGTAATTGTCCCGAAGAAAATTAAATAAGTCTATATTTTGAGCTTGTTTGTAGCGGAAGCTTCTCGAAGCTCCTCTTCCTGGTCCGTCCAAATCTCGCGTGATTTGCGCCGGCGTCAGCATGCGTCAGTGCGGTTACTGCGAATCACGCGAGATTTGGACGGACCAGGAAGAGGAGCTTCGAGAAGCTTCCGCTACAAACAAGCTTAAAATATAGACTTATTTAATTTTTTTCGGGACAATTACGCAATTTGGGGCTTCAGCACAAGACGGACATTACATACGAGCATCATGGAGGTATTTGGATGTTTTTTTGTGTGTGTTTTTTTACGAAGAGCTCCGGTGTCCCTTTGCAACCGTTATATGGACATGCACTGCTATGCCGAGACCCCCTGTAACTCAGAGAAGCCACGGAGGACTCTGAAACTTCTCCCAGCCCTTAGTCAACATGAGGGTGAGTAGATAATGAGCGAAATATCATTCTAGGGTGAACTATCCCTTTAAGTGGGGTTTTTTTTTTTTCATTTTTTGTTCAATCAGCTTTGATACAGGCAAGTCAGGTTGTCAAGTGAAGTTTAAAAGCAGAGCAGAAACAAAGCTGCCTGGGTATCACTGTGTGTCACCACCTCTCAGTTTGTTCACTGGAATCGTAGTTGGTTTTTATCGTCAATTATTTATTCATCCTTCAATTAACTGTTACCGTAGCAACAGCTACTTTTCCTGGGATCCATTTTGAAATGAACAAACTATTCAAATGCTCATAAATAACTGATATAATCCCCATCCATTAAGACAATATTACAGTAAACACCAAACATTGTAAAATCACATTAAATCCAAGTACATGGGGAAATTAAATTAAGCATCTTGTTATTCTGCCAAAAGTGATAAGAAATATCCTGCCATGCTAGAAGTGTGTTTGTCTTCACCTGCCACTTTCTCTCTGTCTTTGCATTCTGTGCTTGGGAATCAATGTTTTTCTTATGAATGGGAGGTGTTTTGGTTGGTGTGGATGCCAAACCAAACACATGAGCCCCAAAGCTGCATGATGCTGCGGCCCGGTCTGAAGGATCCTTGGCTTCAGCTGATGCTTTGCTTTTTCCTGACGGTGTAGTCATCTTGCAGATTGGACAGGAGAGGACAGGGGAGCAAACCAGTCCACATACTGATGGACAATATTGGATGCATTCGGCAATTATCAAATATTGCGACACTGCCCCCCCCCCCCCCACCTCTCTTTCTCCTGCCAGTTTCACAGTGGGCTTTGTAGATAATATGTTAGGCACTGCTAGATGCAAACTCAGGTTGATCAGTCATTACCCTGTGGAGTCTGTGGCATTTAAAATGGCAAATAGCCAAGGCTCACTCCCTGTAATAAGGGATGTGCATTATGGTTTATGGTCACATCCTGTGAACATTTGTATCAGTCTGTGTGTGCGTGTGTGTCTCTGTGTGTGTGCTGCTGTGTATGCTGAAGGTCACACTGGGTGTTGAAAGCTATTTGGCTCTCTGTCCCGAACCCAAGTGTCTTTTTTCTCTTCCTTATACCGACTCCCTCAGTTCCTCTGTGTTTTCAATAGCCTGGCATTCTCTGTATGATATACCGCCCAGATGCTTTCTTCATGTAGTTTTTGTTATATCCGATGCAAAATGTCAAACCACACCTGCTCTTCACTCTGTAATGATAATTTATTTTCCATGAATAGTTTTATTATTTTAATTTCTCTTGTGCAAAAATGACTGGACCTGGAAAAAACAGTTGATCAGCTGATCCCAGAAATGCAGAGTTCATTATCCTGCAGCACGTAGAGCTCCTTGAAAGTTGGAGCGATGACAGTCCTGACATAAGCCATCTCTACACACATCTCTAGACAGATCTGAATTTATTTAAGCTTAACTTTAGGTTCCTCCAAGTGTGAAGGCAGACGTTTGGAATCACAGTCCTTTCTCAACTTAAATTAGCAGACTTGCAAACTGGGACTGGTGTAGCAGAATGAGCCAAAGCTGCCAGATGCTGTCAAATTTTTTTAACATTCCTATTACAAATCCTACAAATTATTAAACTTCTATTTATGTTCCATGAGTGAAACGGGTGACGTAAGGCCCCATATTTTACACTTTTACAGTATTTTATTCAAAGATAAAGAAGAAGACAGTATATTTGTGATTTTAAGAACCAAAAACAACCTAGTTGTTCTGATTGGCTGCTTTCTGACTGACTGTAGTAACCAGGTAAACAGTCAGGCCCTGTTTACACGACAACGCTCGTGGATGAAATATTGAATGAAAATATTTCATTGGATGTGCCTTTCGTTTAGATGGCGACGGCGTTTTGGAGGCTTGAAAACACAAAAAAGAGAAACCACTCTCCAGAGTTGAAATCTGAAAAACGCTGCAGAACCTAGACCTGATTTATAATCAGCCAAGACACCGACATCTACCTTCATAAAATATGGGACCTTTAAGTCTTTTGCTTGATGTAATGAAATCAATGTAAGCAGCACACATTGTACTGATTGAAGAGGGAGGAGAGACTGCAGCAGTTTAAAAACAAAACAGTCTTCCAACATGCTTTTAACAAGGAACAGCCCATTCCCAGCTCAGTGTGGTGGTGAGAGTAGAACTTGTGATATTACATGTGAATTCAGTCAGCTTTGTGAGTCTTGGCTCATCTTTTTCTATGAAGATTAGTCACACTAATGGCTTTCCAGCAGATACAAAGGAACTCTCTTTCGCAGAGATTTGATCCAACTACAGGGAAGGAAGTCATGGATATAATTGCTAAGCTGAGAAATTCAGCTTCAGCAGCAGGTCATGATGAGATCTTTTTTATCTCTTGTAGCGCAAGTCATTGACATATATAATCTCAAAATCACTAGAGACTGGAGGCATTTCAAAAGACCTCAAGGTCGACAAAGTATAGTTCTCCTGTCTCCACCCTGAGGCGCTCAATTCATTCAGCTTCCATTTCCTCAAAAGCCATTTCAACTATTATCAATAGCAATTTCTTTTTTTTTAAACATTCACTCACTTAGCCAGTTTTTTCTTTATATACGATCTTATTTTACTATCCCAACAGTTTTGCTCTCATGTTGTCTCACAGGTTAATGCACATGAATGAAACATGTTTTGTTGACATGAAGGTATAGAACTAGCAAAGATGAGAAAGAGGCTGCAAGCAACAGAGACAGGCTGTTTGGAGAGATAAAAACAAATTGCATACACACTGTTGATATAACTAGAAAAAAAACTGTATAATTATCCATCTACCACTGTTTCACTCCCGTGCTGTCTCTTTTATTTTTGAAAGAAGACTATCATTCTCATGGTTTATGAGCTGGGTTAGTGTGCTGTGCAGAGTCACGGAGAATCAAAAGTATTTCAATTATTGTTTTTGCTTGTTTTTATTTTTTAGGAAACTGCACTTGATATTAACATCTGTTTCTGAGCAGTTTCCCACTTTCCTCTAAGAACTCATAACTGTCATGACAAACACTTTCTCCACTCACTCAAAATTGCAGGAGACTTTCTTGGAAACATCCTGGTAACTCACCAGATAATCTTTGGACAATTATGATGAGAGTTTGCAAGAAATTAGAGCCCACACACAGACACGGAAGATACAATTATGTTTTATACTAGCAGCTACTGTCTGTACACGCGTGTTATCATTTGTCCGCGTGTGCTGTGTTGGAAAATATGGTCCATTGAAATCCAGTACAATACATTTTAAGCACCCTTATGGGAATTGCTTGAGGCAAAGAAATCTATATTTACTTGTTCCCGTGTAACAGCCACGTGCCAGGGGACTAGTGAGTATACATCACAAATAAATGATTCTCTTTATTTGGCTGTTATGTATTCCACATCATACCCCTTGTACACACTGCACTTCCAGCTCTCTGTTCAATGTAATTTGCATTTCCCGCGCATACATTATGGAGCTGTTGCAATATGTATGGCTTTTATCCCTCACTTGCATCGCAAATGGAAAATAACACAATATATTCCCAGTGAAAATGTTGTATAGCTGAATTTTGCTCCACTAACCATCAGCTGCACTGTTACCTTGTTATTACCTCTTTGTTTTACGTGTGAACTCACAGCTCCATGGGACTGCAAATAGAGAAAGCCAATTACCTAACAAATGTCCACCTCCTCTCCTGAGGTGGTCATGATTCTTTTTTTTTTCTCCTTTATTTCTCCCCTGCGCTCTTCCTCTGTCATCCACCGCCGGGAGACAGAAAGAGGTTAGAGTGGCGGAAGTCCTGTTTTGGTTATTTATTCATGGATTTTCCATTTAATATTCATGCCTTTTTCAGGACTATCTGGGTGCAGAGGAGAATTCGCTGCCTCGGAGGCAGCCGGGGCCAAAAATCAGGTTTCAGCTCGAATGAGCCCGGCGGATAAAGGGGAGAGAGGGAGAGATAGATAGAGAGGAACGAGAGAGCAGGGTTTCATGTGTTCTCTAGTAAATGAGAGGCAGGCCTTGAAGGTGACAGGCTGTGTTTATTACTGATCTGTCAGCCGGTTAATGGGGAGAGGAGAAGAGAAGAGAGAGGAGAGAGCTGAGCTGTCGAGCAGAGACCAGGGTACACAGGCATGGGAGCAGCACAGAGCCCCAAGCAATAAACTTTGCCACAGTAGATGTGCTTGTCCTTACACATTCACTGACGACGCTCCTGCATGTTAAATTCTCTCTAAATCAGAATCTGCACAGAAACAGTATTTTTGCTCTGGTTGTCATGAAATAATAAGTATTCTTTCAGCGAACAAACATTAAGAGAAGGGATTAAGACTCAGACTGTTGTTAATGCTCCTCTTCAATCCCAAAGGTGTGAATTCCATCGTCTGCCTGTGTCTGCGAGGGTCTGTGCAGCACAGCCCCAAATTTATGACTCTGCAGACTGTGCACAGAGAAAAAAGAGTTTACTATATGAAGGCTGAGACGAGCTTCGCTGCATGTAGCAGAACATGCAGAGTTTACGTCTGGAGCTGTTTTCCTGGCTGCACATACAACTTGTAAAACGCTTTCTTTGTGCTGTTCTGAACCTCCTGACACCAGTCATGTCTTTCAGTCAGCTACTTTGAAGGTCTTTAGAGATTAGTTTGCTTTGTTACCCACAATGCACTCACAACAAACCAAATAACCACATAGGTCATTTTTTTTAACCCTCTTCTCATATGACTGGTTACCACAAACACTGTAAAGGCTTACTGATTGTCGCCATGGTTACTAATAACATGGGCTGTGTCCGAAATCACTCACTTCCCACTATATAGTGGACTACATAGTGAATATGCCATTTTGTAGCGCTGTCTGATGTTTAGTGAGTATTAATATTCCCTGTATAGTCGACTCATAGTGTTCACCAGAAAGGTCAACAAATCAGACAATCAAGATATGATCATTTACTGACACCTAAACCAAGAACAAATTTACTGTAATATACAGAGTCATTATAGGATGGAACACATTACCTACTAACATCAAAAATATTCACTCAAAACAACATTTTTAAAAAGGTAGTAAAAGACTATTTAAAGGTATAATGTGTAGGACTTCCCCCCATCTAGCGGTGTGGTTGCATATCTGAACGTATTCTTGATGTTGCATTCACGTGAAATCGGACAGACGTCAGACAGACAACAGACGCTGCATGTAACAGGATAAACAAGCTTCTATGTAAACAAGTGGTCCACCAGCACGAGACAAAACAATACAGGCGTGACAATATGTTGTCATGGTGATGTCGTATTGTTTAGCTGACCCACGTTTTACCGTCTTTCACTCGTCAAGTAAAATGACATCCGGTTGGTTTGCCGACGGCCGTCTGCCTGACTGCACCTGAATGCAACATCAGTGCCTCCGTCCTTCCTCACACTACACAGTGGTGACAGTTTTAACAGGCGCTACCTGGAAAACTTTCTCCCCGAGCCGACAGCTACGCTGAGTTTCCGTGGTTACCTACGGTCACGCTGCCACTCAACGTAAAAAATGGCGATGCAACATGGCAGCCTCGGTTCGGTGCGTCGCCCACTTATGTATTTGTAACGACTTGTAACAACTCATTCTAAGGTACGAGAAAGCTTTCATTTGTATGCGGGTGTGATTCGACTTCAGTGAAATACGTATTTATGAAAGACATATTTGATTTTTGCTAATAAAAAGCCAAATAAGTTACACACTGGGGCTTTAAATAAATTGTAAATTCCATGAATAAGAAATATATAACGCAATATTATATTGTAGGAATTATTTGTGGGTTGAACTGTTCTGGTAATGTAATGTAATGTCTGATGTATTTTTTGTAGCTAATAATGTAGTTTAGACTGGACCGTTTGCTGTTTGTGTATATAATGAGGTGTTCCAGTGATCTGTAACAGTGATGAATGTGAGTATGGACTATGTTCTTTTTTAACTGCATTGGAGACATCGGGGAGAATAGCTAATGTCATGACATCAGCTAACAGGGATCCTAGAAATAAAAAAATAAACAAACAGACTCATAGTATCCCACAATGTGAAAAGTAGTGTACAACCGGTGGTCACTAAGCAAGTAATATATACCATAATGCACTGTAGTCGCGTATCACAGTCATTGATCTAGAACGTTTTAATTATGAGACAGTAAGAACATAATTAACTGTGCAGCGGAGTAGTGTCTGAAAGTGTGTTTTCATTTTACCAGTGAGCTCAGTCCTCCATATAGAATTCCCTATGTAGTGAGTAGGGAGTAGTGAATGAGTGAGTGGTTTCTGACCAAGCCATGGCTTCCATAGGTTTTTGGCAACAATTAGGTTTTGGCACTAAAAGTAGCGTACTTAACGCTCCTTATACACCGCACTTGTTCTGCTCTTGGCATAATTACCGTGGCCACTAGGTGTCGCCTTAAAAAGAAAAACGTAACTTCATGTTGTAATAAGCTACTGAATAAATCGTCTATATTGGCTTCTTTTTTTCTTTTTTACTGGATTACAGCCTCTACACTTATGTTGTCAAGAGGTGGGAAAAAAAAACAATAGTTGCGGTTTTTGTGCCACATCCTCATGTTTGTTTGTCTTGATTGAACAAGAATATTCTTGCATAGTAAATGTATATACCAGTGATTATTATTGTGTATTTTTATCAGGACTTTATTATAAAAAAGTATTTTTAAACATTTCATATTATTGAACACACATTTTTCACAATAGCGTTGCCTGGGCGAAGACATGCTCTACCCTGGGAGCTTTGTTATACTTGATTGCACTTGAGCTCAGAGGTTTAATCAGCTGCCTCTGGTAATGAAACCTCTTGGTTCTGCGTCTCACTAAAGGGTGAAAAGGCTGTGTAAAGAAATTGCTCTTTGTTGTAGCAATAGATTTGTCTTTCCTTATCTTAACCAAGCATTAGAGCCTTTATCAGTCACCATTACAAAACCTGTATCAATCCGTGTTTGACGTGCCACTGCTTTCCTTAAGTGTCACGTTTACTGCGTGGCTGGAATACCTTCTGCGTTAATGATTTCTATATTTTATTTAGTATCTTTTTCATAAAAAATGACGTATTTGGCAAAATGTATCAATGTGGATGTGTTACAGAGTATTGCATGATCTCTTAATGTATACATACAAGTGGCCCTGGTGTAAAGAGCTCGTGTCTGTGTACGTGGTTAAGGCGTGAAAACACACTGGAGGTGCGTGAGGAGCTGACTGTGTCCTTTGTTGAGATATAGATGTTACTGTATTGTTGCACAACCCAGTTTTTCTGATGATGCCTGAGGGGCTTATACTCCTGAGGTTAGAATTGATTTAGTCGGAGGAATATAAGATGGATGAAAGCGTAGCAGGCAGAGGGATGCCTGTTTCATGCACTCAGCACAATGGATTTCAAAAACGTCGGTTTTGTAACCAAATTATTTCTGCTTTACAAGTGATCTTTGCTTTTTTTTCCCAGGGAAACATAAAGTACAAAGCTTTTCAGATGCAGGTTATCAACAATAGTTTTCAGTCTAACCTCCTCAAGCTGGTGATCACCACCAGAGAGGCATAAAGTGGATAAACTGCATTTCTTGGCCGCAGATCTTCAGAGTGGGCTAGAGATGTATTGTTTATATTGACATATTTTTTACATTTGCACTAATAGAATAGTGTAACACAAAGACAAACATCTGGAGCTTTTATGTCACGTGCCTTCAGTTTTCTTTCCCACATTTCTTTTGTTTTCTCTGCATTCTCCATCCTTTCTCTCTCTTTGTCTTTGTCTCTGCCCTGAGCCTGTCAGAGTAATCAATCTGGGTCAGCACTGAGAAGGGGGATGCAGACAGATGTGCTTTGCAATGTGATCGATGTCCTTGATTAGTGAGAGATTACGTGTGTGTGTGTGTGTGCGTGTGTGTGTGTGTGCGTGCCTGTGTGCACCGGTTAGCATAAATGCAGTTAGCCTGCTGCCTTGATTTTGTTAATTTGTCAGGTTAGGAACAGAGGATCAATAGGTGAATTATTTGAACAGTTCAAGTTGCTGACGGAGGTGAGGATGTTAAACTAAACACGGACAATGAGTCACTTGAAGTGCAAAGTGAATTTTAGACCAATGTGTGAAATGACTGAAAATTGAGTTCCAGCTTCACACACACTGTCGTTATTATTAGCACCGATAATGATACTTGAGATCGTTCAAATGAGAATCTTTAATCTTGAATAACATAGAAATGTTTGTAATGCTAACATGTAATGGTAAATGAAGGTAAACTTGATACTTAAAGACTAAACCAGTTGGAAAAAAAAACTTAATCATATTGTTAAAGGGACATTGTGTAACTTCTCCTGTTATCTATTCACGAAAATCGATTATTTGGTTCAAAAGTACGTTTTTCATTAATCAATAATCCCCCCATAAACGAACTGAAGTGTTCCGGTAAGCTCTGAATTTGCCGTTCATATCATTCATATCTACATGGAGCGGGTAAGCTCGGTGCTGGCTGCCATGTGGTGTCGCCATGTTTTTACGTTCAGTGGCAGCGTGACTGTAGGAAACCACGGAAACTCAGCGGAGACACCGGAGCTGTCGGCTCAGGTCGGAATGGAGTGTTACACTGATGCTGCATTCAACTGCAGTTGGGCAGACGGCTGTCGGTAACAAACCAGATGTCATTTTAGTCACAGAAGTCCAGAGAAAGCCGGTAAAACGTGGGTCAGGTAAACAATACCACATCGCCATGACAACATATTGTCACGTGTATTGTTTTGCCTCGTGCTGATGGACCACTTGTTTACATAGAGGCTTGTTTATGCCGTTACGTGTAGCAACTGTCGTCCGTCCGCCATCTGCCCAATTTCACGTGAATGCAGCATGAAAAATACAATTGAGTTGCTTGCGATATACAGTGGGTACGGAAAGTATTCAGACCCCTTTAAATTTTTCATTCTTTATTTCATTGCAGCCATTTGCTAAAATCAAAAAAGTTCATTTTATTTCTCATTAATGTACACTCAGCACCCCATCTTGACAGAAAAAAACAGAAATGTGGAAATTTTTGCAAATTTATTAAAAAAGAAAAACTGAAATATCACATGGTCATAAGTAACCCTTTGCTGTGACACTCATATTTAACTCGCATGCTGTCCATTTCTTCTGATCCTCCTTGAGATGGTTCTACTCCTTCATTGGAGGTTACAAAAGAATTTCTGCAGCACTCAATGTTCCTAGGAGCACAGTGGCCTCCATAATCCTTAAATGGAAGAAGTTTGGGACGACCAGAACTCTTCCTAGACCTGGCCGTCCAGCCAAACTGAGCAATCGTGGGAGAAGAGCCTTGGTGAGAGAGGTAAAGAAGAACCCAAAGATCACTGTGGCTGAGCTCCAGAGATGCAGTGGGGAGATGGGAGAAAGTTCCACAAAGTCAACTATCACTGCAGCCCTTTGTATTGGGCAGGTGATGAGCAGTGCCTGGTTTTCTCCACACATACCGCTTAGAATTAATGCCAAAAAGTTCAATCTTCGTCTCATCAGACCAGAGAATCCTATTTCTCATAGTCTGGGAGTCCTTCATGTGTTTTTTGGCAAACTCTATGCAGGCTTTCATATGTCTTGCACTGAGGAGAGGCCTCCGTCGGGCCACTCTGCCATACAGCCCCGACTGGTGGAGGGCTGCAGTGATAGTTGACTGTCTGGAACTTTCTCCCATCTCCCCACTGCATCTCTGGAGCTCAGCCACAGTGATCTTTGGGTTCTTCTTTACCTCTCTCACCAAGGCTCTTCTCCCACGATTGCTCAGTTTGGCTGGACGGCCAGGTCTGAATACTTTCCGTACCCACTTGTACAACCGCAACGCTAGATGGGAGTAATTCCTACACAATATACCTTTAAGTCAGGTTTTTAGTTTTTAGCTTATTCATTTATTTTGATAGGGACAAGGCAATTTAACTTAATTTTAAGTTTCTCAACAGGACATGAAAATACCATTGTATGGTGTATAAGTTGTCAGTTTTTGCCTTTGGTCGACGAATCATCTAATCATGTTGTTTTTTCTTTCACTGATTCATGATCTTATTTGCATCTTTGTCTGCTGAAAAAAAAAGAGCTAAAACACCCAAATAATCACGTTCAGTTATTCAGTTGGCATAACAGTAACAGGACATTCTCCCATGATATTTTTAGTTATATCATAGATACTGCTCTGTGATGGTTCTGTATCCCACTCACATCAGCTTTTTGTACAGGCAGTGTTGAGGTGGGCCCAGTTGAACTTTGGGTGCGAGTGTGGTGCGTTTAGGTCAGTGTGTAAACAACAGTGTGTGAATATGAACAGTACAAAAACTATATCATTTTTGCATCTGGTTTGACCCTTGGTCCCCACCATGTGTGAAAACACATACACGTACATACACGTACAGTGCATTAATGTCCATTAAGTCCAGTCCAACCATCCACACATGTTTGTACCAGCATGAGCTATATACTGTATCGTGAATTATTAGAAAACAAAGAAATTCTATGTAAACTCAGATGTTCAGCAGCAGTGAGCACCTCCATATAGTCAGAATGGTATGATCTTTTTTTCATAACAACATTTTGTCCCGATTTGGCGGTTGAATCAACGAATCATGGACTTCCCTGGAAGGGAGCATGTGGTTATTGCTAATTCTCCACTCTAATTAAAAACATAGTCATTCTATTTACTTGTTACTCTGGGCTGTCACAGGTGTACACAGTTTCTATAAGAGCTGGAGCATTGAACTGATTAAGTCAATCAAAAGGAAATTACCATTATTGTGTTTATTGATAAATAAATCAAAAAATAAAATAAAATAAAAACTCTTTTGCTTCTGGCCTGATTGTATAAAGTGGGTGGACAAAATAACAGAAACATCTGTCAGTATCATAAACCACAAATTACAGGCTTCAAAATACTCAACCCCCCCTGACCTGTGAAAAACACACTGCTATGAATATAAACACTGACACGCAGCCTCCTCATGAGGCCATTAACGTGTATTTCAAAACACGTCTTTTACCTTTGTAATCACCTGCCTGCACTTGTGAGAAAGATCAACAGCGGTAATTCCCCTCGGAGGGGGCTGTCAGCTCTCCGTCAGCTGTCAGTGTTTTCACTCTGCCTGTTTTTCCAAAGGAGCATTTGATTCTTGTAGTTTTCCTCTCTCCCCCCTGAAAAGAAGCAGACAGATGTAATAGCCATTAGCCTCGGGGAGAGACAGCACAGATGTGTCAACAAGGCTTGACTTTTACAGTCCAAGTGAAGTCTGAGCAAACAGTGGCTGTGTAGAGGCCTGTGTGGTTGAGCAGTGATCCAGGGACACGGTTGCACGGTGTTGCCCCGGGACTCCAAACAGACCGTGACTCTAGTTCTCATTACAAGAGTGGGTCAGACCACCCCAATACGGAAAATAAATAATGCAGGGGAAAACCTGAGAGCTGCCACCTCACCGACAACATCCACACAAGCTTGTCCTTCATGAATAAGTGGCAGAGCCTTTAATACACTGTCATGGCAAGCTGCTTTTTAGATACTCTTTTAGTGCGACGAGTGTTAGTCAGGGATGCAACCTAGCATTATTCAGATTATTGATGAGTCCTTCTCAATGAATAAATGAATCATTTGCTCCATAAATGCCACAAAGTAAATTTAAAAAATCCCAAACAGAACAGACCTCAGCATATATTCCATATCCTCTAAATCCACTCCTTTCTCACTTTCTCATGGTCTCCAAAAAACCCTTGCAAAATTCAATTCTTTATCTTAATTTGATCTTAATTTCCAAGATGAAAGAGTTGAAGTTCTAATTAAGCCGTAATGGCAGCAGCAAGTTGATATTTTTTCCTCCCTGCGCGTTTCTCCCTCGTCAGCCCTCTCCCTCCCCGTATGTTTAGCTTGATCTCTTCAAATTTATTTCCTACTTTGTAACCAGAGGCAAGAGCCCTTGACTCGCTGCCCCCACAGTCGCAGCCAAGGCAGCCATTTAAGTTGTGATTAAAAATTAATGGTTGAGTGAGAGGCTGCAGAGAGGGAACAGGGGAGGGCAGGGAAAGAAAGAGATAATGCTGGAGCGAGAGCACGGGCTTGGGAGAGAGGAGCAAGCCCGGGCAGCAGCTGCTCCCTGATAGAGGGTTGGAAGGTCTTCTCACAACTCTGCTGTGTTTAACTGCTCTGCTCACACCCCACCATGAATATTGCATTACTGCACTATAGGGCTCCTTGTGTTACCCCCACTGTGTGCAGAGCAGATCTGCAGCCACGGTGCCAAATAGCGTCCAATCAGGCAAGATGGAGGCGTCCACGTTTACCGCAGGCACAGCACACAAACCAGCCCAGCTTTCACACTACAGAAATCCCAGGCTCATTCAAAGGGAACCCTGTTGTGTTGCATGTCACCAGCAATTATCATAATAAGTGCAACCAAACACACACACACAAAAAAAAGAAACAAAATTTGCCGGTAATTAAAACCACAGTTGTTGCTTTTTTTGGCACACAGTGTCTGATGAAGCTGTTTGAAGGTTTGGCTTTTTTCTACAGCTTTGCTATGAAAGAGTTTCCAGTTACCAATCAAAAAGCGACACGGACGGTTGTCCAAGGTCGGTGGCCAACTCGGTGCATCCATCTGACGCCCTGACCATTTCTTTAAAAGCTCAACAGAAATACCACGGAGCAGCACAGGGTCCTGACCTTGACTTTAGCAGATGATGAGTGGTGGCACTTACATCACAGCCTGCCCTTTTCTTTCCTCTGACCTCTTTCTCTACACCGTTTCATTACAGAGTACAGAGTTCATTATCCACTGATTCATGCACTCATCTCGGTACTGCCAGCATTATTTCCCAATGGTATTACTCGTATACGATTGCAGCTGAAAGTGCTTTGATTGTAAAATAGATTTTTTTTTTTTTTTTAGTTTGGTTGCTTTTAATGGTTCGATTTCTGCAGAATTGATCATTACTATCGTCAGTTTTCGACAATGATGATGTTGATTTGCCAATTTTGTAACTTGAAATTAGAGGTAAAGTAAGAGCAGTCACCCTCTAAAGTGAGCAGTGAACGTCGTGTGACAGAACCTGGAATAGTTTTGGGCTGGTTTGCTACAGAGGATTAGATCAAAACGATACTGTGTGCATGCTAACTAGGCAAGGTAAGTTTATTTGAATAGAACATTTAGTCCACCAGGAAATTCAAAGCACTTAACTCACATTTTAAAAGAAAAAAGTAAGTAAGTAAGAAAATAAAGAACATTCTAGAGAACTGTAGAATAATAATTTAAAAAAACAAAGCTATGCTACCACTGCCAGCAATCATTAACTTAGTATAGTGTAGTTTAGCTTAGCTTAGCATAAAGAAAGCAAGGCAAAACACCACTCAGAAATCAATTCTAATTGACCTCACTGCACCTCATTAACTGAATCTGTGCACAAAAGAAAATGTAAAATGTCTTCATGCTAATTGACTCTTCCTGGCTCTGTAGCTTCATAATTAATATACAGACAGTAGGCTACACTGGTATCAATCCTGTCATGTGTCAGAGAAGCTTCTTCACAAAAATATTGATCTTTTGGTTCAAGAACATATTTGGGACTAAAAGTGAACACATCAAGGTAGCCTATCCATTTTACTTGTTGTTTTCCCTCCAACACTGCACATAAGAGGCTTTCATTTGCCTTTACTTTCGCTTTGGAATAAAGTTTTCTTGAACAATTTACTGCACTGACAGACTGGATGTGTAAATAAGCAACAGCAGACTGCAGTGTCTGCCACCCCCCATCCCTCTCTAGCCCCCTCCACATCCAGCAGTATATACAGTAGTTAAATGTCCTAAGCTTTAAGTAATGAGCCACAACAACACTGTGCAGCATTACCAGCAACTGAAGCAAAGGAAAAACTTGACTGCACCGGTGGATTTAGATGAGAATCATTAAGTTAGGCAGCAACACCACATCTTAAAACATAGTTTAAGTTAAGAAAAAGACTTGAAAAGTCATTAAAATTCACACTGATACCAGAACTTGTAATGGCGCTGTAATCAGACGATCTGTGGATTGCTCTGATAGCTGCTCATACAAGTGTGACTGCTTTAAAAAATGCATAATATACTGCAGGAATCTGTCTCAGACGTTTTCTCTCGGACGAGAACTTTCTTACTTGATCCACAATGACGTTTCAGTCCAAAACAAAAGCTCCTGCTCCATAATTTATTGTGCTATAGATTGATAAATCTCAGAGCAGACTCAAAGAAAAAGATACCTTCACTCGAATAAAGCTTTTTTTTTTTTTTTTAAATGTCAAATGATACATAGCTACATACATACAGTACATACAACAGAGACAGACAGTAAAAAGCTCTCATGAATAAAGCTTTCTTCCACAATAGGGCTGAGATGTAAACTGTAATGAAACATAGCATCACATCACTGCAGCAGTCAAGAAAAGAGGAATAATATGGCATTGTAGCAAAAAACGATTGTGGTTCTGGTTGTAAGATCGCTGTAATATTTGAATAAGTTAAATTAGTCTCAGTTTCCAGATAGATTGAATTCTCTGACTGGGCCAAGAGCTGTTGTTGAGTGTCAGCCAAATACTGGAAAACTAAAATCCTGTCTAGGTGGTTTTTGTAATTTAACTGTAAACTAGAGCTGCTAAAGAACTGTACTGTACACAGATTGTGATTAATCTGCAGTGTGAGTGCGGCACCAGTAAAAATGGATGTCATCTAAGAATGTGTGAAGTTATAGGTATAATCAGATTTGTAATATGCTTTTTGCCACTTCCTCCTCATCACCCACCTCCTTGTTGCTACACTCTGTTCCCTCTCTCCACGCTTCTTACATAATTTGTTAATTCTGTCCTATTTCCTCTGCTGCTGCTGCCATCGCTGCTCTTGCTTTAGGTGCTATTTGCAATGCTAATGAGGCGAGGCAGCAAGTAATGGTTTGTAGGGAAAAGAGGGCTGCCTGGAAAGATGGCGATATGGTAATATGGCTGGCCGTGGCACACAGACAATTCTCTTGGAGAGCGGCGACATCACTGCACGCTGAGTAGATTTTACTAGATCTCATGAGCGCTGTCAAATGAGCGCCAAACAGATCACCTCAACCTTATAAAAATCTGTTTAAAGCAGTGATCATTCTAAAATGAGGTACGCTCGCTTCTACAAAATCACATACTTAAGTGCTGCTCGCGCAACAGAAGACATCACAGCTGATAGCAGTATGAGAAAGGCAGCACAATCTCTTCTCAGTGTAAAAAATTGAAAGCAGGAATTTTCCCAATTTAAACAGAAATGAACAGCAGTCTAAATGCACCATTCATAATATATCAAAATGATAAACATTTTCTCATTCAAAGTCTAAATTGGCTGTTGATTTATTCAGGAAGACAGAAAAATCTATGTTTGAAACCTGAACCGTCGTATCTCGCCAGAATAGTTGGAGAGAAAACCTACAGCAGTGCAGTGTGAGCTTTAACTCCATACGTGAGAGTGTATTTTCCACTCTGACATTTCTATGAGGAAATATCAAGTGCAGGCTGCACTTTAAAGCTCGCCCTCACCTCTCTTTTTCCCATCACTGTTGTCCACCAGATGTTTCTTCTTGTCTGAGGCAACAAGCGAAGAACCATTATTCGATTTCAGCCCATGTCATCATCAGGCAGCTTTCAGTCGGCGGATTCCCCTCTTATCTCCCTACTGTCCATGTGATTGAAATTACAGTCACGCCAATAGCAAAGGCAACTAAATGGATTATTGAGCAACTGTAAGTGGCTCACTCCACAGAGCTGGCTGTGTGTGCTCTCTGGCTTGACACACACAAAAAAATCTAACAATAGCAATGTACTGCATGTTCCCACTCTCAGATGAGTACAAGGGTTTTTTCTTTCATTGTTTTACAGATGTTTTTTGTTTTTTTTTCAGTGGGAAGAGTATCAAACGACTCTGTTTTCATTTGGTTTTTACAAGCCCTGTTTATTTGAATGGTAAATACATATAGGCTGAGCTATATTATCTCTAATACTCTTCTTTACGGCCTTGATTTACACATAAGCCTAATTAAAAACACACTTACTGTGGATTCAGTCTCTCTTCACTGCAAACAAACACACATATGCTATTAAAATAATTTGATATGATCAATCATGTAAAAAATAAAATCTGTACACACTTAGTGCATATAATTTACATATATACAGTATGTTATGTTATACCACTTCAAACCAGATATAATATAATGAGGTGACATTTGGGAATTGTAAATATTTGGTCACTAAGTTATTAACATCATCTGCATATTGTGAAAGTTTATGATATATAATAGTATTGTGATTTTTATGCCTTCTATTTTTTTGCTCTTTTGCCAAAGCAGAAATAGTGTATAATAAGCAAGAGCACCACTGATTGGTGGGATTTATTTCATTAAATTTATTTCATTCTACCAGTAGGCGCAGATGTATCAAAGTCAGGTATTGGTGATACAGGCAAAGAAGTTTCCATTTAATCAAATTGTAATTGATTAATGTGTTATTCCTCAATACGAAGAGAACATGTGTGGCCCCCTCAGAGGAAACCAGTGGGCCATTATGGTCTCATTAGGTCTCAGTTGACTGAGTCTAGATAAGAGGAATCAGGTTTGAAGTCAGAACACATGCCCACCATCTTCTGCGAGAGATACATAACATGGAGTTCTTTGCCTTTTTTTTGTGAAAAACAGCAATTATCACTTCTCTCCATGAAAGTGGAGGAGATGTTTTCTCATGTGTCCAATTAAAGGAACTGACGAGCACTGGAATCACATTATTACTCAAGATCTTATTGCACCCAGCTGCTCCACCATCCCTGGTGTCCTCGTGTTTTCCCTTCTTTTTTTTTTTTGTTGAATATTCAGAGAACGTCTAGTTTGTCTTTTGTACTTTCTAATGTTTAATTTAAATTTTCAATTGATATTAATCAGTTAGTTGAGAAACAGTCCTTCACCCTGTAGGGTCTCTCTTTTGTCAAGACAGCATAGTCTTCTCCTTTCTGTTGATCTGACCAAACAGTTCTCTCTTTCTTTCTTTTTTTTTAATCTCTTCTCTGTTTGTAGTCCAGAGGGCTTTAAGGGAAAGATGGACTGAAGTGGATGGAGTGAATGGGCTGTTTGAGTTGGATGAACTAGATGATCTATTTGGGGGGGAGGTGGGGTGGGTGATACAGAGGGAAAGAGGGTGCAAGTGTGTATGTTTGTTTTAGCAGCAGCCAGTGGGCTGTGGGAGGATTGTGAGTGTATGTACATGAATCGGGTGTATGAGAAGGATTAAGCTTATCCTTTTGTTAAAGAACATCAAAATAAGAAAAATATTGGTTAAACTGGCAAAGGATTGCATTCGCCCTGAAGCCTCAATTGGACTTAATCTACAGCAGATTTGCTCAACGTGCACCGTGGAAACACATAGTAACCCATAAATTCCTGTTTATGAATTGAAGCTCTTTCTTAGTTTGCCCTTAAACTGCAATCACTAATACTGAACATTTGCTTATTTAAACATCCACCAATAATGGAGCAACATCATTCATCTGCAGTCATGTTACTGTCCTCCAACATCCAGTCTTTAGTCTATTAGTTCTGTAGTTGGTCTCAGACAGAGACGTGTCTCTGGTTTTTAAATGCTCCAGTATAAAATCCTGACAGATAGTAGGCTTACTGGAAAATGTTGGTGATTGGACCTTCGTGTGTTAGCTTATCCTTGTGCAGCAACTGCACTGCCTGACTAAATGACACTCAGACCTGTCAGATGTTGTACATAGAGAATATGTTTTATCTGTGTTAGATAAACAACTTAGAAAGCACCACATGTTCCTTTAGAAATAATTCCCTTGGACTTAGATTTAGAGATACTTCATTGATCTCAAGGGAAATTCAAGTATCCAGTAGCGCAGACATACATGATATAAGGGCAGAAAGAAGTAGTATAATACAGAGATAAGAAAACATCCACTATATGCATCCATATAAACTATGTATAAAATGATATACTAAAATAGAATAAATAGAGAAAATAGAAAGACAAAAAAATCTGTACCAAATATGAATAATAGGCTGGCTGATAAGAATTCACAAAAGAATGACATATAAACAACAATTTATATGTTAAATGTACAGATGGAATAAATAAGTAATTCATTCTTTATCCTAATTTATTATATTATATATTAATTAGCTGTGGCTCCCAGTTTAGGTTTTTCCAGGCTAGAATTTGTTCAAACAATATAGAATTTATGAAAGAAACCCCATACTGCATGTGATCATATGATTTATTTAGTTTTCAGCATTTCAGCTCAGTATTATCCCAAATGCTGCCAAAAGCACATTAGACTATTGGTGCAAAGGTCAGAGGCAGTTTGGCTGAGCATGATTCAAACCCATACCCAGTCTGAAACAGCTGATCAGAAAATCTGTCTGACCCTGTGGTCGGGTTACTCTAGCAGCTTACTGAGTTAACCAGCTGTCAGACATATTATCTTTTTTTAAATCTTTTTTTTTTTGGTACAATTTTCAAAAAAACAAGGCGATAAGAATAATAAAGGCTTTTTTTTTGCTGCATTCATCGAGCACTTAATAACCGCCACCGGTGGCTTAATATTAGTCTTTTCTTTCCAACACAGATTTGATTGTGAAATTGGTGTGTTTGGGTAGCGCACCACTTGAAAAGGCTTTTCACATGAGATTGCCTTCTCCCCATGGGGCTGAGCACTGGAGCCTCAGCAGACAGACACACACACCAGGAAATGGAAAGAGAGAACAGTGTCTTATTCAGTAAATAGTAGGATTTCTGTGCGTTCTGTCACTAATTAATCTTTTATACACTATGTATTTCTGTTGTTGAAGAATCTGCACTTTATCTGTCTCAAGTAATTCTTTGGTACATAAACAACAGTCAGTATGTCACCATGACATTGTGTTAGTTCGACTTTTGAGATTCATGAAACGTATTAGTCTGAATTGAATTTCTCAAAGTCAGACTAACACATCCAGCTAGTGCAGCTGCAGTCTTATAACCTGGGCTTTGCTCAACAGTTGAACAAAATGTGTAACAGAAGAAGAAGCAGCTAGTATGTATGAGAGCTGTAGAGTTTTCATATTTCCATTGATAGTTAATGTGTTTGTTGATTGTTTGGAAGCTGAAAGGGGCCGTATCATCATCTATTATAGTATGGTATTTGACATACTTTGTGATAAATCAGTTCCGCTCCTGTGCTTGTAGACTGGGACTATGGCCTAGTGGAGCTATAACTGTAGCTTGACTAATGGTGCGTTCCAGGCAACCCGTAACTCGTGTTTTTCCGACCTGTTCCTATAGTTACCCGTTGGAACGTACAGTCAAACTCGTAACTTCCCACCTGTGAACTCGTACTAGATTGATGTACTCTCAGCTCCCAGTTGTAACTCGTAACTTGCCTGGAACGCTACAAAGTCGTAACTGGTGACTTGAACCACACGCACCATAAGAGTCTCTGTTTGTCAGAACATCAGATCTTGTAGGATAACATCCACTTGTCATGACTACCGTGTACAGTTCTTCAGGTCAAATCCACTCACACCACTTGGTTAAAGGTGCATGGGCCAATTTGACAAATTGGCCCATGCTCAGAGCTACGCTACGGAGGCTCATGGGATTTCTTGGTTTCCTCATCAAATTCATCAAATACACAATCCAACAACTCCAAAACGCTCTGGTGGACAAGTTGTGACCTGCACATTCACCACACTATGAGATAACAGAACGTTACGAGACAGAGTTGTTTTAGAGGTAAATTCATGCAAAACCGCTGATGCGCGTTCTCGTCAGGGGCAGTTTTTCATCAAGCAGTCTCATAGCGTGGTGAATGTGCAGGTCACAACTTGTCCACCAGAGCGTTTTGGAGTTGTTGGATCATGTATTTGATGAGTTTGATGAGGGAAACCAAGAAATTCCATGAGTCTCCGTAGTGTAGCTCTGAGCAGCTCGTGGCTCTGCTCTGCTGTTCTAAAAATAGCTTGCACCTACAATTAAAGGTAATGGTCCTACTCCTAAAACTATATGGATTATGGCAATGGGCCAATTTGCCAAAATGTTGAACTATCCCTTTAAGGTTAGAGAGCGATCCTGGTCTGTTGAATACAAAAAAAAACAGCTGTGTTCAGTCGTGCTCTTTACCACCACATGGGGACTCCTGTAGTATCAGTAAATGCAACACTTCAGTAATTTAAAAAAGGTGCAACCACAGTGTAACAGGGAAATTGGTTTAGTAGAATATGAATCTAACAGTGTTGATATAATACATGTTCATGTTCAGTCAAAACCCAAAACTCAGTTCACTTATACTGTAAGAGCAAGAGCAAAAGTGGAAATCTGACACTTTCAATCTTTTGATTGAAAAGAAACTTTGACAATTAACCAATTATGAAAAATGGTTGCCAGTCTTCTTACTCTCCTTTGTGCCAGCTAATCCATCATTCAGCTGCTGGAGCTGTTACTCACAAGTGTAATCTAAAGCATGTGGACAGTTGGGTGAAATTTGGAGAGCGGTGGAGGTAGTAAATCAATAAACTGTATATCTCTTGAGGTTAGAAGAGGCAAATGAGCCTGTCAGAGCAGTAAGGATGAAGTATATGACACTTGAATGGTGCAGACTGTTAGGCCCATGTATACACACACACGGTGTGTGTGTCTAGTAAAAATGGAAGTATCAGTGACTTCTTCCTCTCACTTCAGCTCGCTCTGCAGCTATTCACCGTATGAGCTCTTAAGTCTTTATCTCACTCCTCTCTCTGCCTCACATAACCCTCTTCACACTTCGCCTGAGAGCACCTGAGCTTCCAGAAAAGGACACATACATACACAGAGAGAGACACACACACAAAAGACACACACATCAACTCCAGCTGAGCCCCCCCTGCTTACAGTGGTATTAGGGCTGCATCTTTCTCCCTCAGCTGTGGAAATAGCCTGATTACTGATGGCTGGGAACTGATACAGGCTGACATCAGTGGGGGGTTTTCAACAGAATATTAAAAAAAGTTGTAAACTAGATCATTATGCAGCGTTTTTCACTATGTCACCGACTACAAATGAGTGTGAGAAAGCAATGCACTTGCAGACTAGAGCACCAAAACTCCCATGACAGCAGGCCTAATATCAGTGTTTGTTTTCTCCTTGTCTCGGCTCAATGTTTCCACTAGCACATAGCCATCATTGCATAACCTGAAATAATTATTATCTTTCATCTTAATTAAAGTCTTGGATCTTGTGTGTAAACCAAAAGTATGTCATCTACCGTTGTGTGTCTTTGACTGGAAGCCAAAACTGAAGAGGGGGGGGGGGGGGAGCAGCCAAGTTAGATGAAGGACTAGACCTCAGTTTGGAGAATAAAGGACGAGTTTCCATGGCGTACATGAAAAAGACTTCCTCTCTAGCCATTTCCTCCGACTGCTCTCATATCAAACAGCCCCGCTGCCTCGAAAAGGTCAAAACCGCCTAGAAATACTTTGCATCACTTTAGCTTCTGTGAAATCGTCCACCTTTGTGTTGAATAATATAAACATTTCAAAATGAATGTAAAACAACACCGGCAGAAGGAGATGTTGAGAAAGTGTTTAAAGTTTAACAGTTTTGACAGTCAACACTGAGGCCAAGAACGGCACTGTCACAGACGGTGGACGTCAAATGTTGGATATTATTAACATTAACGCTGTAGAGTATCAGCACACAGACAAAAAAAATAGCAAAGTGCACATCGACTCAGAGGAAAATACAAGAGCTGAAGAGAAACAAGCTGCTTTTAAATACCTCTAGCTGAGTCCAGCCTCACACCCACACATTCTCTCATCTGTACTCCACCTCTTCCTGCCCCCCTCTCCCTCCCTCTCCCTCAAACATGCCTTCCTCTTGCTAATTATCAAGTGCACTGCCTTATTCCTCTCACAGCTTGTTAAGCTCTCCAGGAGCCTAGTTGACCCACTTTACATGGAGACCTGTAGGCTAAAAACCCACTGCTGGCTCCTTTGTTTCTTCTCACTCGGACCCACCTGTGTATATATATGTGTATAGATATCCATACATGCGTTTATATCTGTGTATACAGTGGGGGTGCAGATATCTGAGACTGTTTTCACACTCGCTCCACTGGTCATCAAAATTCCCCCCCTGCAGCCTGAGAGAGCCACCGGATCCCCTCGCCATAGGGGTCAGGCACTCAGGACTGTGTGGTTCTCTTGATGTACGCCACACACACACACACACACACACACACACACACACACACACACACAAGCCTTTTCTTCAACAATATGACCAGAGCTCTTTTTTTCCACATCTTTGTGGACCAGTTTCAGTGTTTTGGGTTTTGTTTTTGTTTTTTGCACCACTGAACACTCAAATGTGCATTCATCTTTGTAATGAGGGGTCTATGCACTGCAGCTCCACTATAACAACCCTCTCTATGTACAGTACCAACCGTCTGTTCCCAGTAACACAGTCTGATCACATCCTGCACCATCAGCCTCAATCACCTGATCTCTTCTGTTTTTTTTCCCTTACATATCACAGTAATGCACAAGCAATCGCCGTCATCAAACGTGAGCCGTCCACCGCATTTTCCAACCTCACTCACTGACTTTTCCCCGCGTAGATCAAAATGCAGATGTCACACATGGAGTCAAGTCGGTGTTTCCTATTGAAACCGGAGCCAGTGGAGCAGCGTCTGTGACTGGAGCTCCTGCCATCTGTGCCCCAACAATGAAACCTCTTTCAAAGTCACTCAGATCTTTTCCTCTTGATACACAATCAGTCTCAACTACACTCAGCATTTCTTAACATCCCATAGAGCCTGTTACCATGCAGTGCATGCAGTGTCCTTTTATTACTTTCAGTACAGCCTGGTACAGACTGAAACCACTGTTTCAGCTGTGCTTAAGTTACTTTGCTTCTTCAGTGTTTTTTATAAAACATACAGAAATGATACATTTATAGTTAATACAAATTAATCATGGCATAAATGTATTGTACATAATCAGTTTTGTTTCCTATAATTCCACATTTTGAATCGGAATAGAAAAGTGGTGTTTTCCTGAATGAAAAGATAAAGGATATCATAGGAAACAAAACATGTTTGTAGCTGTTTGTTTGTTTGGCAAACTGCATGCTGCAGCCTCTCCGAATTTGGGCTAATCTCTTGTATTCCCCTCTCTTTCCACAAACTACATTAATATTTACACATTAAAACAAACAGAGGCAACAGTGCATCTTATTAGCGCCGTGAAGTAAATATCAGTGCCCCCGTCACGTTCAGCTTAGACACAGACAAGACTGGAATATCTGCTAGCAATTATAAACCTGCTTGTACATCCAACTCATCAGTGCTGATGCTGCCCGAAGCCCCGACTCAACGTCTCTCCTCCTCTGAAGGTTACACTGTGTGCAGCATAACTATATAATTCATCAGACTGAGGCCACCATTAACACAGCTCCCCCTGTAAAAAGCATGGAGCCGTTGTGAAAATTTCCGTCATTAGTCGTGCCTCCTCTGTTCCTCCCCACCCCCACTTAAAAAAAAAAAAAATCAATAGCATCTGCGGCCATACAGCCAAGCCTGCTACATTGCAGAAGGAGACAAACAGTGGGTGAGCTCAATTGATTAAGCATCAAGCTATTTTTAGAGATGATGATTTCCAAGTTTGTCCACAGATGAGACAGTAGAAGAACAAGAGTGTTCCATGCGTTCGCCAACTTCTGATGGTTTCCACAGGGGAACGACCGATATCAGTTTCCTTGATCACTAATCATTGGTATCGGTATCGACCCTGAAAAAACCATAAGTGATATTTAGAACGATATTCATTTGCAGTAAAAATTAACATTTTGGTGTCAGAATTTGGAACACACCTGGGATTAGACTCAATACAGTAAACTGTTTGTTTCTTTTTTGTACACTGTGAGAATCTGTGATAAAAAAAAAAAGACCTGAATTTTTTTGTAGAATAATACTTAAAGGGACAATGAGGAGTTTTGGAAAAGCGAAGCGTTTTCACACTACATTTATGAGCCTCCGCGCGCACCGTGAAATTCTTTGACTGGCGCAAGACGGACTTGCCAAGAATGTTTTCATTCATCAATAATTAAAGTCAGAGGTTCGAAGACGATCACATACCACCGTAGTCCCGACCATAAACACGATTCGGCGGCGTTATTCTCATGACTCGCCACGAAACCGAAAGTAAAGAAACGCTTGTCGGCTCGACCAGCATTTCCGCCACCACTAATAATAACAAAATAACGATAGAGACAAAATGATATATTTATCGAAAATGGGCCCATTAACAAGTGTGGGTAGCGGAGATTCATCCACATTAACGTGAGACCTTTTTTATAACCAAATAGAAACTCCTCGTTGTCCCTTTAAAGGTAGAGTCTGGAGGTTTTTGTCCCAAAATAAACGCTAGACTTATACAAATGAAATCTGTCTTAATCATGACCTCTGGGCTTCTAGTCCTGTGTGGTGGTGGCTGTGTCAGCAGCGCCCCCTCCCCCTGCCTGTATTTTGGTCTTTTGCTTTGTTTTGTTGTTTTGTTTGTTTCTGGGTGGAGAGCGAGAGAGTCAGTGTTTTCTCTCCAGCCAATGACGGAGCTCAGGTGTTTTCTCTCCAGCCAATGACGGAGCTCAGGTGAAGCTACGCAGTGTTGCCAACTTGGCGTCTTTCTCGCTAAATCTGGCGACTTTCCAAACCCTATTGGCGACTTTTTTTGTCAAAAGCGACTAGCAGCAAATCTAGCGACTTTTTCCAGTGATATTACAAACGTTTCTGGACCTGAAATCACGTTATCACAGCTGTTTTCAACGAGCAGCGGCGCCAATAGCGACTTTGCTTACTGAGGAGTTGGCAACACTGAAGCCACGTGCAGCAGAGTAGGAGGCTCAGGGCTGCTAGCCCCACTAGCTGTCTCTGATGCTGCTGAGTGCTAGCATGTCTCTCTCTCTCTCAGCAGCAGCAGTCAGGACCGCAGAGAAGAAATACAGTCTGAGTGAAGCGCTGGAGCCACGGACCAACTAAAGCCTCGACTGGTAACAAGTATGAAAGCCATTGTGTTGAGCTAGCTCTATGCTAACTTCGGCTAGCGATAGCGGTTAGCATCGGTGTTAACACCGTCTTCCCAGCTCACCACAACGGCCCGCCTGCCTGTTACAGCATAACACTGTAGGCTCCCATTGGTGATGGTCGAGTTTCGGCCCACGGCTCCAGCGCCTCACTCAGACTGTATTTCCTTTCCTTCACGGTCCTGACAACTGCGGCCGTTAGGGGCAGGAGATTACAAAGTTGAGCCAGAGAGGAGGGATCCAGTTTGAATGTTTTGTATACAAACTGCACCTAACAAAACTCCACAGACAGATGAGTCGTGACTTCCGGCAGAGAGATGGCTACATTGGAGCCAAAGGAGTGCATTTAAAAAATAAATGTATTTTATTGGTTATTGGTGCAAAATGGCTCATACCGACCGAAAAAATGCCAGATATCAGCCAATATTATCTGCCATATCGATAATCAGTCTATCCCTAGTTTCTACTATCACCATCATCATCATCACCATCCACAATAAATTTGTGTTGAAGTAAACAGGAAACGTGTAACCCATGCCTGCCACAGTGTTTGAAACCTTGATGAAAGGGCTTCAGCGCTGCTCACTGTCTCTGCACTGAGCATTTGTCACATGCCTACAGTGGTTGTGGGTAATTAGCGTGTGACACAGAATGCTGCTAAGCTAACAAATGATGCATATAAGAGAGCTAATTGCACGTTGTGGCATATTTGCCATAATTACCAAACCCCACCCACCTCCACAGCCACCCATGCTCCGTTGAAAACGTTAGCCCCCTCTAAGTATTATGATAATACACGTGACAGCAAACTGTTAATCAGGAAAGGGCTTTACTTCCTTCACCCTGCGTCCCCTCTCCCCCAGCTGCCTCTGTTTATTTGCTCTGCATCTGTTTGAAGTGTTCCTTCCCCCCCACCCCCGAATAACAGGAGGAACACACTGGTGGAGGAAATGTTTGTGTACGTACATTTATGTTCGAATAACACTATAGATTTCCTCGTATTGTCGGGAGTCCCGGGCGGCTGTGATATTAATGAATCGTATATATATGCACATGCTTTATTGTCAAGCCGCGCGTCTTTATTTGTGCACAGCCGCGTGCAGGTACATTTATTTTTGGATGAATTCATCTGCGCGCCTGGTGTCTGCCCGCGCGCATGAGAATAACATGGCTCAATTTCCATTTTTATGAACAATCCAGTTACCTCTGTCAGGGAGACTGATGGAGAGAGGTCTCCTGGATCAATGTCATCGTGCCTCTGGCATGCCAAGGAGCTTGTCCACCGTGTTACTGCTTCCTTTTGCTCCTGCCTAAACCCCCCCACCCCCACACACAATAACAAGAATACACAAGTATAGACTTTGTTAGACGCGCACTATTTCGCACGTATTCACATTCCTTCCCTCGCTATTTCTCACCCATCAGAAGACAGGATGCCTTCTGACATTTGACAGACCCGTCAGCATTTTATCCTCCTCTCACTCTGCAGACAGCCGCGCCTGCAGAGACCCAAACATAACCTTGAGCAAACTTAACCTTGAGCTAAATGAGCCACTTAAGCAGACCCAAGAGATTCCTCTGATATTTGCCGGTCATGATGTTAGCCATGGGTGCTGAGGATCCTGTAGCAGGGACCTGAATATAAGAAAAAAAAAGACATGACAAATAAGGTTGGTCACTTTTAAAACGCCAGCTGTTATTTATTTTTTATTCATCATCAGAGCCGCTGCTCCTATCCACACAGAAATACTCGCACACAGACACATACCATTTGGTGTAGGCTTTTATCCAAGTAGTAAGAATTATGTGCAGTGGGAGTGGAAGGACTAACCCTGGCAGCGTTTGTGCTCTTCTCTCCCCATTGATCTGCACCGCACCACATGGAGCACACAGATAGATAAATCCTTGAGCAGTGTAAGATTAATCAGAAACGATGGTGGCTATTAGACAATGTCAGGCAAATAAAATGTGTTCCCCCGATTCTTGTTGATGGCAGCACAAGAACACAACTTGCCAAATTAAATCCCCCTCTGGGCCTTTATGATAAACAGCATGAAGATTGTCTGGCAAAGTGTAACGTGTTAGGATTTGACTAGGAAAAAGAAGAATTCATCCCCATCACATGTCTCGCAGAAGACTTGTGAGGGAGAGGTTTTCTTCTACTCACCCACTGAGGATATTAAGTATTTGAAAGACGGGAAGCATACTGCAAAGAACCTCGTGCTAAAGCTTTGTGTAGATGTCTCATAATCCCATGAAAGAACCTCACAGAAAGACACACACTGTTTGAAAAGCTCTAAAATATTAGGTCAAAATACAAAAAAAAAGAGTGTCTGTGCATATTCCAAAAACTATTCCAGTATAAAAGTTTGCTATAAATTATTTAGCAAGGTGCATTAACATATCTGTTGTCTCTCTCAGAGGGCTGCACAATCATTGATGGGAAGCTACTTACGTTGTTGTTCCTGCTCTGTTGCCTTTGTGTTCCTGCTACAGTTGGTCAGATAAATCACAATCAGTCAGAAAAGAAATCGGAAATCCATAAATGAAGCCACATTTTCTGATGGATTCACAGTGGTGCACTCACTGCCAAGTCTCCACTGGTGACTTGATGATAATATATTGTTTCCACAGTTTTTTTTTCTTTAAATAAAGGGCTACACTGATTCACTTCTCTTTGCAAAGATTAGCACAGCTCTCATGTCAAACAATGGACATGAAAATTACAAAATAGCACATAACTGCCAGTAAAACCACGTTAAAATCACCCTCTGTGCAGAATAAAGAGGATACGACAGCTTTAGAGATGATGCCAGGTTAGTGATCGTTGTTACATTTGGACAGAGCCAGTTTAGCTAGCTGTTTCCTCTCACTTCAGGTTCTGTACTATGCTAAGCTACATTGCTACTGGCTCTAGCGACCCACAGAAATGTTAAACATTAGAATGCATCTTTCTCTTTTGTTCATATTTAATTTTAAAGGGATAGTTCAACATTTCGGCAGATTGGTCCATTGCCATAATCCCTATAGTTTTAGGAGTAGGTTTGTTACCTTTATTTGTTGGTGCAAGCTATTTTTAGAACGGTGGAGCAGAGCCGCGAGCTGGTCAGAGCTACATGGTAATGGAATTTCTTGGTTTTCCTCATTAAACTCATCAAATACACGTAATCCAACAACTCCAAAACACTCTTCTTGGACAACTTGTGACCTGCACATTCACCACGCTATGAAATAATAACGAATCATTTTCGAGGCAAATGCAGAGATTGCTTGCCGAAAAACTGCCCCCGACAGCGGTTTTGCATGAATTTACCTCGAAAACAACTCCATCTCGTAACGTTCCGTTATTATCTCGCGTTTTGGAGTTGTTGGATTGTGTATTTGATGAGTTTGATGAGGGAAACTAAGAAATCCCATTAGCCTCTGTAGTGTAGCTCTGAGCAGCTTGCGGTTCTGCTCTGCTGTTCTAAAAAAATAGCTTGCACCGACAAATAAAGGTAACAAACCTTCTAAGACTATTAGGAGGGAGTATGGCCATGGTCCAATTTGCCAAATGTTGATCTATCCCTTTAAATAAAGAAAATTCACAGTGCACCTTGCCTCATATGCATTAGACCTCTGGGTTTTTTAATGCCACTTTTCCACTGCCTCTTACATTTCTGTTAGTTCAAGTGCTGTACTTTGGGTCTGGCAACCTCCGTGTTCCAAAACAAAAGAACACTTCACATGTATGTAGGAAAGTAGGTGTGTAATAGCTAGATGTAAAAAATCCCCTGCATGCCTTCTATGTTGCAATAAACTATTTAATTTGCAGGGTTTCAGTGGTAAATGGTTTTATAGCAACAAGGACCTGGCAACCAATCCCCTCATCTTATGTGAAATAGAAAATAACAACTAACAGAAATAATCGTACTGTATTACAATATAATGTACGTAATATAAAGGGGTAGAACATTATAAACTCCACATAGTGACTTCTATGTATTGATGCTCCTTTGAACATTCCACATCAAATAAAGTCATCAGCCTTTCTTTTTCAGCAGTCTGTTAATTAGACAGCGTGCAGCATGGCAACCCCCCCCCCCGAAATCCAAATCAATTAAAGTTGTAGGGATGTTTCTCTGTTTGGCGTCTCTTCACTAACCTCCATTGTTCATGTGTGTGTCATGTTGATGATGATGTCACCATTAGCGTGGTCGGTTATTGCTATAGTAACAGCGCTGCATTAAGAGGGCACTATCTGCAGTGGAAGAAAGAAGTAGGTAGTAGTAGAGTGGAGTGGAGTGGAGTGGAGTGGTGTTGAGCTGCGTCAGTATATACGCTGGAGAGAAGAAAAAAACACACACCATTATTTAAGCAGCAGAACAGGAAAGGGTTGTTGGCCTTGAACTGAGTTGACTTCAGTAGTTTTACCTCCCAATAAGATGGATAGAGTCCGGTTTCTCAGATGGCTTATTGCCCAGTGTTTGATGTGCAAATGTGCATGGAGATGTTGAGCCCAAAAGTGATGTTATACAGTATTTATGAGTCAATCTGCTACATGCAGTTAGCTACAAATCTGGTTAATGTGTGTGTATATATATGTGTGTGTGTGTGTGTGTGTGTATTCGCGAAGTCTGCCTTTGTGGCGTTCTCTGCCCTAATGCACAGGGTATACACCCATGTATGAACAGCACATATACTCACACATTCATATGAATAGTTATGTTTGTGAGTGGCAGCAGAGAATGGCCCGCCTCGCTGGCTCCTCTCCCCAGAGACCAGGCTTGTACTTGAGCTGACTGTTAAACAACAAGCACTACTGTACATCACTGTGCAGGAACAAAGCAATGCACAAAGCTTCCCATCTCCTGACCTTAAGTCTAGTGTGTGTGTGTGTGTGTGTGTGTGTGTGTGTGTGTATGTGTGAGCGAGTGCGTTCCTTCCACCTTGTATCAGTGTGTGTGAGGAGAGAGTGCCTGCAGGGGTGTCAGCGGAGGTTTAAGATATTCAGCTTGCTGTCAGCACCAACACATTTCTCCCTCTGCACCGCTGCACAGATATGGAAATCCTGCCTCCTCAGAATGCAGAGCACCAGATCAGCTTCAATTTATTCCATTCTGCTCTCTCCCTCGCTCACTGCACCCCCCCCCCTCCTTCCTCCTCTCCTCCTCCTCCCTCTCTTTCTCTGTTCTCCCTGCCACCCCCCACTTCTCTACTCCACTGTCTCCACTCTCTCTTTGGTTTTCTGTTTCGTCTTCGCTGCTCTGCTCGTGGCATATGCCCTCAATGAAGAATTGCAGAGAGGTGAGAGCAGCCTCAAGTCTTGGTTTAGTGCAAAGACGACGCTTCGGTCTTTGAATCTAGTACAAGGTGAGAGAGGTGGGAGATTGCTTGAATGTGTATAGTATATTCTTACATGTGTGTGTGTGTGTGTGTGTTTAGTCTTGGCGGTGTTGAGGATTGTTTGTTGTACCTCTCTCTTCCCTCTCGTTAATTACCAGCGATAGAACAGCGGCAGCCTACATCGCTAATAGTGAAACACAATTAGTCAGTTGCCGAGCCGCTCTCAAAAAGGCTATCTCACCAACACACAGTGTCATCAGTAATCTAGTCTCCAGCATAATCTAAATGCCAATGTCTATCCTCTGTGATCCATCCCCAGCCCACACTACATTTACATTCTAATTAGATGTGGCCCAGGCCGCTTCATAAGGACCCTTTTTAATAACACGGCTGTATTCACCTTTTCAGAGTCCCATCGCGGCTGTAAAAAAAAAAAAAAGAAAGAAAGTAGGCTACACTTTATATTTTGTCCCTTTGACATTGTGGCTACTGAGGATTTAAGTAGCTTTTAAAGCCCTCAGCACCAGAGTGTGTATAGCCTGACAAGAGGTTTTCTTGTCTCTAGAGGATGAATTATAAATGGAATTGTAAGAAATGGAGATGTGGTGTCAGAGCAGGAATAAAAACGCAGACACTACACACATCAAACTCAATTTGTCCATAATTAGGCATAAAGGACGCTAAATTGTAGTCTCTGTAGCATTGTGTGGAGCATTTGTTGGAATAAAGACTTCATTTTCCCATTATTTTATTTGTTTAACTCTGGTCCCCAGCAATGATATGGGTATTAAAGTGTTTTAGCTGTAAGTGGAGCTTCGACTAATCCAAGGTTTTCTTTTTATTATTATTATTCAGTAATCTAATAGTAGTTTTCTCAGTTCATCTGTTAATCAGTTATGTCAGATTGAAAGAAAATAAAGGTCTTTCCCAATTACGTTTTTGGCATTTCTGCTTCAAAAGACTGTCTTACACGATTAAGCCGTGCTCAGAATTTATTCATTTTCTGTCATTCAGTCAGTCAGTTATTTAATTAGCTGTTTCTGCTTCGATTTTTATTTCACTGTTTCCGGAAAGAAACAATATCTCAGGAGTTTCCTTTCAGAAGCAATTTCACAAACATCATCAAGTCCACTGGCCTGGTGTTTCTGCACAGTCGGCCTCTGTCTCGCTGTGTGACTAACATCGTTATCCAGGTGTAATCGGCAGTTTCTTTTCCTAATTCTGTTCAGTGAAAACTCCCCTTCTCTAATTTGCAGGGATTTGACAGCTGTTTAAACAACCTGTAGTGGCAGTGCTTTTGTAGTGTTTGCAGTAGCTTCCCACGTTCGGGGCTTTCGGTGACGGCATGTTGTTCTAACAGGAAGATGTGACAGAAGCTAATGTGAAAGGAATAAAACATCTTCTACATGCCTGCCCTCATTCTCTCTCCTGCGAACACTCCCTCAAGGCTGGAAGGAGGTCTGACTGGGAGACTGGATTTACGCATCACCAGCATTTTCATTTCAAACTGTCTATAGGTGGCTGAAAGGAGAAGATTGGCAGCTACATGTATAAATGGTAGGCTACATGATAAATGATATGAAAAGCTTTTCTACAAAGTATCTTTTCTCCAACAGATTCAAAATAACACTGTTTTGTGATCAGATGCTCTATCAGCAGGACAACATCATTTTTAAATGTCTTCCAAATCCATTACAAGTCACAGTTAAAGGCACTAAATCACTCCTCAGCTTTGCAACAGCTTATACCCAGCGTTCCCAGCGTTCCCAGCGTTCCCACAGATCCTTAGAAAGTCTAAAAACATACTGAATTCATTTATCTGAAAAAAACATCTACGAGAGCTGCAAAGATGTGAAAAGTGGGATTTTAGGAATCGTTTTTCGAACATTGCAATTTGCAATCTCCAAAAATAACGTGTTAAAGGGATAGTTCAACATTTTGGCAAATTCGCCTATTGCCATGATCGCTATAGTCATAGGGGTAGGTTAATTACATTTAATTGTCGGTGCAAGCTGTTTTTAGATCGTCTGGGCAGAAACGCGAGCTGCTCAGCTAACGCAACGTAGGCGCACGGTATTTTCACTTTTCCTTCATCAAACTCACCAAATACACAATCCAAAGCCAAAACGCTTTCGTGGACAAGTTGTGACCTGCACATTCACCACACTATGAGATAATTACAGAACATTACGAGACAGAGTTGTTTTCGAGGCAAATGCATAGCCAGACCTACATTACGGACACGGCTGCTGGGCGGAGTGATTTCAAAAACGCATTTGCTTCATGTGTTGTAATGTTATACCTGATAATTTCATGGTGTGGCGAATGTGCAGGTCACAACTTGTCCACGAAAGCGTTTTGGAGTTGTTGGATTGTGTTTTTAATGAGTTTGATGAGGGAAAGGCAAAAGTACCATGCGCTTCCGTTGCGTTAGCTGAGCAGCTCACGTTTCTGTGATGTGATTTGTTTATGAGGGTTGAGGTGCAGTCGGATACATCGGATACAGTTGTTTAATACACATATCAAAAAAATAGTGCTGATGGGAAAAAATAAACAGCAGGATGTGTTATTATCTTTCAGCAATCTGTAAAACTGCATCATTAAATTCTAATGGAGTTATTATAGATAGCCTATATAAATTACATCCTTCAATACTAAATAAAAAAGAATAGAAAGAAATACAAATAATATTACTATATATAATATGTAGCATTTTAATCACGATTAACCAGGATTAATCACAGAGTAGTATTGTGATTAAGTTTTTATTTTTTATTTTTTTATCATTCGACAGCCCAATTCAGTAAATACAGTTTTTATTGTTGTGCTGATTGGTGTATGCCTGTGATCTGTTCTAAGAGTTCATTCTACATCATTAGTAGTTGTTTTGTTTTTTTGTTTTCATTTGTACTTTCAGTTATTTATTTTCCACAGCTACATGACTTTACTCAGTCACAGCATGTATGAAGAAGACCATGATGACCCTGCTCTTGGTCAACATTTAGTAAGTCTGGTGTAATGTTAGATGGGCTGATATTTACCTAAAATATTAAAGTCATTGGCAACCTGTAGATGCACCATATGGGGAATAGGCGTATTATCAAGCAGCAGCCAAAGCTCAGTATTATATATTCTGCTATTTTGTAGATTGTGTATTTTCAGCAAATTATGTTAATGTTCACTTTCACTTCAATTTTCCATAGAAAACATTCAGTGGATGTTGTGTGAGTGTAAACCTCATTCTGTTCATGTAGGTCCATTTATTCTTAAAGCGACAATTGGAGCAAGCTGTTTTAAAGGCTGGAGGGTGGCAGTGGGAGCTGTGTGGTGTCGGTGGCTCTGCATGGGCAAGTGCAAATTCAGTGAAAGTGGGCCATTCAACCGAGATTTCATTGCATGGCTTAAAACGGGAACCGGGCGATGCATATACGAGACACGGCGAGTGGTTTCAAACGGCACAATGGGAACGGAGGCAGTGGAATCCCACATGCAGAGTGAAACACACTAAACTGCCAAGTCAACCAGGCTGCAAATGCCAAGTATTTCCTACCCCGGCCTCCGCCCCCATCTCCCATACGAGTGCCAGGGCAAGCAGCAACAGATTTCCAGACGACATGCAGGTGTACGCCCACACTGACAGCAGCGGCACTGTGGAGTCTGAGCACGATGACAAATCACCAATCACATGTGACAATCAAGTCACATGGAGGTTAGGAGACCTTGATGTTCCCAAGCCCAGATATGGCCCACAGAAAAAATAGAGTGACATTGCAAAAGTCTTGTCTGTTTCCTGGACTGAGCTGAAAATCCAAAACCACATTCATAAACCTGCGTGTAACTGATAAGGCTACACATCTTTTATTCTGTTCCAGTTAGTTAAAACTGGCCTTTTTGTGTGTTCGGCATGTCCCCTGGATTCTTCTGTGTGGTCTAATGAACTGTGAGTCTTCCTGGGTAATGCATGATGGAGTGTGGTGATATAGGGAAAATGGAAATGCAAAACAGAGCGCCGTTATCTTCAGCGAGTCCTTTTTTTTGAGACTTCTGAGTTAATTATTACGCATGGCCTCTTCCAAAGATTACCTCTTGTACCCAGTGGTGGAGTCTTGGTTAAACTTGTGTGTTTCAAGCAGTTATTAAAAGTTAAAGCATATTTACAGAGATTTTTTTTTTACCACAGATTAATGAAGGAATGTCCATTTAGAACAAATGGCTGTGAAATACCTGTATCAAATCTGAGTTTCTATGAGCTGTATCCATCACACTCATAATAATACCCTGACCAACTGTGGCGCTCATGTTGTCTCCAGCTGACTCCTCGCTGCGTGTTTCCCATCAGCTCCAGAATGAAAATCAGAACCCGGTGGCCCTAACAATACATCCACTTAAAAGGAACAAACAATAAAAACATGCGCTTCATTTCACACCACATCCAACTTCAATAAAATTCACTCCAAACGGCAACATGACGTGATGACAAATTTGAATCATATTATACTGAAATTTTCCAAAACAATTGTTTTATTGAGTTCAGGGCCATGTTTGCAAAATACCCGATGAAGAAATGCCTCTCAGTATTTGAAGTTTTTTTTATTATTCTTTTTTCTGTCCCATGATGTTTCAATAGAACTGCTCTGGACCGGTCGTCATTACAAATCTCTGTTTTGCAGCAGCATAAGAGACGTGATTGAGAAGCTGTGAGGCTCTGGCCACGAATCACTTGTGGCTGCAAGGGAAACCTGCTCTGTCTGTTGCAGCACATCAGCAGGGCCAACACCCAGAACAGATAAACCTCAGTCACTCAGTCATGACAGGTTTCCCAGTCATTTTGGTTGAAACGCCTTTTATGAGTGTTTGTTTTTTCAACCAGTGATGTAAAGCCAGTCCACAAAAGGAGCAGTCAGCGTCAGTGCTCCTATGACAGACATCCTTGTTTGTTTTGAACAGGAAATGGCATGTGAGAAATTGTCACTTCAACAAGATGCTATCACAAATGTTGCATTTTCTGCCCTGGGATCCCTTTAGACTCACTCACTTACACCATTTTTGCAAACAAAATAATCTGACTGCATCTTGAAGTTCTGTATTTTAGCACCTAAATCAGAGATTTGGAAACACTGCTGACCTGTTGTAGTTTGCATTGTAGTCACAAAAACAGAGACCTATGGAAACAATTACAGTGATTTTTTTTTTCATCTTTGACTACTAGTAGTGAAATCACATGTAAAATATCATTAAAAGCTCATTGAGTATAGTTTTTAAAAATGAAAGAAAATGAATATTAATTTCTTAAACTGATTAAAGGGACAACGAGGAGTTTTGGAAAGCGAAGTGTTTTCACACTACATTTCCCATGAGCCTCCGCACGCACGGTGAAATTCTTGGACCGACGCAAGACGGACGTCTTGCCAAGAATGTTTTCATTCATCAAGAATTAAAGTCAGAGGTTCGAAGACGATCAGATAACATCATAGTTCTGACCATAAACGGCGATTCGGCGGCGTTATTCCCATGACCCGCTGGGCAGCGTCCGCGAAACCAAAAGTAAGGAAACGCTGATCGGCTCGCCCACCACTAATAATAACAAAATGACGACGGAGACAAAACAATATATTTATCGAAAATGGGCCCATTAACAAGTGTGGGTAACGTAGATTCATCCACATTAATATGAGACTTTTTTATTGTCGTCGAATTTTTCGTTCTGCCACTGGAGAAACTCCTCGTTGTCCCTTTAAGCATTTGTTATGGTGCCTTCCAGTTGTCAGAATTTCCAACCATGGGCATTGGGCATAGTGCTGATCAATTCTCATCGAATTGCTAACAGTGGCTAGCAGTAGCTAACGGCTCATTATATGTTTTTGTTGAAATTTTGTAAGGCTTTTAAAAAACGTAATACATTGTTAGCATTGATGTATTTTCATTCTGTTATATTTATCGTCAATTTTTCTGACCTCCATGTTTGTTTTTCAACTGGAAACCACTCAACTCAGAGGAGATGTAATTCCAAGCTTTGAGTTTCAACTTCCAACACACCATTACACGTTTCCAGAGAACTGAATAGATGCAGTACAGTGCAATAAAATGTTTGCGTTGAACTTTTGCCAGTCACCTCCAGCCTTCTTCGGCCTAATTTAATTAGTTCGCACATCAGCCGAGCTTTCCATATTTCATTTAGTAACTTTTGTGTTTAAGCTTGTGTGAAGCCACTAAAATCAGTTTTATTCCACAGCTCATATTGTGTTCAGTTAAGAGATGAGGGTTTCCCAGCTCCAAGTGAGGCTGTGCCTCAGCAGCGACCCACTGAACCATGATTTATTTTTCAAATGGAAAGTAAATTTTAATCAGCATAAGAATCTCCTGTTTGATATTTTGGTCTGGAAATGTGTTTGAATTTCCATAAAGCAGGGGCTGTAATAGACATTTTCACTTGTCATAACAGGGAAAGCACAGGTGTAAGTAAAAGCATTAAAAACGGTCCAGTTCCATTTAGGTGATTCATTAAGCCATGTCAGCAAGCCAGCATGCTCAACAGCAGGACCTTGGAAGTGCATTTAGTAACTGATTTGTGTTAAATATCCCATAGAAGGTCACAAGACGGTACAGACAGAGCAGACAGAAGGTCCTTCATCGTTCTCTAATGTTTTATTGTGAGAACCACATGATGACAAGCCTCCGTTTCCATTTATATGTGGTTTCTCCCTTTATAGCGCTTTAGTTGCTTTTTTGTTTTTCTTGTTTTTTGCTGGAATAAACTGCCACATCACAACAGCAGAGCTCTGATTGCTACTTCACCTACAGTCCTCACATTTATCCAATTGGCACACTCTCTAAACTGATACAGACATGAGCAGTGTTGTTCACAACAAACACATGAGTTATACTTGAATAGAGAATGACAGTTTAACAAACCATTGTCAACTGTACTGCCACCCACCGCTTTTTGCCAAAAAAATTAAACCCCGAAGTCAAGAAATAATTTATTTATCAAATATTTTCTGTTTACTAAACTCTAATCAAGAATGGATTGTTGGTGTCATTGTTGGTGACCATGGCAGCGATAGCAGAGAGGTGTGCACCATGGGCATCACTAGACACATTTACTGGGCCACGTGCCCCAGTCTTTAACCCTCCAGGCCCCTTGGCCGGGAAGTGTTTACACTGCACACAGAGGTCCAGGTGTTGAGGTGTTGGCTAAATTGAGGACGGCTATGAAAACATGATGAAGCTGAAGTATATTTTTAAATAATACCTCTGACTTTATTTTGACTAAAACATTGTTGGATCCTGTCGATGGACGTCGGGTTGCAGCAGGGCTGGGGGAAGCAGCTGAAAGGAGAGATGAGTTTGAAGTGGGGTAAAACTTGATGAACCTATAAGCCATCTTAGGATTTTTATATGAAGACATCCTCGGTCGTCATTTGAGGCTGTTTTGCCTGTTGGATAAAGCAGTGACAGTGACATGACAGTGGTTTTCTTGGAACCTGATGCTTTTTCATCTGCTGTTATAGAACTCGCTGATGTCTGAGGATGTCCTAATGAATTAGCTAGCTATATGCTAATGGCAGGTCTGGTAGCTGTTAAATCCTGAATGCTGCTTTTTTATTTTTTATTTTTTATTTTTGGGGGCGGGGGGGCGTTAAATATATGTTGCTGCAGAGAACCAGAGGCGGGGGCAGATGAAGGTGGAGGACTATTGGTACAGTAGTGTATTTACTTTCATCCCCAAAACATGTTAAAGTTATGTAAATTAATACTTTGATAAGGATTAATATTTCTACCTTTGCCAGCACTTGTGTTGCGTGTTAGAGACTTTAATAACATAAATAAGAGATAGAAGTGATGGGGTTGGGGTGTGTGTGCCCTGGTACAGCCTAATGTCTAGCAACACCCCTGGTGTGGATCCCTAACACAGATGAGAGGAAGAGAGGAAGCGTTTCTAGAGGACAGTTCACCGGGAAATGACCCGATGCACCAGCCACTGGACCTGCACACGAAGCCGGGGTTTCCCCACAGGATCACCAAGGCAAGTCCCTGTGATCCCGAGGGGACCCCGCTGCAGGCTCAGAGGAACTGTGGACAGCTCGGTCATGTCGGTATCTCATCATGGCCAAGACTCAGGGAGCCTGGAGCATGTTGAAAATGCATGCTACACCCCCCACCATGCACTTTGGAACATGAGTCTATAGACGTCACATCTCACATCTGTGCAACATGTTGACAGTAAAAATCTACATTTTAAGCTCACTAATTTCCAAACTGCCAACTGGGGATTTTTGATTTCCACTCAAACAGCAGAGAAACTAGTTGATCCATAACACCAGCACTCTGTGGACTCTCCACTTCATCATCAGCCGCTTTCTCCTGCAGCGGTGTGGATCATGGTGCTTTCCAGTGATTGTGGAGACTGTGACATTAGGGTTGAGAGGAGCCAGAAGTCAATTATACAATACACGTATAACATGAACGCAGCTTAACAACAATGGTTTCAGGAAAGTAGTAACTGTAACTGCAGTGTTAACCGTAGCCTAAGTAATGATCATTGACCAGCTTTGCAGTCTGAACCACAATCCAATTTAACATAGGCTGAGGTATTTATTTTTACACTCAGTATGGCCCCCAGCATGTAATCAATATGTATGCTGTGTGACACCATTGTCTAACTCTCAACTGAAGCACACACACAATTAAGCTCTACACGGCCAACAGCACTCCCTCCATTAAAATAATCACAATCTGTATATTGTTTGTCTTTGCGGTGTAGGAGCCTGCAGTTATTAAACCGTAGGTGTTCATCTTATGCAAAACATTAATGCACATCTGTCTTTCACAGTAGGCAATTGAGATTGGCTCTAATTTGCTGGGCGTTGGGAGTTTATGTAACAGAAAACGCTGCTTGTAGATCAGATATTAACAAAGATCCACATTTGGAAGGTGATGAGAACAACTCAAGTCTTATGTTAACTGTCAGTGAGCAGCTCAGGTCTGTGCATCACCCAGAGACCTCTCCAAAACTGACACTTTAAAACTATCCACTCACTCAGACTTTGCATGCTTGTCTGAATGTCTGAACTGCTAACCCTTCAAATATGAGCTGTCAGTCACAAAGCGCTGTTCAGACAGTCTCAAGGTAGTGAGAAAAAGAAGCTTTTTCAATGTGTCACAGGGTGGTGGTCTTCATCACTAGATTTTCTAACTCTCTGAAACTGAGAGTCTGGTTTCCTGCAGCGGTTGGCCAGATGTGTGTTGGATTGAAAAAAAAAACAAAAAAAATGGGCAGAGCTCCAAACGTTTTGCTGATTTTATTTTTCCTCCGCATTCCTCACATTGCTACTTCTGTCAGTGGTCATTACTGAACTGCAACAGCTGCCTCTGTGCAGTTGGGCGACATTTAGCTTATAAAGAGAAATGAGTCTCTGTATGGGTGGCAAATGTGTGTTACATAATGTAAAAAAAAAAAAAAAAGCAAATGCATATGATGATTTGTTGGCCATTTACAGTGTCCACAAACGCATAGAAAAATATCAAGTGAGCGGAACAAATGTAAAACAGTTTTACAAATAGACACATGCTTTTGAAAAGCGTTGTCTGCAGATGATTAATCCACATTTCTGCATTTATTCACAGACTATTTTCACACCCAGTGATCCACAAATGTATGCTGTGTTTTAGTGCTGGTGACGTCAGTGTATTCATCTGTAATTTCTAAATGATAAGTGTTTTTAAAAAAAAAAAAAAAAAAGATAAAATGGCTCATCACCCTGTGGTTATACAATCATTAATACCATTAAGTGTTTTTTTTTTACACAGTCTAGGCCTTCTGGTGTTTCATATTTTGGCAATTTAAAATTCTCTGACTCTGCTTCCTTGTCCATAAACAGTATATAAAGACGCAGATCATTAAACTAGCGGACATAATTGTGCATTTTTTAAAGATAGTTTACAGGCTGCTCACTGTGACCCTGTATGTCACCATTACTGAGGCTAATTTCTTTGCATATAATCTTGTCAGGGTAAAATTCTTGATGTGCTAATGTTAGAGTGCAGATGACTCCATTTGCTGCAAATCCATTACAAAGAGTGAGATGTGGGTCAAGCATTTACTGAGTCTCTGAGTGAATGCCACACATAAACTACATTTCACAGATCACAGCCCGCGAACTCTAAAAATCTGATTGAAATCATATAAATTCAGGGTCATTTAACAAAGCTGAGTTGACCACATCAAAGATCTCTAAGAAAGAAAGAGTCTTGTATGGCGAACTTATATTAGGTCGGATCTGTGCTCTCAATTACATTGACATTTTAGGAATACCTCAGTGCTCCACATCTGCCTACCAACCAGCACCACCTTTGCTGTCCCGACTTGTCAGACACTGGTTCTCTAGCGAGTTGTGACGAACTGTCATGTGCGTGACTAAACCGGCTCAGCAGCACGCTGTTGGTTGGAGGAATCACTCAGCCATTACAGCCCCTCAGTGTCTGTGAAAACAGCTTCAGGCAGGGCCGTTTGGACAGACCAAGAGATGGAGAGAGACTGTTTTCTCTGCAGTGTGAAGCAGGGTTGATGCTTCTCTCTAACCCCTTGTAAACAGCATGCCAACACAACTCTCAAACAGCACCTTCTCTATCCACTTGTAAATTCACCAGCTCGGCAGCACAGGAAGGGAATGTAAATTAGGTGTGACTAACAGCAAGATGGGAATCCAGGCAGTTTTTCCCCTCCTCTCTTGCTGTTCTCCCCTGGCTACCCAGGGTTTTGTACACATCCATTTTCCTGCAGTGCTCGAAGCTGTCGGCTTGGTTTCGTGTGCAGAATGACTTCAGTTGGAGGTGTACTAAGCCGAAGACAGATAAGGAAAAGAAGATAGAAGGGCAGTGTTGCTCAGCTGAAGTCAGAATAAAACCTGTAAAAAAACACTATTAGTTTTATCATGAGGAGGAAGTCAAAACCACCCGACCAGTTGTGCTCACTGAAAAATGGGAAATACGACCGCTGCTTCTGATTTCTCTCAAATATTTTTCATCTGTATTGACTGGAGCAAATTTTATCAAGCACACTAAACTCTCTTTGAATGTTCAAAGGCGAAGCTGGCAAATTTTCCTCATTGAAGGCCAATTCCTTTTGGACCATAAATAGATCCCATGAAACAAGCACTGTCTGTGTAAGTGAAGTCTGATGCAGCTCTGTGTCAAAGAGCTCCATCAGTGAGGCACTCTGCTGCATTAGGGGACAAGGTAGCGAGGTAGCTAGGTAGGTAGTGAGGTAGCTAGGTGGCTTGGTAGGTGGGGAGGTAGCTATAGGTAGCGAAGTAGGTAGTTAGGTAGCTTGGTAGGTGGGGAGGTAGTGAGGTAGGTAGTGAGATAGCTAAGTGGCTTGGTAGGTGGGGTAGGGTGACCAGGCGTCCGGCTTTAGGCCGGACAGTCCGGATTTTCATTACCCTGTCCGGCGCAGCCTCAAGCCGGACGCTTATTTGTCCTCCTTTTTGGAGTTGCACCTGAACACAACGCTGCATATCGTCCAATGGTGTAAGACTTTTGGTTAAAAATGATTGGCTAAAAGCGGTGTCACTCGATTTCTCATTGGTTAAAAATGTAAACAAGCCGCCCCCTGTTCCCGTGTGCTAGCTAGAGCACTGGAAAAGAGAGTAAGGACACGCATTGGTTCAATGGAAGCGCCTCCTGATGGCGGAATGTGGGTATTGCAAAAGCGCCCAAGAACTGACATCTCTGCATTGCTGGTGAATGAGCAAGTGTGGTATTTTCACTAATTTAAGGACATTTATAGATCACCCACATTAATAGCATCATTGAGGACCCTTTACAGATAAACATTAACACATAGGCGAGTAAAAAAAAACAAACGGTTGTCTACATTAATGTTTCAATCTATATTTTGTAATAAACAATTTATAAGTATAATTTGATATGACCAAGACACCTAAAAACAAAAACACGGCCGTTTTCATCAATTTACAAGCAAGTGGGCAACACACATACATTGGAGTGAATGAATTTTCTGGGCACTTTTGCAATACCCATATCCTGCCACTCGGGGCACAAAACCCTTACCACAGGAGTCAATGGTGGTGTCGTTACTCTCTTTTCCAGTGCTCTAGTGCTAGCTGTGTCACTCATCTCATGAATGTTAACAAGCCGAAAAGACGGACCTCATTCAATGCCGAATGGTCAAAAGAGCACACGCTTGTGAGCAAAAGTAGCAAAGACGATTTGCATGCATATTGCACACTTTGTTGTGTTAGCACACAATGAAAGGCGGCCATTGGAAGCCATGAAGCACGCCGGTGTTTTTTTTTGTTTTTTTTCCCTGAGCTGCTGCAGCAGGTGAAGGTGGATTTTGCTGAGGGCTGAGGCCGTATTGAAGAACAGGATACTGAGGACAGGGACTTAAGTCAGTTAAAATACAGGTGGACTGCAGCTGCACACACACATACATAAACACAAATACACTGCAGGCATGTCCCCAAAGGACTGAATCATATGGAATACACTGTGGACTTTTCAGTTCAATATTCACCCGTTACATGGTGTTTTTTTTCTTACTGTCTTTTGTTGTTTACATAAAAAAAAGTTCTATATGCTTATTAAGAAGTGGAATTTGTGGCCTGAAAATGTTTTCCGGCACATGTACCACATTGGACAAAAGTGTCCGTGTCAGACATAAAGGTTAAGGCCATAAATGTTCTGCTTTGTGGCACTGCACTTTGCAAGACAGCTGTAGGCTATTGAATAAATACAAATACTGTGAACAAATACTTTGCGCCTTCTCAGGAATATTTTTTCCTCTTCTGTTACACATACATAATATCATAGATAAATTGTCTTGTGTTGAACAGAGTATCTCAGAATCACTGTATCATGATACCATTGTTATCATGTACAAAATTGTATTGTCATGGGGAGTACACTAGAGTTGTATGTTGCAATTTTTATTTCCTCACTAAATGCCGCAAAGTGTCCTCCTTTTTGGTGTTGTGGAAATGGCCACCCTAAGGTGGGGAGAGCGAGGTAGCTAGGTAGCTTGGTAATTGGGGAGGTAGCGAGGTATGTAGTGAGGTAGCTCCGTAGCTTGGTAGGTAGGTATACAGACTTCATGGATCCTGTGATTGTCAATGAACAATACTTTTGAGTCTGTACCACACACACCTGCCTGCTGCTTCAACTCTCATTTAAAGCAGAAGTAAGCGATCCAGTCGTTTTGGCTAACTTCTTGTCAGCCGATGGAGTTAGCAGTCCCCGCCCTCATCCCTACGTCACCACATTCACGCGCATCCCTTGGCTGCACACACAGAGAGGACCGCCCCTTTATGCCGTTCTCTCTCCTCATTGGATAAAGGTTGTAGGATACAAGGAAAGTTTTCTCCTCGGCTTACAGCAGAGCAGAGTGACTGACAGACCCGTGTTTCAGACCAAACACTCTATATAAGTGATTGCTGTCGGAAGATATAACTATTTAAGACTTATATTAACACAAACATTCCGCTTACTTCTGCTTTAACGAACCAAATGTGTTAATCCACAGATGTTTGAGCTACTATAAAAAACTACTACTACCCACTGATGCAGCACATTATTTAACATTTTTAGCTGTGCAGTGTAGCAACATGGTGTGACTCAGCCGGTGGCAATGTTGGTTTGGTATTCAGTCCAAGACTGAAATATCTCAACAACTGTTTTTGTTTTTTGTGAATTTTGGATGGATTGTGATTCAGTGTTGTACAAACATTCATGATGCCCAGACAATGAATCTGAATAACTCTGACCTCTACTAGAGAAAGTATTAGCACAAATCCTGTTGGACATTCATCATTCCCAGAGGATGCATCCTACTGACTCTCTCTGCAGCACAGTCTCAGTTGTACTTCGTGTTCAGTGCTAATTAGCAATTGTTGGCAGGCTAAACCTGTGAAAGTGAACATGGTAACATAAACAAGCTGAAATATCAGCATGTTAGCGTTGGCTTTGTGACTGTAGGTTCTGGCCTGAGTGTTATGCACAGTGCTGGAAAGTCAGAAATTCCTGTTTCTTGACACCATGTTTGAATTGAGTCCATGAAATCCTGCCATTCAGTTATTGTTAAAGCCTTTTCCCCCTGTTCTCCTGCAGTACATTTGTAGTAGACTGTGAATTGGTCATTGTTGGAGCCCAGTGGGGATCAGTGTAACAGATACTGTTGGAGGTGTCACATTCAATCAGAGCTGGTGCTGCTCCACTTTTAACTTTACTTTTCTGTGACACCGTCTGCAGGCATGAAGTAATTTCCTCGTGTCAGAGTATGCCATCAAGAGGTGCATCAACATGTGGGTAAAGAGTACATGCATAGCCGCTCTAGGTTTATTATCCAGGTGCATTGGGACTGGTGTGTAATGAAAAGAGAGCATACAAAATACCACCTTTTTATACTGTCGGCACTTGTTCTCGCAGAAAGAGAGGCAGCAACCAGCCAATTATTCTTGTGATTATTATTGCAAGGAAGCTGATGGGCCTGCATGTTATTGATGTCAAGGAGGGTGTCAGTGGGCCTCTGTTTCACTCTAATAAATACTCTTTGCACTACTGCCCTGGATTTTCAGGAGATTATGAGCATTCGTTTTCCATCAGCGATGAGCTGTATTCTCCCATTATGTGTAATGGGAATAGTATGCATGCAGTCGTATTTGTGATTATGTAAAAAGAGTATCCAAGGGTAGTGTATACGTGAGTGTCTGTGTGGCTGAGTGTGTGTTTTACAGGCTCGATGATGGAGAGCTAGCCCTCTGCAGACAACCTGTGCTTATTTTATGGCCTCCTCCCCAGCTGCAGCGTGTGGGCAATAAACCTTTCTCCAGCAATCTCCAAACAGTGCAGCAATCAATGGGAAATTATCTCAGCCAATCGATGGGCCAGCCTTTCTATTTCTCCCTCTCTCTCTCTCTCTCTACCTCTCCCGCTGTCCTCCTATCTGTATCCCTTTCTCCCAGCACCCCTCCCCGTCCCCGTCTCTTTCCCTCTCCTCATCCCTTCTGTCTCATTTTTGCTGTCTCTCTGCTTTTTCCACCCACTCCTTCACTCGCACCCCCCACCCCCACCACCACCACCGCCACCACCTCCCCCCATCTCTTTTGCTTGCATTCCCTCCAGCTCTCTCAGCTCCGCAGCACCTACTCTGAAATGCGACAGCTCAGCAGCTCCAGAGCCATTAACAAAAGTCGCCTTCACACATGGAATATGTAACACCGGTGGATTGACTTTCCTGGTGAATATAATGAGTCTGACTTGTTGGTACAGCCAGAGAGCGCTCCCTCTGACAATCGTGACAACAAGGGCCCACTTACTGTATCCCGTGTTTGTTGTTGCCGCTGTCCTTGGACATCCAGGGCGAGTCGCACAAAATCTCGTTATTTTTTCCATGTTTCACTTAAGGGTGGATTTTAATGAGTTCAGTAAATTGCCTTGAGGACGCTTCTCAAACTGTTACCCTGCAACAGAAGAAAAAAAAATACTAAGTGGTTTCTAACATTCAGTCCTTTAAGCTGCATAAATACTCTGAAATTGCTATGGTGACAGTGTGAACATGACAGCTAATCATTCAGCTTAGGTCTTACTTTGGCTGAATTCAAACACAGGCATTGAGGAGATAGACTGATCAAAGTGAAAATGAGCCGATAACAACAAAAGAGAAACTTGCAAACGTGACATGGAAAATTAAGGCTACATCACTTCTGATTTTGTTCTCCATGCTGCATTCACTACTGGTAGTCAATACTGATAGGATTCACTCAGGAGGCAAACGTGCCTGTGTTATCCTTTCCAAAGGTTTTTGCACAACCAGACAACATCGCAGTCAGTCACCTTTTAGCAGCTCAAAAACTCCGGCATTAATTTAGCAAAAGTTGTGTGTGTTGTGGAAAAGGGGCATAATATGTCTCCTTTAAGGAAATCTCACCTCCACATTACTTTAAATATGATTTCCCCGTGTATTTCTGTGGTTGTGTTACCTGAAGGGGTAAAAATAAGAACCTGAGGAAGACAGAAAAAACCTTCCAACACTGCAGGCAGACAGCTAGCAAGTAGCTAATGAGCAGAGTGGAACGTGTAGCAGCTAAAGAGATGGATATTCTCCTCAGAGGTTAGAAAAACAGACTGAATAGTTCACGTTCATTTGCCGGTTGGTGATGACTTTTAATAGATGCTAATGTTGCTGCGTGTCTGCTAGTTGAGTTAATAGACAACAGTTTGCTGACACTTCTGCTCTGCAGTATAACACCTTCAGCAGGTGATGTGTCAGCTGTGTGTTTATATCTTGTTGTGCTGCTCCCAGGTGACCAAATTATGAATGAATGGTTTCTTCCAAAGATAAGACCTGAGATAATGTCTCCAACTGAAATGTTGTGTCAGGAAAAATGCGTTTCTTATTTTTTTCTAAATGGATTACTTTGTGCATGGTTGTCCTGAAATCAAGATTTACAAATACTCACAGGTAAAAGATTTTTCCTTTTTTGTGAATGATTACATCTTTTATTACGTTGTATTGTAACTTCAAATGTCTCTGCTGTTGTCCAGCAACAAGCCACAGCCTGGCTGGGAGATCCCTAATGACAGGGCTTGTACATTACTCACCTCACTATGATTCATACAGCCCTGTAAAATGTTTTTCTACACAGCACATTTTCATCCCGGCATCTTCAGGTGTCCTTGGCATTGGAGAATCTTTCACTCGGCTCTGATCTATGCGTGTATAACGGTGTTGACACTGGCCACACGAGCAACCAACACACCACAGTGTGAGTGCTCACCGTGACTTGTGTATTCAGTTTGTTGTCATATAAGCTGAAACACAGCGTTTCACAAAAATGTCACTTTGTCATGACAAGGGAAATTGCCCAGGCTATTTTTCCACATTACTGACTCCATCTCTCGTACAACACCTAAAAGGAAACAAGAAAGGGCCGAGAGACTCAGAAGAGTTTCAAGCATTAACACACCTCAAGAAGAAGGGGGAAAAAAAGAAAGTCTGCTTATGCTGGCACAACTCCACTCTGACTCTGGCTCTCTGGAGTTCAGCTGCCATCTCAGTATTTTATGATACAGTTATTGGGCTCTTAACATCTAATATTTATTTTCTCCTAAAATACACACTAGAGTGGAACTACTCTAAGACCGTGTCTGCTGAATGTTTTAAAAAAGCTGTGTTTTTTTTGTTTTTTTTTTAAAACTGATGATGCATTGCTGTTACAGTGGATTTATCATTTTAGTGATCTTGAATAACCTTTTGGCAGCATTCACCCAAAAAATTCCAGAGGTGTTCCCACGCCTAAGCAGCACTTGCTCCTGGCAGAACAGACAGACACTGACAGCCATTCAGACAGGCTTGGAAACGGTGAGCAAACAGCACTTCTCCTTAACAACTTGTTTATGCTGCTACTACCCACTGAGTTCAGCCACAACGTGACAACATGAAAAGAAAGCACAAGTGACAACCACCACCCCTGCCTGTCACACTCGTATCATTTTTTCCCCTTGCCTCAGCCATGGGGGGAAAACCAGCCAGCTAATGCTCTGCTCTGACAAGCAGGAGGCTTGTGTTCGCCACAGAGACTGAGGGTTATTATTTGCCTGGCAGTTAAAGATGGTGGTCAGCGAAGGGTTATCAAAACCCTGTTGTGCACAGAAAAGGCACAAGAGCGGCAGAGCATAGTTTGTGAGGAAGAGCTTTGATGGGGGAATTTGAAATGTGATTGATAATAGGAACGCTGAACGGAGAGAGAGAGGGCGTTTGCAGTAGATTAGGAGGTCAGCTCCAGTCACTGTCTGTCTGCAGGGTTTGATTTACACACCATGACTGCAAGCATTTATATAAATAGCAACTTGATAATAAAAAAAGACCCTTTGAGATTGTCACTTGTTTTCATCGTTGTAAACACTCTCATCTGAGGTTCACGTGAGGTGGCGAGCAACAAATTATAACCGCCGAACAATGGTAGTTACTGTTTCATGACTATGAAAAGATGAAGTCTGCTAATCAGCAAGTTCATACAGGTGCTGCTCACTGGCTCAGCTACAACATCCAGAAAGATTAATGAAAGAATTGTTGATGGCTACATTCTTGGCCGACTATGAAACATACACAGGCATTAACATTCCTCGGATTTGTCCCCGGAGTGCACGCAGATGATTGTATCATTGGGGGGTTTTTCTCGGGGCGGGTTCCCGGTAACGATCATGGGTAATCAAGAAGACTGATAACTGATGTACCATGTTTGTGGTGTCATGGTGTTCCTATTATTTTGTCCACCCCATTTATAGCAATAAAGGCAGCCTGAATAACAGACACATCTTGCAATACAAACAGAGCTGCATCCTCCACAGTCGAATCAAGACGTCTCTAAAACAGTTTTAATAAAAAACTAAATTTAATTATCTTCAGGAAGGAGGACAGTTTTATTAGACAGCCTTAGTCTTAGCTAAGTGGAGCTAATAAATTACCAGCTGAGTGTATATTAGTAATTATCAGTTGTATGCTCAGGCTGCAAAGTGCCTCGCTGGAATTTATTGGATGTTTACCCTGCTGTTTCCCCATGGGAACTGCATATATGCACTGAAATACCAATTAATTTAAAAGTTTCTTCATAACATTATTATTTTAAGCATAACGTGTTTTTCCTCCCCCCTTCTCTCTCTCTCATTCTAATGTAGAGTGTATTTTAAAGTACGCTTGTTGTAATTTGTTGTTTAAACTACAGAAAAACTTCTGATTGGATAGTTACTTTAGCTTAGCAGTTAGCTGTTGCTTCTTCTTCTGACTCTCCTGCTCTCTCTTTTATCGGTGCGCCTTGGATGAACAAAGGATGCTGTTCATAACATTGTGTTTTTTTTTTTTTAAATCTCACTGTGGAGGATTGTTACGTTTTTTTGCCAGTTTTTGCTTTTTTCAACACATAGCCCTGCTAGCTAGCTACACAGAAGCTTTCAGTTTTGATAGGCTGTTAGTTTAGTCCCACCCAATCAGATGATGCTATGGGTGTGACATCACTCAGCACCACGTCATTGCGCCTGCAGACAGAGAGGTGGCTACATGGAAGCAAAGTAGCACATTTATGATACATTTTTTCAATAATCAATCTAACAAATATCATTTCTGCTAATCAGAAATATGCTAAATATCAGATCTGATAATAAGCTACATGACAACAAACTTCCATTCTTGCCTGGTGCGGAGTGATATGCTGTGACAAGGCTTTAGAATAGTAGCTGTGGTATACGCTCATTATCACAGTTAACAACTAGACTAGACCAGATTTCACCTTTCCGTTTTATAATTCTTCATAATCAGTGGTTTTCATATCTGCTGCCTTCCAGTAGTTCTGATGGTTGGGTTAACACGTATGCTGATGATACTGTGTTGTACAGCGTCACTCCCACCTCCTGTCCGACCCTCCCCACATCACAGTCTGATTGTATAAAGCTCCAGTCCTCTTTTAATTAATATACAGTAAAGCTTGTTCTAAACTCCAACAAGAAAAAGTCTGTTTGCATCTCACAAGACATGCAGTTCTGATATTCCTTCTTGAATCTGCAATCATTAGAAATCTAATAGTGTATGCATCACTTTGATGTTGTACATATGTACAGCTGAATTAAAGACACCTTATTTGGCTGCCAGTAACAGCGGGGGTCTAGTTTCTCCCTGTTGCGGAATAAAGTGTGTCATTGGCCTTTTACCTCATCATATCTCTCTCTCTTCCTCTCGGCTTGTCTCTTCCCGTCTCTGCTGCTCTCCTCTGTCTACCCGAGGCCGCCTCTAATCAGCAGGCCTTGAGCTCTTAGAAAGGTCACTCTGTCCCTTTGATGGTGTTTTGATTCATCCCTTCGTCTTCTCTCCCCTCCCACCCTTCCCTTTCACCCATTTCCCCTCACAGGGAAGCTGGAGAGTCACTACCACCAGGGTGCCAAGAAGGGGCTGGTCCCATCAGCCGCAGAGTGACGTCGGAGGAGGAGAAGCCGAGGAGGAGGAACGGCCTGATCTCACGGGAACATGGCAAATTATATTTTCCAAAAAAGATGGCCACATTCCCAACTTTTTATTGGGAGTTGTCATTGCAGACACATGATCATTATCTGCTCTGTTTTCAGTTAACTGACATTGTCATTATCCAAGGGAATATTTCTTTATGTAGGACATAAATACATGATTTTCTACATTCTGCTTTGTCTGTTTGGTAATTTGCACAAATAAAAAAAGATCTTTAAGTTTATTTCTGTGCATCTTTCATTCCAATTAAAATGGGATTTGGTAGAATGAAAAAAACATAGTATTAGTATGTTGCCAAATGAGGGTGGCGTCTTTTGGAAAATGGTCAGCAACCACAGTAATTGAGTGGTTTCTCAAAGCACAGGAGATTGGGAAGAGTTTTTTTAATTAGATTTTAATCTACCATCAGGTTCAGGAACTTCTAAAATCATGGGAGAAATGTTCATCAGTGGAAAAACCTGTCCCTGAACCTCTCACACCTGTAGGCCACATTTAATCCAACAATAGAGCTGCATTAAAACACACACACACACACACACACACACACACACACACACACATACACACAGAGAGAGCTCTCATTCATTTCAGTGAGACCATTACATTGGCATAGCAGGGGAGCTAAATCAACTAAAGCGCAGGGTCGTTCAGCAAAGAAGTTGATCCAGGATCAACAATGTAATCCAACATACTGTGTTTAGACTAATCAAGCGCATGCATGTGCACTTCTGCTCACTCTGTTGCTTGGCTGGCCAGCATCGAGCCAGGGGAGAAAATGATCGCTGCTGTGTGTCTTGACGCATGGACATATTGAGTCTAAACAGCATGACGTGAAGTGGGTGTGAATGCTGGATTGTTGGTTTCGGAAAGTTGCAGATATGGCCGGGGTTTAAATCCCACTTAAGTTCCACTGGGGGCAGGAAACGCCCTTTGAGCAATTACTCTTTTCAGCCGTAATGCTAATTTGAGGCTGCCTTTGTAAATTGCTGTAAGACACCAAACCAACTGCCTGTTACACTGTACCAGAAAGATCCTGGCTCTGGTTACGTGTCAACACTTAGTGTGAACTTTCTCAGTATTACACCAGATTACGTTACTTCCCTAATCTTACCTGTTAAGTGCCAACACATAACCGTAGGATTGTGTACAGTCTTCATTATTGGATATTTAGGATGAAGACAAATACTGTATATGGAGGAGCAACTACAGAAGTAACAAATCAGGTTAAACATATTTGTTTTCTGTAACAGTTAAGTATGAGCCACAAATAGGATCAATAATCTGGTTTGATAGGATAAAAATCTTAAGGATGCCATGTTGTGTAAACAACAGGAAGCTGTGCATGCACACACACCAGCAGCTCTGAAATCAACTTCTTGAAGCTTCTTCTCTGCTTACACTCAAGTGCACAGAAGTTTTTTGACATTTTTATTATTAAGTCTTTGCCCCGTTTGGAGTGCCGCTGTGACAGCCTCTGATTTATATTCTGCTGGTGTAATCTAATTTTTTGTGTTTCCACATTTTACCTGTTCTCGCTGTGCTGTCTGCTTGTTTCCTTCCAAATGTGTTGAGTGGCTCTTTGACTAAGCTGTTTCTTGCCCGAGGGCGTATTTCACCACGGTTTTTAAAAAAAAGCATGGCGTGAATCACCAACACACACACACACACACACTCACACACACCCATCCTGAGTTGTTATGTTTTTGCCTGTGCCCTGGCATTGTAATTCGTCGTTGATGATCTTAGATTTACTCTTGTTTGAGTTGCAGATTAGCTACAAACTCTCTGCTCCACTCCATTCACCATGAGAACGCATAATTGCTCCAGCCCTCCCAGTAATCTCCCATTCGGAGAATGTAAGAGGTCTCTTTTGTGAAGTTTCTCCATAGAAGGTGGGTTTTTTTTTCAGGGCGGCTGCTTAAGAATTTGCTAAATTCAGCCTCCAGTGAATCAACGATGACAGCTCCTTGCCCTGTGGGTGGCCCTTCCTTCTCTCTTCCAAATCTGGGCCATTTCGCTGAATGAGAACAGACATCCAAGTTCACATAAACAAGGGCTCTGTTCTGTTGCGCCGAACAATTAAGCACATGCAGTTTTTACTAAGCCTCTTTAGGTAAACACCATGAGATCATGTGCTGTTGGTTTTTCACGCACAAAAGATGATGTGATGCACTTGTGTGGAGAAAATGCTCTAGGTGATCCATTTAAATAATGAAACAGCCATGCTGTCTGGGCCACACTGAGCTGAGTAAATGCTGGCAGAAAAATGATCTGGGTGTTAAAGGAATAGTTCCACATTTTGTTGGAGTTTAAGGAGAAGGTTGTTAAACATGAGCCAGTTAGCTTACAGACCAAATGGGGAAACTAGCTAGTCTGGTTCTGTCCATAGGTGATGAGGTTCACCCTCCAGCTTGAGTTCTTATCAGTGCTGAGAAAGTGACACCTTCCCAGTGCCCAGGATGGGCTCAGTCCAAATTCTATGAATACACAGGATCTGGTGTGTTTTGAAGTGAGAGGGAGAATGAGGACAGTGAGGGAAGATCAGTTTCTAAGTTTATAAGAATTTGATTAAATCAATAATAAACAGGCTTGAATATTATCTCTTATTGTCACCCAGACAGCTACATAATGTTTTTTGTAGGGCTTTAAATCATTTATATAGATACTTACATTCTTGAAGAATATAAATATAAATCTAGTTTCTTCCTTTTTATCATTTTATTCATTTATTTATTCATGACATCCCCTCTATCATTTTCCTGCTGCTCTACTCCACCATGGCTGCTTGTTGATTGATCCATGTTATTGATTGATAATGTTTTATTAGCAGCATCTTTAAAGCTCACACATTAACTCATTATACATCTCCATATCTGTTGACTACATAGAAAAACCCAAGTGAGGAAATGATGATTGTTCAGTATACTGGGATTATGTCACCATTAGCGCCAAGAAATCGTCTTGTACATAACCCCTGTTAAACTGTACAATGTTTACTTTTTTATTCATTATTTTCGATAAATTACACAAATGAGAACTATAAGTTGAATCTGAGGTTTAGAGGTTGTGGTAGCTGGATTGTGTTACCTTTGAACAGAGCTGGGTCAGCAGGTCTTTGTGCTAAACTTGTGTTGCAGCTTCATATCTGACGGACATGAGAGCAGTATCGGTCTTAGTTTCCACCTAAGTGAATATTATTATTTTTTCCAAAACTTGAAATCACAGCAGCTGACTATCATTGGTGTTTTTCTGACTGATCAGTGTGCCTGAGGCTTCCTCTGCTACATCACAAACCAGCCACCCTGCTGTTAATGATGCTGGTGATAGGGGAGAGGAACTAATCAGAGTAGATGAAGCAGTATAACACGCGGGGCGTCATCCAATTTTGAGCACCACCTGTTTCAGGAGGAAGAACCCCAAACTAAAATGTCTGCCATCCAACTTTCAACCAGTTAGCTAAGGTTTTAAATTAAATTACACATTTAAAAAAAAACAGTAATGTGTTTATTCGTCGTTTGGACTGAAAAAGATGCCCAGCTGAATTTCCTGATTGCAAGGAAATGCAATTGACTCCAGTCCAAGAGTATGCCCCCCTCACCATCAAGCCAAGTTTCCAGTTGTAGAAGCAGCAGGACCTTTGTGTGCTTGCTGAGAGACTGATTGGACTGAGGGCATAGGGTACCATCCTCCCCCCACCCAACCCCACAGGCCTGGAAGATGAATTAGGCTTTGGAGCACTTTAGAAGAGGTGGCGGCGGGCGGGGGGAACAATACAACCTGGGACCGGCTTGCAGCTCATCCATCTCATAATCTGTCACAGAGCAGAGCCGGTGTGGATGCACAAAGGAAATATTTAGAAAAGGATATTGGTTCGTTGAAGACAATTTAACTTTGACACATGAGATCAGCAGTAGTCAACGTCTCAGGACCTCGGCCATGCTGTGCCTCTGTGTTTTCACCAAATGGTAAATAAGATGTGCTTTTCTCGTCTTATTGACGCCTCAAAGCGCTGTTTACACTACAGGCCATGTCCACCCCTTCACACACACATTCATACAGCATTTTTTCTGTCACTCACGCACTGATGGGGCAATTTGGGGCTCCGTGTCATCTGGGAATCAAACCCCTGACCCTTGGATTAGCAGACCAACCCCTCCGCCTCCTGAGACACAGCTGTCCAAACCAACCTGAATTAATCTCTGCACTCTCCTGGTCACATCAACGTTTAATATGTAACCTTGATGTATGGAATATAAGTATCACACAACGTCAGCGTAGAGCAGGATTAATCCCTGCCTGTGCTTTGTACTGTGTCTGATGTTGGCTTGGAGCAAGTGCAGAGTAGAAGAGAGAGATCTGAGACTGGGATGCTTATGTTCTCAGTTCACAGGCAGCCTTTGAGGCGTGGGCTACAGTAAATGTTAAGTTTTATAATATAGCCTGGAATTTTACAGTGTAAATTATCATATAAATCACAAACCAGTAAATGACTTCTTCTTGGATCTGGTACATCAATGCAGGTACGATAAAAAAAAAAGAGAGTATTGAGTAACAGGTTGACACCATGGAGGAAAGTGTATTGTTGCTGTATAGCTGCAGAGTAGAGAGGGAGAACAGTGAGATTTCTTAATTATTCTTTAATTATTTCTTCTGGCTTCATATTATTGGGGAAACAAACATCCTGTTCCAACATTAACTTGTTATATGATGACTCTGTTATATATTTGTGCACAGACCCATTATGTTTCTGTTCTTCTACCCTTTAATCAGAGTAGCATCCGTGATCTGCTTTAAAACTGTTACAGCCCAAATGAGACACAAACATGGATGTGATGGGGTTTTTTTGTTTGTTCGTCAGTCTTGCTGATTTGTTGGCATTTAAAATAGAACATATGCCTGTAGTAACACCTTTTCTGTGGAAAACGCTTACTATAACCACAAGTCTGTCAGCAGCTGCTGTGGTGATATGGGGATTTAAAATGCTCTGCATTGGGCACAATCAGGAGACTCTGAGCTTTCAAACAATACAGAATCTGTTATGGTTGTGTGAGTGTTGAGTTTTGGACAAACTAGCAGCTACACTGTGCTCAATTCAAACAATATAAGCTGTGGCAGGCTAAATTGCCAATGCATTGTGTCCCCTATAGTTATATTGTTGTACCTCATAAGTGATTGACAGGTCTCTCATTATTCTAAAATACATACCCCTTTTCTCAAACCTTCCTTGGAGAACCCTATAATTAGGAGAGCATATTGTAACTGTGAAATGTGCAAAGCCATAATAACTCTGTGGGCTCCCCCTCAATATCAGTGTTGTTAACAACATTCCAACCAAATTTTACTATTGTAGCACCCTTCCACACAAGTATTTACCCTGCAGTTATTTAAAAAAAAAAAAAAAAAAAGACAACAACAGTAATACAGTATGTTCCCCCATTTTTCAAAAAAAAAAACAACAACCCAATTTTCACTCTGTTTTTTGTGACAGGACGTCAGACCAGTTGGTATTTTGTTTAAACTAGATTCATACAATTACACTGTAAATTACAGGTTGTATTATCAAGTCTCACTCACTTATTTCCACACACAACATGCTATCAAATCTGTGTTGTGCAGATATCAGTAAATCTTCACAGTACAAGACCAAACTGACTTTTTAAAAAAAGAGAAAATAGAATTGTGTCATGTCGGGAAAATGATTGTGAGCCCTCTAAAGGAGAGCAGATGCATAAATTCAATTAAAAATGGATTTTCCATCACAAATAGCTTTCACTCACTGCCATTTGTAAAGATCTGCTGATAAGAGATCAATTTAGTCTGTGACCTTTTGACCTTGCCGAATGACAATTGTAGCCTACCTGCAACAACACAAATGTAGCGGCGGATATTTAAAATTATGGCCACATCAATTTCCTAAATGAAACCCACAGAGACAGAAACAGGAAAATGGAAGCTACGCCTGTGTGTTCTTCTTATTATGGTATAATTCTTGTCCGTGGAAAGCCCCCCACCAGGACGTCTTCACAGTTTCTCAGAGCTTGTTAACGCGCATGATGCCACACTGAATACAGTTCAGATGATAGCTGTCTTCGAGGCCTCTTCTGTCAGGAGGGGTAAATCTCTCAACACAGTGATTTTCAAGCTTTAGTCTCTTAAATATGTAAAATAGTCCCTTCCAGGCTTCTGTTTTCTTAGGAGCAGGCACTGTAACTGATACATAACATGATTACTCTGGATTAACTATTAGCATATTGCTATATGATAGACAATAAATGCAAGCTCCTTTTTTTGCCACGGGCTCAAAAAAATATGCTCTTATTCTTGTGACTGTTGAAATGTAATGATGTGACAAATGGGTAGATATTTGGCAACATGGTTTTAATCTGGAGAGGAAAGCAAAAGAGAAAAATTGTCAGAAAAAATACCTCACAACATCTATACTAAGAATAAATGCTACATCCAGAAAGAAAGCCTCATGACTGTTGTATGATTTCTGCTCGACTAACTGGGTCACAATCTAAGTTTGCCCCAAATAAAATGTTTCATACAAATTTAGAATATGGATTGGAAGAGAAAAAAAACATCATTACTTTTTACTTGATCTAATTATTGCAAGATGATGAACATGAAACATGTGTCAGGAAGAAACATGGGTTGATACATCTTTAATGATCTGTAAATCCCTTGTTATTCCTGCTTTTGATTTTGCTTTTTCATACAATATTCAAATAACATGTCTGGTCTGGTGAGGGTAATTCAACAACAAAATAATCTCCTCAGCAAAATGGAGTCAATATTACTTCCTTGACGTCACTGTTCATTGTTGATTAATTCTTGGTTCGTGGCTGATCTCTCCTTCAAGAAAACGGATTTCTCTTAAGCTTAATGCATGTTGTTGTCTCATGACTCCCGTCCATTAAGCACTAATGGTCGATGACCTTGGCTGGTGCGAGACAATCAGACCACAGGGTCTTCTCCCTGTCCATCTAAATCTCCTTTCGCTAATTCACTACTCCCTACATGGTGTGGTAGAGACACGATAAGTAACTCAATAGTGAGCTGTGAATTTCAGACACTTACCAGCAGTCAGCATGTATCACTAATTGATGTCTAAGGGTAATTGTGATGCACTATAGTTAGCATATCAACTGTGCTTTGAGCTACATGCTAACATGCTTACAGTCACAATGCTAAAATGCTAATGTTATTCAGTAATGTTTACTAAGGTTCAGCCTCTTTGGCATGCTAACATCCTCTGATTAGTGCTGAACAAAGCACAACTGAGGCTGATGGGGATGTGATTAGTCTTGCAGGCAATTTATCATAAAGCAAACTATGTAAAAGTTAAGGGGTCATCAAAGTTATTACTGTTATTGAGACATAGTGAGTTGTTGAATTTTTCTAGCAAGTTTTGTGTTAATCCACCCAGCATTGGTTGAGACATTTCAATCAAAAACAAATCAAACAAATGAACAGCTGCATTGTGCTGCAAGAGGAAAAGCTGCAGGATACCCAGAGGCGCTGAGGTCCATCCACTGGGGACCAGGAAAGTCTACAACAGGTTTCATTTCAGCACATTCAATTTTTGAGACATTAAAGAGGAACTATGCAGGAATTTTTACCTTAACTATGCTAAATTTTACCTTCATTAAACAGCTTCGAAGTGATTGTGATGGTTAAATAAACAATTTGTAACTTGTTACAGGGAGAATGGAGGCTCTCTGCCTTCCACCTAGCGTCTCTCTAAAAACCAACCTTGCAACATCAGAGCCTCCGACCCGGTGTCCCACCTCTCGTCTCGGCAGCACCACGACACAAATGTGCCCCGTAACCTGTAATCCCTTGTTTATGACAGATAAGACTACACAAATATACACATCGTACATCATATATAATAAATAACGTTATCCACTACTCTATGGATTGCTTTCTCGCCGGCTTTGTTGAAAACAAATGCACATGGCCGGGAGGAGGGTTAGCAAAACAGCAGAAAAGCGAGTGGACTTGCATAGTTCCCCTTTACAGACACAAGCAAAAAAGTCTGTGGCAGTTAAGTGGTCACCAACCACAAAGATTCACCCTGTCAGGACTAAAACTGTTAAAACTGAATGGAAATCTGATCAAATAATGAAACCATTTCAGTCTGGAACAAAGTGGTTAACTGACCAACAGACTGACACAGTCATCCCTACAGAATCATCACTAGTGTGGCTGAAAACTGGAAGGACCACATACTGTTACAGGTAGATGTGATGCATTAGCAGAAATCTAACTCAAACTCCTGCCTGTGCGATCATTCAGTGGGTGTCGTGTCACCTCAGTATTGCCAATGGAAATGAACTGGGTCATGGTAAAAAAAAACAAAAAAAACACAACAACTTGCTGTATCCTGCTGCGTTGTTTGTCCTTGAATTAGTTATTATGTAATTTTGTATCACTTAATTCTACTGTATTTATGTCACTGCCTTTGATGAATGTGCAGCAGTGCTGTCAGTCGACACAAATCTCTAAATCAGACACGCTAAAGAGCGAGTCCCTTTTAGATGGGTTTCATGGCTTCACAGCTTTTTTTTTATAGAGTAATGGAAAGATGATCACACAAATCAAGCCAGCCCCTCTGTGATTCCACATGGCTGGCTGATTAGCCCCTTTTCACTGATGGAAAACACATGGCGTCCACACAGCTTGTTCATTTCAGGTTTTAGTTGGTGTGACGCTCAGCAGCTACAGAGCGCTGGGTTTGGAGCCTCAGCCTTGAAGGGCAGTCATCATCAGAAATCTGTCCCCTCCAGTCCCCACCGACCACTGACTGTTATTTAGCTTTCCAATGGAGGCTGGCTGCTCCCTTGGGAATGCATGAGTGTGCCTGCCAGCAGGAATGCATCGGAGGCAATAGAGAAAGATGGAGGATGGATGGAGGATGGTGAGTAGCTGCTGCTGCTGCTTTTCCCTCTGTGTGAAAATGAGTCCATTAATTCACCCCCCCCCCCCCCCACCTGCCTCCTCCCCCAGCCCTCTCTGTGCCTGTTGTCTCTGTTTGTTAGCGAGATGATTCCTTCTGTCATGTCAAAGGCAACATTATCATATTCTTGTTGCCTGGGAAACCAGCGCTGAGAGAGACAACGACTTAAAGCCTTCACGGTGTTTGAAGCTGGATAACATGAAAGGTTATCCACAGCGCTGTGAGAGCTGGAAATGTGACATATCTGAAAAGGTCTTATTGGTGGAATCTTTTCTTTTTTTTTTCAATTTCTAGCTCAATGTTTTTTGAGAATCTCCCTCTCGGTTGTTTGTTAATAGATTCAGTTCAGTGGAATTAGAATAGGGCTTGTAGGCACTCACAGAGGTAACGTGTTCAATTTACCCTGAAGCGTGAAGATCGGGTTTTGACTGCATTATTGTTTTCTTTTGTGTAATCAAGAGATTTAAATGTGTTGACATTAAACAACATGCACATTTGATGTGGCTGAAAGAAACTAGCAATTATTTGCAGATGATATCAATAAGTAGAAAAAAAAACATTTCCTTTATTGTTCATGATAAGAGATTAATATAAATGGAGTGTTTATTACATTACAGCTTTTTACCAACATCACTTTCAAATGGTGCTCTATCTTCATTTTTGTTTTTTTACCAACAGCTTTATCAATTATAAGCCATTAATAAGACCAGTGTTTGGGTTGCCAGGTTTTGACAAATCCTGCTGGCTGGTGTTCATCCTCCTCCAGCATGACACTCGATTTATCTTCTTAGATGAGCTCTTTGGTTCAGCAGAAAGACTGCCCCAGTGGACCATTCAACCACTTCCCTTCTGGAAAAGGTCTGTGGAAAACTGGACCAAAACCCAATTATCAATGACTTATCAAAATGTAGCTAGCCTATTAAAAACTGATTGAGTTATACGGTGAGAAATTAGTGTTTTTATTTACAGTTTACCAAAGTTTATGACTGCAGTTGGTTTCAGTACATCTTCCACTTGAACATGGAATATGTATCATACATTCATACCATTAAAGCAGAAGGAAGTGATATTTTTGTGTTACTATAAGTCTTAAATAGTTATATCTTCCAACAGCAATCACTTACATAGAGTGTTTGGTCTGAAACACGGGTCTCTCAGTCACTGCTCTGAGCCGAAGAGAAAACATTTATCGTATCCTACAGTTTTTATCCAATGAGGAGAGAGAACGGCATGCAGGGCTGTGTGTGCAGCCAAGGGACGCCGTGAATGTGGCGACGTAGGGACGAGGACTGTTATGGTGCGTTCAAGGAAACTCGTATTTTTCCGACCGTGAAGTGGTACCAGTTCGATCTGGTACGAGTTCACCGGTCGGAAGTTACGAGTGGCCGTTATAGTGACTTTCACTGGTAAAACAGGTCGGAAAAACACGAGTGGGTTGCCTGAAACGCTACAAAGTCGTAAGTTGTGACTTGAAGCTGTAATTTACGATTTCAAAAGCCTGCCTGGAACGCAGCATTAGCGAAAATGAGAGATATTCATAGCTGTAAAAATAGCCAATTTTGGAAGTCCCCATGACTCGCCATAAACATTGGGGCGATCAGGCTTTTACTGTGGCCACTCTTAGCGCCGGAACACTTTACCCCCAACATTGCGAGCCATCAATCGTCTGCCGCTTTTAAAGTCCAATTTTAAAATGTTTTTTTTATTATTTAGAATGGCTTTTAAGTGATGCTGTGACATCTTCCTGTTTTAACATGTATTTATTTTGTTATTGTTCAATGTTTTAATACTGTCTGTTTGTCTTGCTGTGTTCTTAAGTTTTAGTTTTTATTTTATGTAAAGCACTTTGATCATCACTTAAGATGCTGTAAAAGTGCTATATAAATGTTGATTTTATTTTATTTTTTATGTGTAACTACATATTGAGTATATTTTCAAAGAAAATAGGCGAATCGCTCTTAAAGAGAGAAGCACAAATAAACCACCTATTGGTGAATTGATCAAAGATGTGATGCAATCTTGTGAAAAAAGAAGAAACAAGACCACTCAGCTGAGTAAATGGAAGATATCTGAGTCAAGGATAGAGATCCTCATCCTCGAGGTCAATGTGGCTCTTAGACATGATTCTTATGTTACTTTTTTGAGAGGCAGTAGATGGATGTTGTGTGTGTCTACATTGTAGGTATCATGGTGCTTTTTTCTATTTACTTACCATTTTCTGTTTTGCAGTTCACTTCCTGTTAATGTTCATATTGTGTAATTCTATGTGAATTTTAGTTATTTCATCTCTATTAATGTTTAATGAATTGTAAAGGTCATTAAATGTAGCCTATGTCAGTATTTGTAAAAGCCTGGCTGTGACCCTGCCCGGGGCCACCGGCTACAAGACCCCACTCATTCTTTGACATGCGGGCTGCCCGCCTGCTGGATGTTCCTCGTGGAGAACAAACAAAACCAAATCACAGTCCATTCAGTGCGGTTAATCCAGTTCCACGTCTTTAGCCCGGGCTCCGTGGAGTGTGACAGTTCAATCCGACTGGAACCGCGCGTCCTGGATTTCCTGCCCGCTCCCGCTGCTACTGCTTGGCTACATTGTATCAGTTCCCACACGAAGAACCACCACGGCGCTGTATCTAGAAACGGCGAATACGGAGGAATTAACCTGGATGGGAAGCTGCTCTTCGCTGTGGGATTAATTGCCACAAGGAGAGGACTGTGGACTTGTGTCGGGTTTCGAGACCGCACCGATATAAAAAAACAAAATGCGCTCGGGACTCGGTTGTTTTCGATGTGGACGGTATCTCGAAGTGTGATGGCAGAAGTCCAGTGAATCGCTGGCCTCCCCTCCTCTCTTGTGTTGGATGTCTTGGGGAGTGCGCTGCCACTGGTTTCTAGTGCTTCACATTTTTTTGAAGAGGTTTTTATTGTGATTCAAGCCCATTACTCTGATTTGAGCTTGTTTTCTTTTTTATGGAGCGCACACCACCATGGACAGAGCGGGGTTTGGAATAAGAGTGACTAGCTAAGTCGGTAAGTCAGTGAATTTTTTCCCTCTTCTTGTCTCTTATTGTTGATAATGCAGCGGCTCATGAGCCATTTAACGTCAGCCCTCCCGTGCAGAGCGGGCTGGCTAGCTCCACACCGTGTTGTAGCCACACAGCATGCAGCAGCAGCAAGGAGCTAGCCAAGCCTGACTGCACTCTGAGCTCATTGTTTCACTCTGCCTGCTAGCGTACAAGTCAGATTAGCTCATTACCCCCCCGAGCTAAGTTAGCGCTGTTAGCTCCTTGAAGTTCAACTAACGTGTTAACAGCGAAAGGCTAACTCAACGTGCTCTTACACCGAGTAACGTCGGAGCACCGGGGTAAATAGCTCCAGTGCTGCTGGGGTAGCCTACTAACGGTCAGCGGAGCAGCCCCTCGCCTGCCAGCCTGCCAGCCTGCCACCTCCACTCATTTACATGGAAAGTTCAATTAGAAGCAACAAAAATGTGCAGAGTTAAAGCTGCAGATTCCTTCAGTGGAGCGCAGTGTTTCCCAGGCTCGGGTAGCCTACTAGGGGACCCCAGGATATGTGTGTGTGTGTGTGTGTGTGTGTGTGTGTGTGTGTGTGTGTGTGTGTGTGTGGGGGGGGGGGTTCTGGTTCTGGTTCTGGTTCTGATTCACAGTTTCTGGTTCTGGAGCCTCAGAACCTCGGTGTTCTCTGTTGAACCAGCAGCGTTCACACCAGTTTAAGTTGAACCAAAGTGGGAGGATGTTAGTACTCTGCATTACTCAGGTGGAAGTAAACACAACAGTAGCAAAGTATTTGCTTTTTTGCTGTGTCTGTAACCCTTCTTCAGTTTTTTTAGTTTATTAATTATTTGTTCTGGTGTGAACCCAGCTTTGACCATCTCTTCCCCAAGTTCAAATATGAGAATCACTTTACTTGAAGTCCCAAAGGGAAATTCATGCAACTTTTTTTTTCTTGTACTGCTTTCTAGCTTTTCTTGAAATTCTGTCGAGGCCCAGATCGCCACCAAACATTGTGTTTCCCTTAACCACTGCAAATTATTTTTCTCCAGGTTGTCAGTCACTGCCATCTCCCCCTTCCTGCTCATCTTCACAGCCTAGAATAATACATGCCCACTGATGATGTCACGGTTCACAGGAAAGAACCAACTATGTTTTGGTTCCCTTGAGAACCGACTTTTCAGGTTCAGAACCTGTTACTTTTTTCGGTCTGAACGCGCCGTCTGGTTCAGAATTGGGTTCAGGGACGAACCGGAGCCCCACCGGTGTGAAACCTAGATGAGTGAGAGAGTGTGAGTGGGGTTTTGGAGTTCTCAGTGGAAACAGAAAATGAAAGGTTTCTCCACTAACGTGCAGCTCTTGAGGTTTCACCAGAATGTGACACCGCGTGTGACCCTCGTGCTTCATTTCTACCACAGTGGTGTAACTGTAACAACAGTGTGAGTATGATAAGGTGTCACACCTCCTCAGGAACACCTTACATGTACAATAAAGTCTCCTCTAATGGAATTTAAAGGGGACAGGATCTCATGAAACGATGTACTGTGGTTTCATAAGCCTCATAGATTTCTGATAGGAAAAACATTTTGGGACCCTTCTCTCCAGATTAGTCAGTTTCTTTTTGTTGGCTCGTGTGGTTGGGGCTGTCCAATCCCAGTGAAGTGAGTCATTCAATTTAAGCACTTTTTTTCCCTTTTTACAAGACCACTTTGGGCTAACCCCTGTGCTGCTCCATGGAGTGTAACAGTACCACATGAGAAACTGGCCATGTTTCCTGCAGCCCAGTACTCTATTGCAGGTTAATGTCAGTTTGTCAAGATCTGTCATAATAATTAGACATTTTATAAACTGGAATTTGAAAATTTAACATGCTGCAGTAGGGTTTCTAAATCTGTAACCCCAGAAGATCGACTTGTTAATAGAGAAAGTTAAAGTTGCGATGTTTGCATGGGCAAAATGACAGGTTTTGGGGGTTTAAGTATGACATTTAGATGGTAGTGTGTGAGATAGTTGATAATTGTTTTTGGCTTTGTAGGTTTTGAGGATTGTTGGTTATTGTTCCTAATGCACAGTTAAGCAAATATAATTTTCTTCATAAAATTTCAATTTCTGTTGCATATTGTACTTGTGCAACTGCTCAGAGCTTATAATGCAACTTGTATGTTCTCCATCTGGCTTGACCAAGTGAATGGACCAGCCATAGCATTAACTCACAGGGACGTATAGCAGACTATGTCAGCACAGTTTGTGAAACATGTCATATTCGAATATAAGAACTAAGCAAATGTATTGGCCATATTAGCTTTGTCCACTACCGAGCTCTGGTTTTATATACCTAAAAAGGTATTTATAGTACTAATCCTGGCCACTGTTCTATCAAAACGTCAAGTCAAAAACGTGGGGATTTGTTGGCAATGGAAGTCTCCTTCCCATGTTGTGATGTCTTTCAGGGCAACACTGTAAACAGACCGGTGCTCAACATGATAATGTTAAACCAGTTACAACATGGCTACTGTGTGGTTAGCCAATTTCAAAAACACTCACTCCTCAATTGGAGTTTCTCTCAGAATGTGTAAGACTCACAGGAGCACCCACACATTGTTTTGATTATAGATTTTTCTGTTGATTTTCTCAACCAGTCATATGGTCAATGATATTACTACCATAAAACTTATTAGAAAATGCTTCACCACATTCCGGGCTTTTTTTTCCAGATGAACTCATAAATAACCAAAGGAGAAAGGAAACTATTAATATTTAGTAATGAAACGTTTTACTTGTTCCTAAAGAGCCTAAAGCATTTCTGGATAATGTTGTACTTAATTTTAAAAACCAGCGTGGTGGTGACACTGCATTTTGGCAGCTCCATTTTTTTTTTTTGGACGTGGAAAAAATTCGGAACTGTCGACACTAATGAAAGAAAACCACAACATGCAGGTGTAAAATATTACATGAATACCTCCTACACACAGTTGTAGCAACACTTCACTGTCCTGATTATCCACTTTGTTTCAGTCATGCATTAAATGTGGCTAGTAATTTGCTCCGAGTATTTGCAGCATGTTGGAAGTTCTTTGTACATTGAGCAGTCCAACCGTTAGCATCAGCTGATAGCTTTGACAAATTGTTAACTGGACAAAGTGAAGACTTGTTATACAGTCAATGTAGTCTGACTACAGGAAGTAATGTCAATGGCAGTGAAAAACAACAACCACAAAAGGTACAGTTGGTGTATTCAAAGCCTCTCTCCTATGAATAAAAGTGTATTTGAACCATTTCGTCATTTTTACGCAACCAAGCCAGAAAAAGATATTTTGGTTTTAAGAGCAGTGACTAGATTGACTGTACCATAGCTGCACCTATAAATGATTCAAGCCTTTCTCTTTGATAACCTTATTCAAGTGGTAATTTGTTGTAATCATTGAAAGGATACTTTTTATAGCACATGAGATACATTTTATAAAATCTATCATTTGTAAAATGGAAGCTCCACACAATAACATGTCATTTTATAGTAGTCCGAGATGTGTCAATTTGCCCAATGATTGGATGAGTGGTTAAGCTCAATGCTACTTGAGGAAATCCCTTTTCTCGTTCACCAGATGTGATTTTTTGAGAAAGCCAATTGTCAATGTATGTGATGAACTGGTGGCCTTTACTTAAACTGAATGTATATTTAACAATGTGTGACCAGAAGGTCCTATTATAATCCAAGAACCTGCAAAAAGGGTGAAAAATTTGTTTGAATTTCAGCCAGCCCTTCACCGCTAAAAGTGTATTACGCATCGGGCTGGACGTCCAAGAACCGGCGTGGAAGACGAGAATTTAACAGTGTTTGTTTAGAGGTCTGGGGCATCAGATTAGTCCAGAACAAGGGGATTATTTTGGGCTTTGTAAATCTCCCGTCATCTCATGGGCACACACCAGCTGATGGCAAACTAAGAAAGGATTTGGACTACATCCTTTTTAAGTACCTTAAAATCACTTGAATGAAGCCATTTATGAACGCGTATCCCCATGTGCACTTGCATTCTTGGTTTCTACTTTGGCAAAGAAATAATAATAGACCTGCAAAATGAGAAGGCGCACGCCTTCCTCGATTCCCTTTTGTGAGCTGGTGTTAAGTCTTATAATGTGGTCGGTGTCGTTTCACAGATTGCGAGGAGATGGAGAATCTTTGTAGCTGAAAAACATCACACAGTGTTTCCCCATGGTTGAGATTTATTTGAAGTGGTCCACCTAAAGTGGTGGGGGTTGGGCTTGTTAAAGCGCTGGTGGGAAGCTCCGACATCCAGGCACTTGAGAGTCTGCAGAAAAACAGCATTACATACATGATCTGACTTCCAGATAGCAGCCAGTAATGCGTACAACAGATTTTCTTTTACTTGCTACTCTGCACAGTCAGCTGCATTTAACAGGAAGACATTAAAAAGGAGGAATTGTTGAATAAAAATGTTGAGAGAAATCTTTTTCTTTTCTTTTTTTTGCCAATAATTCATAAGATGACTGTTCAGACATAATTTTATTCAAATCAAGTCTATTTACTGGTATTGTGAGGGTCAAGAAAATGACTGTTTGAGATCACAGGCCTAATACAGAATCCAATGCACACATTTGCACACTAAGCCTTAAAGGGATAGTTCAACATTTTTGGCAAATTGGCCCCTTGCCATAATCCCTATAGTTTTAGGAGTAGGTTTGTTATCTTTAATTGTCGGTGCAAGCTGTTTTTAGAATGGTGGAGCAGAGCTGTGAGCTGCTCAGAGCTATGCTACGGAGGCTAATGGGATTTCTTCATCAAACTCATCAAATACACAATCCAACAACTCCAAAAACGCTCTCATGGACAAGGTGTGCACATTCACCACGCTATGAGATAATAACAGAACATTACGAGACAGAGTTGTTTTTGAGGTAAATTCATGCAAAATCTCTGATGCATGTTCTCGTCAGGGCCTGTTTGTTTTTTGGCAAGCAGTCTCTGTATTTACCTCTAAAACAACTCTGTCATAACTTTCTGTTATTATCTCATAGCGTGGTGAATGTGCAGGTCACAACTTGTCCACCAGAGCGTTTTGGAGTTGTTGGATTGCGTGTTTGATGAGGGAATCCTAGAAATCCCATTAGCGTAGCTCTGAGGAGCTCGCGGCTCTGCTCCGCCGTTCTAAAAATAGCTTGCACCGACAATTAAAGGTAACAAACCTACTCCTAAAAGTAGGGATTATGTTAATGGGCCAATTTGCCAAAATGTTGAACTATCCCTTTAAGTGTGTGTGTGTCTGTTATGTATTCATGTAGGTATGTGTGTGTATGGAGAGAGAGGTGTCAAATGGAACAGTTGTGGAGGGGTTGGTCAGGATTTGGATCGTCGCCTTGTCATCTCCATCAGAGAGCAAATGCTGAGGTTCACTTTTAGTCTGCAGCTAGCAGCAGTGCTTAAGAGGCACCTGGGGGGTATTTAAATGTTGCAGAAAAAGCAGCAGTGGAAACAAGTTGCTTTTTAATGTTGCAGCAAACATGTCATTTCACCCGCAGACCCTTCACCGTGTCTGAAGATATCATTAATTAAAAACGGCCCTTTGCCGTTTTATTAGCTTGTTTAAATGTCAAAGCGCAGTGAGGTGTTTCTCTGACAGCTTGTGGTTTACTTGAAATGCCGTAGACTAAACAAAGGATGTGAACTGGATCTGCTCCTCTGTAGTCGGTATTGATCCGTCCATCCATCCTCTGGATCAGCTTCTTGTGGAGCGCAGATATACCTGGGCTTTAGCCACCAAGGTAAATCTTATACAGTGAGCTATTGTGTGAGCTCCTTTGTTTCCTAGGGGTTACCGTTAGGTTGATAAAGTTGACTAAATGTGACAATGTCCCCCCGTGTGCTGTAATGTGGCACCACAGGTCAAAGAGTATGCAATTCTGCTTTAGTTTTTATAGCATTGATTGGATTCCTCACGAGCGAATTTCCAATTATAGCAGAGGAGAGAGCTCCGAGTGCTTGTTGCACAGTTGCTGCTTTGCCAGAGACTGGTGATCCATCTTTTCCTGGGATGCAAGCCCAGGTTACACTCCACTCTCCACCACACACGCTCTAAAGATATTGTCAGCTTTTGTAGCGCTTGCACAAACCCGGGTGCCACAGAAGTGCTGTCTCATTTGCCTCGTTTTTTTTTTTTTTTTTACTCTTGTGTTTTTAGAGAGAACAGACCCAGATATCACGAGTCAATTTAAGACAGATATTGATGACATGTTTTTGTTGTTGTTGTAGCACCGAAGCCCTGTCAGATCACATTAGTATGTTTAACACGCTATTGCTTTCAGTACAGTCTTAATTCACCCACTCATAAGCAACACGACCTTGTTCATCACTCCCGCTTCAGTTGTTTTCTGACACTGCTGATCTTTTCACTGCGAGCTGTGCACAAATGGTATAAAATTGTTGCTGCTCTCAATTCCCTGACAGAAATCAGATGCTGTAAGCTGCTTCTTCTTCTTCCTTTTTATTCTTTCAATCTGCAGGAATGTCACGGTCTTCTATAAATGTACATTGTGGAGTCGAGTTGTTGTTGTCCTCTTCGTAGAGGAGTGTGAAGATGATGTGTGGGATTTCCTCAGTGCACATCAATACTGTAACATGGTGGCAGTGAGTGGGTGGTTCTGAGGCACTGTCCCCATTGCTCTAATCATGCTGCAAGGATCCACTGTCGCCTGTGGAATCAAAGGGGAACATTGTCTCTCCGGCCTGACACATGCCTCACTTGTGATATCGACGAGTAAACTGGAGAACATCCACAAATGACAAAAAAAAAAAAAAAAATAGCCGCAGTCTAAAGTCGAAACACATGATCAACTGGAACTTCGATACAGACGTCAATACGTCTGTTTTTAAGAAGTAATTCACTCTCAGTGAGACACAGGCCTGAGCGCACATGGAAACAGATTTATAGAATTGTTTTATGTCTGAAACATATTCACATCAAAGCAGCTTGGGTTTATAGACCACTGAAGTGTTGTCATTTCAGGCTCACAGTGACCATGTCCACTTCCCTTTTACTGTGCATGGATAGAGAATTTACAGGGATTACAGGCTTTATTCGTTTGACTCTGCAACCGTAATGTATTACGGGCCTAGTTTCTTAGGCTGTGTGTGCTAGCTGTGATAGTGCAAACATTACTAGAGAAACTAGTGTTGGATGTTTTGGCTGCATTGTCAGGATCTCCTACTTTGTTTTTTGTTCTGCTTTATGTTTTTACGGAGACTTCAGAAGTGTTTCACCCCCGTGTCACTGGTGTCCACGAATCCCCGTAAAATTCGCCAGTCTTGAACAAAACGGCCGGTCTTTGGCATGTATCTACAGGATATCATATTAGGACCCTCAAGGTTGGAGAGCAATGGTTGGCCAGTTGCCCTTGGCAACCACAGTTGGACCACTGTCAACCATTTTGTGTAGTGCGGTTGCTCTTTTTGCTAACCAACACACTGATTCCTCTGTCCTTGTTGTAAACTCATGTACCTAAGCAAACGAGAGCTGCTGTTGTGCTTTGTTAGAAATGCCATAATATGTTGATGTATGTAAATATGTCCATGTTAAAAAGAAAAAGTCAAATAACAAACCACATCATTAGCAAACAGTGGTTGACTCTTAGAGAGGTGTACTCAAACTAAAGTCAAATAGATTGTATTAGAGCTAACAATTTGTAGATTAACTGATTAGTCATTGGCTTTCTATTGTTTTTAAATTTCTCACTTGTAAAAAATCAGTTTTTCTGTGATATTAGACTGAACATAATTGGTCTTTGGATTGTAGGTCAAATGCCAAACAATCAATTTGGATACATCACCTGTGGGGAATTCTATCATTTTTTTCCTATATATTTATATATATAGTATATTTGTTGGAGTTTTTATGCCTTTAATGCATAGTACAGTTAATAGAGACCGGAAATGGGGAGGCAGAGAGAGGGGGAATGACATGCAGTAAAGGGCCGCCCCATACGGGATTCGCACCGTGGAAGACTGCAGTGAGGACTGTAGCCTATATACTATGGGGCAACTATTCAACCTACTATCATTTTTTTTATTTGTACGAATTTATTAATTCATTTCAACATTTTTTCTGACATGTTGACAATACAATGATTCAATAGATAGCAGATAACTGTATGGGTCAATGATGTGATGCAACCCAATATCAAGTGGTGTAACCGTTATTTTTTTTCATAGAAATCTGACTATATACAGGAAAATGAATCTGCACCCAAATGTGGAATAAATTAAATTAATTTTTGCAATGCAACAGCAACACTATGTTTACTTGACAAATTGTCCATCATTTGTCACATTATGTAGAAAATAAGGGATGTTTTTCGGATATGTCCTTCTCAGTATTGCCAAAATGCATTCACATTAATATTTATTATTCCCTTGTAGTTACACCATTTGACATCTCAGGGACGTTCAGTCTTATTTTGTTAAAAAAAATGGTTCAAATGTCATTTCAAACGACATATAACCAACAATGTACTCATGAAATGTGAAACAACAACCCACATACAAATGTAAATATTGTTAGTTTCAGCCAGAGTAGAAATCATGTTTTCTTCTAAACATCTTTCTGTATCAATTATATATTAGGTCTGATTAATAGAAATAAAAAAAAAGTAGCAGAGAATGCACAGACTCAGGGAAGAGGTCTGAATTGTTGATGCACCACACCAGGTTATTCCAGAAAACTGTTTACCACAAATTGTGAATACGATCAAAACATTTTCAGACTTACCTTATTTGTCAGTTCTTCTGATCAAATTAGACACAAGTGACAAGCCACTGATCTGATCACGCCGCAGGAAGTAATTATCCGTCCCTGTTCATTTTCCCATCAATCGGACAAGGTGCTGGAACTAGATTGACTTATTTGGACGGAAAATCATGTCATACTTTGCATTATGCAATATTCACAACAGAGTCGTGAGAATCTCAAATTAAACACTCGTGTCAATCTTAAGAGCGTGCAAACCGTGAGAAAGCAGTTAATCAAAAACAAGCAAATTAAGCAACACTTGCAGCAACCATACACCCACCCATTATAGGACAAAAAAAAACCCAACCTCCGGTAATGACGCCGGACAGATCACACTGTGTAGCTGCAGGCAGTTGATATTGATTGCTTCTTCAGCGCCATCGCTGTGATGTTTACTGCACATTATAAAAACATCTGCACTGTGAACGTCGGTCTAAACAGCCAGAGAAAGCAATCTTGTGGCTTTAATATAAGTGGATTGGACTGTCCTGACTGGTTTAGGGAAAATATGGGTGGGTAGTGTTTCACTCAACAGCTAAAGGCAGATTTATGTCTTTGTGTTGAGATGTTGTGGTATCGACATGCAGGGCAGTTACATGCACACAACAATTGCTTTCCAAGCTGGTGTACTTGGTGATTTTTATCTTCCATTGCTGGGTTTGGGTTCGTATGCTTGTTGATAGGAAACACAACACGTGACAGGTTGAAGGAAATGTTCCATAATGCTCCTTTACAGTAACAAATAGACTAATGTGTATTGAGATGCTATTTCCACTGGAAGCCTTCCTCTAACCACATTCAGCTTTGTTTCTTCAAAAAAAAGTGAGGGGGATGAAAAGGGAAAACTCAGTTATATTGGCTGCATAATAATACACACACAACACGTTGTGATAATGTACAACACATCTGTGTCATGAGGTAGCGGTGCTGCAACAACCTACAGGTTAAATCCTACGCTGAACTATAAATCAGCTCCTCATGCCGTAGGCTTCCACACCAGGGCGAGAAACAACCCAACACAGGAGCATAAATTCAGCTTTAGTGTTATTAGCAGTAAAGTGAAATATTGAGATCCTCCAGGCTGTGAATATGTCAGACCAAATACGAATGTGTAGTACGGCACAGTTGCGATAGAACACTTGTTCCATTGTGTAGGAATAGGGGGTCTTAAGTTTTACTTGTACCATACTATAAAGTGCCAGGAAATAGATTAGATCCTGACATTAAAGGAGAATATAATGTCTCGACAGTCAACTCTGTTTGCTTTGCATTTTAATGTGGCAGGCTCCATAAAAGAAGATTGACAGTTTTTTGCAGAGAATGAAAGCAGACAGGCAAGTAGAAAAGAAGAGGTAGATTGAGAAGTGAATGAAAAGAGTTGGTATTAGTGGCAATCTGAGAGGCAGAGCAAGCTAATGGCTGCCTCTGTTCTTTTCACGATGACAGAGCACTTGAGCTCTGACCCAGCTGACTTGTGTTTCCGAAGGGGGCACGCGCAAGTGGCCTTGTCATTTCCTTTAATGGATGACCAAGTAGTGGCTGCAGTAGATATGTAAACCTCCCAAAATAAGGCGGAAAACTCCCCCGAAACCAGCTCCCTAAAGACCCTTGGACTGTTTTTTTTTTTTGTTTGTTTGTTTTTCTTTCTTGCAAAATGGAAACTGTGGTTGTTTACAGCAGCAGTCTTGTTCCAGAGGTCCAAGACCACGCAGAAGAGAAGACAGAGCTGAGTTTGTGCTGTCTTAAAAAAAAAAAAGAATTATTGACGAGGGTTAATGTGAGTTGAAATGTGGGAGTGAACGCTGGTGAAAAGATCAAGCAAACATCCAACGCTCTACTGTACTGTACTCGAGAAGGAAAAAATATGAAAGCATCGAAATGCAGTCTAGTTTTATCACACAGCTGAATGGGGACATTTCACCATCCTCCTCCTCCACCCCCTCGCTTCCATACATTTACCGTCAGCACTTATTGTCAGATACTTATTGTGGTCGTAGAAGCAAGATGGAGCCAGATGGAAGTATTTACCAACCATGTGACATGCAAAAAAAAAGAGAGAGAGAAAATCATCCATAGCAGAATTAATTGTTCAGTAATTGATCCAAAAAATGTGCGGCATTGTATCGGTGATGAATTGGAATCTAAATTGGCGCCTTCTCCTGACACTCATCAATTTTTGAATGTGACACCCGTGCCTCCCAGGAACAGATCACTGCGGCATCGATTCTGGAAAGCGACCATGTGAGAGTGACAATGGCATCCCAGGCTGGCTTTGTTGACTCGGCTTCTGTTTAAGCAGCAGCTGGGAGGAAGGCTGGCAGTTATCGGAGGTTAATGGTTGTCCGTGCCCTCTCTCTGGTTAGACACTTACATGGCAGCACCTCAACTATCCACGGCACAAACAGTAGTGCAGTGTATTAGTCATCGGGCAGCAGTGGCCCACTGTCTTCTCATAGTCAGAGGCCTGACTCTCGGCGGGAGCAGTAACACCACTGTTCCATGTGGTGCTTTTTATTGCCGTATTACAAGTCAGCCATTTACAAGTGGTAGTTTAATAAAAGTTTCCGTGATTAAACCACTTTAACATTTCTAAATGTCACGAGGAGGAATATGCTTCCCTGAATATATTATGTACAGACGGATGTCTCCAGAATTTGTTGCGATACATGGAATAAACAATGCACAAAAGACTTGAGAAGCTGCCTTTATTTCATGCTGTTCTACATGCACAGACCCATAAAGACAAAGACACACACACACCCAGCAGTGTTTGACAAGGGACTGTCTGCTCTGTAGCCCCAGGCCGTGTCCTTTCACAACTCTTCCTTCCCCCTCATTTGTCTGTCAGTATTTCAGTAAAAGAGACTGAGAGTCTTAATTCACCCAATGCACTTATTCAGTTCACTCTGTCTTTTCATCCTGGATCCAGAAGAAAAACCTCAGTGTAACATTGATGGATGGGAAAAATATTCCATAGGGACATAGGGATTGTACCAGTCACAGACGACACAGAGGTTTGTTACAGACACTTTCACAGCGTGTGTGCTCCACCTGAAGTTATCTGCTGCTTTTTTTTTAAACACAGTCATATCAAGGATGAAATAAAGACCAGCTGAGAACTCTCATGGATCTGTGAGATTTACATTTTTCTCTAATGCATCGACTTTTCCCACCCGAGTTTTAACGAGGGGCAAATTCTTCATTTATATGTCAGTTGAGGACAGAAACTAAAAGAAAAACATCTTGTTAGAGCCAATGTGCAGGAGGACTCTCACCGGCATTTAAGTGTAAATTGTGCACAGTGGCCAGCTCTTCTACTCCATTTAGATGTGTATCTTAAAGCTGGCCTGACAGCTTCCTCATTGTCCCATCTGGACCTGGTTTTAAAGTTTCAGCAAGAAAATTCATATTTAAACCTTAACAGAATCTTTGCCATGTTCATTTTACTTCAAGTGCTCTCATGTGTAGTGGTGACTTGATCTTGATACGTTTCTCGCTTTAGTTTGAGCTATATTTGCAAAAAAACAATAACTTTATGCTGAATCACAGTGAACAAGAAAATATGCACTGTCATTTTATTTTATGTGGTGGACATAATGGATGTATGGCAAACAAACACTGCATGTCTCTAAAAAGTATCAGGCAGGTTTCCAGGATGCCAAGTAGCCTACTCATTTCAATGTAACAATTGCCGATGAGAACCGGTGTCAAAAAGGAAAAAAGAAAAAGAATCGATCAACGAACGGAGCTTTGATTTTTTTAGCTGTGATTTTTTTTTATGGCAGTGTTCTAAAATTTGCCTCCTGAAACTGTAGGGGGATGTAGAGGAAAAAACCACCAGACTTGCATAGTTCTCGTTTAAATAACCCATCAAGTGTAATGGACAGAAACCTTCCTCTCAGATTACTGATTATGATGTTAACTCTAATAACCTTCATGCCAATACTTACCCCAGCTGTCCTTATTTGACAGTATTAAACCCCTTTAATCATAGATGAGCACAGCCTCCACGCTGATGAGCATATATCAACATGACCTGTTGTTAAAGCAGAAGTAAGCGGAATGTTTGTGTTAATATAAGTCTTAAATAGTTATATCTTCCGACAGCAATCACCGATATAGAGTGTTTGGTCTGAAACACGGGTCTGTCAGTCACCCTGCTCTGCTGTAAGCCGAGTAGAAAACTTTCCTTGTATCCTACAACCTTTATCCAATGAGGAGAGAGAACGGCATAAAGGGGCGGTCCTCTCTGTGTGTGCAGCCAAGGGATGCGCGTGAATGTGGTGACGTAGGGACGAGGGCGGGGACTGCTAACTCCATCGGCTGACAGGAAGTTAGCCAAAACCACCGGATCGCTTACTTCTGCTTTAAGAACAGGAATATATTGTGTTTTAAACAAGACCAATGTCTCTGACAGCTTCATGTGAGTTCATCTGTGATGTTTTGCTGCTTAGGAAACTATTAAGTTAATTTCTTTAGCAGGGAAATCTGTTGAGTCTATTCTCAGGCATTTATTTATGTCTAATAGGGCTGCTGTAACCAGCTGTATTTAGCTGATAGTTGAGCCATTCACACCTTGGGTCAGAGACCAGAGTCTGTGAGTTCACACAGGAAATCTTGTTCACCAAAGTGTTTGTTGAATAAATGAAGGGTGAAACACATCAGAGTAACAATAACCTTTATTCAGAGGATCCACAAGGAGCTAGCTCTCTCCTGGTTTCCTTTTGGATTCATCACATTTTTCAGCCTTCGTGTCGCGTTGCTGTGGGAGGTGTATTGTGACAAGATGTCAGATTCTTGCCAGTCGGTCCGTTGTGCAATCCACCGGTCATTGCGTTTTGAGTACTATTTTGACGGCGCAGTAAGACCAGTTGTCAAGAACAACCAGCATCTTTGCGACACTGCTGATGGGAAGACATCCTGAAGTTTTTTTTTTTAACTAACTCTAATATCTGGCTGTGAAGGGGAGGGGGCTTAGTTGTCAACACAGAACACTTCAAAAGCTCCCTTATCTCCACAGGTACTTTCCCTGCCCATGAATAATTCAGTGTCATGGTTAATAGTGAGGCTCCCTTGCCTTGTTTTCTACTTTGACTGTGTAGATTTTCCAAACCATAAACCCTGGAAAAAAAACTATTTTTCATCCAAGCGTTTTGACCTTTTGGATGGAGTTATGTCCAGATTGACATTGCTTACATTGGCTCTTTGCTTTGTAGAACTTGTCTAGTGAGAGAATCAGCCTTAAGATGGTGTTGTGTTCTGTCCATCCTTAATAATGGCAGCAAGCAGGTCTCTTGATGTTCTATCTGTTCTCTCTGTCTCAAGATCTTGCTGAACTGTTGCCACCCGCTTGCTGCTCTAATTCACCGGCTGACTGTTACCAAATAAGTGTGATCTTTATAACCTGATTTAAGCTTTGGACGGGAATCTCATTCTTATTGCAGGGATTATCTGAAAGCCCTTACATCAAAGCAGGCTATTCTCTGTTAATATAGTAGGCACCTCTTCATCAAACATAATATCTGGTATTATTACCAAGAAGTTATTACTCTGTCCTTTCTGTGCTCAGCATAGGTACAATTAAGATGATGAATGTGTGTTTTGCGGTGTTATGCAGATGACACTGGTGTATAGTTTAGGGATTAGTGAAAAGTTTGAGGTGTCACAAAGTCACTGTTGAATGAAAGCAAATTTAAGATTCTAATTAAATCATCCCAGCTGAGGGGATGTCACCGCCTTTATGTCTGTTCTGACAGTTTAAGATGAAGTGATAAGTCTAACATGGACAGTGTAGGCAGGAATTAAAGGGATAGTTCACCCTAGAATGATATTTCGCTCATTATCTACTCACCCTCATGTTGACTAAGGGCTGGAAGAATTTTCAGAGTCCACCGTCCCTTCTCTGAGTTACAGGGGGTCTTGGCGTAGCAGTGCATTTCAATGCAACGGTTGCAAAGGGACACCAGAGCTCTTCGTAAAAAAACACACACAAAAAAACATCCAAATACCTCCATGATGCTCGTATGTAATGTCCGTCTTGTGCTGAAGCCCCAAATTGCGTAATTGTCCCGAAAAAAATTAAATAAGTCCACATTCCAAGCATGTTTGTAGCATTAGCTCCTAGTGTCTGTTCTTCCACTGCCAGCGCGCATGCGCAAGGTTCTGGAACCGGACAACAGACACTAGGAGCTAATGCTACAAACATGCTTGGAATGTGGACTTATTTAATTTTTTTCGGGACAATTACGCAATTTGGGGCTTCAGCACAAGACGGACATTACATACGAGCATCATGGAGGTATTTGGATGTTTTTTTGTGTGTGTTTTTTTACGAAGAGCTCTGGTGTCCCTTTGCAACCGTTGCATTGAAATGCACTGCTACGCCAAGACCCCCTGTAACTCAGAGAAGGGACGGTGGACTCTGAAAATTCTTCCAGCCCTTAGTCAACATGAGGGTGAGTAGATAATGAGCGAAATATCATTCTAGGGTGAACAAATCTTTAAATATCATGTGTGCTAATTAAGATGGACCACAGCAAATAAGTATTTGATTTAAGCAGCTTTCAATTTACAGGACATTAATATAAAATGGTGATTGATATTTTTCATTAGACTGTTAAAGGGACAGTTCAACATTTTGGCAAATTGGCCCTTTGCCATAATACCTATAGTTTTAGGAGTAGGTTTGTTATCTTAGTCAGTGCAAGCTATTTTTAGAACAACTCCTCCTGATGAGAGAAACCAAGAAAAACCATTAGTCTCCTTAGCGTAGCTCTGAGCAGCTCACGGCTCTGCTCCACTGCTCTAAAAATAGCTTGCACCGACAATTAAAGGTAATAAACCTACTCCTAAAACTATAGGGATTATGGTAATTTGCCAAAATCAAAACTCTGTATTATAAAATACCTATAATTTAGTTATTCAAATTGTCTTATGTCAGTTATGCATTTTCTAGCTTCTCAATGTGGATTTGATGCTTTTCCTCATCACACATAACAGTGTTTTTGTATTTTGGGCTGTTGGTTGGGCAGAATATGCCTTTTTAAAGATGTCACACTGTACCCTGCAACTGAAATCACTCTTTTCTTTTCTGAACATTTAAAGCTGCAGTGAAAATCAGCAAGGTGCAAATATATTGAACAGACGAGGAAACACAGCAGCCTGGATGATTTCCTCTGGAGCAGAGCACGCAGAGTTTCTCCACTGCACGAATATGCCTCATTAGTATTTAACCACATTCCACCGTACAGATGGATTTAATAATGATATATTAAAATTCATTAGAAAATTTCAGTCTGAAGCCCGCGCACAGAGAGATTAAACACACACTCATTGAGATTGCTTTACAGTTGACCACATCCACAATCAAGTGTGTCGCAGCAGACGAGGCTGCTGTAACTGCATCGGCTTTGCATTGAGACAGGGTTTCTTAACTGAATAGAAAGACCAGAGATAATCGCAAGTGTTTTTTGAGAATCCAAGAGACTGGCTTTTGTAATTCAGAAATCATGATGGCATAGAGCAATGGCCGAGCATGTTAATGGAGCTGCTCTTGTTTCTGCTGGAGTTCTCCTTGAGCACAGGAAAAATCAATCTGGCACCTTGTCAGTGTTGAAGATCAGGGCTTCCGTACTCCCCGGCCAATGTGTAAGTGTTCTTTCCGACCTCTGCATCGGTTGTTGCCACAGACAAGCCACAATTTGATTATTTATTTGTACCGGTGGGTGGATCAGATTCTCAGTTTAGACTGGCCGCCACCGTTGAGGCTTGACACAGCGATCGCATTCTCTTAGCCTTATTTATTTTTTTGTCCATGTTTGCCCGTCTAGAACTAATGGAGAAGAATGTTGACACCGTGCTGTCAATGAAGTTATTTCTAGTAATATTTCACAGAGAACAAGTACTCTGCGACAGGCACTTGCTTGTGTGAAGGAGAGAAAGATCATTTACTGTGGCAGCCAGCGTTTCCACTCTCAGATGACAGTAAATGTTCTTGAAGTGGCTTTGATTCATGCGAATCAAAGGTTTGTTTACTTCTAATATTTTAAGTGTGATATTTAGCTCAATTTGATGATTGTTCACACTGACTTGACTCCGTCTGTCAGCTGCTTAAACCTTGAGCGCAAGTCTTTATTCTTTCATTTGATCTATTGATATTAATATCAAAAGGAGCTCATGCTGCCTGGCTAGAGACTCTTCTGTGTGACTCCACACCATTGCTGGTTAGAAAGCTGTTTCCTCAAAGTATTTTCATATCGTGGCACTGCTGGATGCTCATCTCAAAAGGCTCTATTGCAGAGTTCCTGGTGAAGGGAGGGGGTAGGAACTTTTACAGGAACTATCTTCTTGGCGGCTGTGTCTCCACTGCAGACCAGAACCCGCCGGTCTCTTGCAGTGACATGCAACAGTTTCGATCATCGCACAGTCATTGTGCAGAATTTTTTTTTTTTTTACTGCTCTTGTTTTTTCGGCAGTACAGAGGCTTTTTAATAAAGTTGGATTGTCACGTAATCGCGCAATCGCATATTTATCAAACAACTTTACTACTGCTACTCTCATACGTCTTTTACTGACTTATTTAGATGCGGCACGGTGGCACAGTGGTTAGCACTGTTGCCTCACAGCAAGAAGGTCCTGGGTTCAAATCCCGGGCCGCCCAGGGCCTTTCTGTGTGGAGTTTGCATGTTCTCCCCGTGTCTGCGTGGGTTTCCTCCGGGTGCTCCGGTTTCCCCCACCACTAAAAACATGTCGGCTAGGTTAATCCTCCAGTCAGTGCCCCTGACCAAAGGCACTGGCTCATAATCTGGAGTTGGTCCCCGGGCGCTGCACCGCGGCTGCCCACTGCTCCTCAGGGATGGGTTAAATGCAGAGAAAGAATTTCACTGTACTAGCTGTATATGTGACTAATAAAGTACCTTTACCTTTACCTTTATAATCTCTCTTTTTTGGCCGTCAAGACTCTTTTTTAATAACACTGAGTTTTAAAAATGCCGCTTATTTCAGGGCTTTCTCTTGGCGTCACGTCCCACTCAGAGTTTGACCAATTGCCACAGAGTAAATCTCAAGCCCCACCACCTGGGAGTTTTTCAGAGCCGATCTGAGCCCCTACCCCCACCCCCAGGCAGGACCCCTTTCGGCCCTTCAGGGCAGGTTCCTGCAGTGGAGACATGCACCGACGGCCCCGGCCCCGTACAATTACCCCCAAGTTCCTGCAGTAGAAACTGTGTTTGCAAGATGATTAGTGCCTTTGATGGGCACTAGGTGAGTGGCTCTTTTATGTATGTGTCTAGCATTCAGTTGAGTTTGTTGGCAATTATCTCCTGTTTACCCACTATTAGACATGTCAAGATGTCATCCAGCTATGCAGCCTGAAGTTAAAGTCCTTGAATGGCATTTGTTTATAATGTGTCTCTCCAAACTTTGACTGCATTCATGTTAGGCTTTGGGCTTTTGTTACATAAAGGTTTCTTGGTGCTCACACTTAATTGGTAATTAGGAAGTTTCTCTTCAGAATAAACACACCGATCACAATGACAGCATTCATTTAAAAATATACAGTATGGCAGAGTGTCTACATGTTAAACATGGCTGTGATATTGATGAGGGTCTTGTAAGTCTGGTATTGGTCAATGGAGCCAATAAATAACAAAAGGTAAACCATTTAATGACCGTTGATGCCAAGGAGTAATGAACTAGCAAACAATTCCATGTTACTCAGATCAGCCAGATCATTTTAGACGCCATCAGTCAAACTAGCAGATAAGCATGCTGGAGCTGTAATAGATAGTTGGTTTGTCAATCATCAACTAATTTGATTGATTAATAAACGTTAAAAAATTCTTCTTAATTACAAGAATCTGAGAACGAAACCCGAGAATCTTTTGCATTTTGTACCATTGGTCAAGAAAGACAGCTTAGATGTTGAAAATCCTGTCAGAATGAACATAGGAAACCCTAATTAATTAAATGATTAATAGTGACATTTGTATATGTTTTACCTGGTTTGTTAGTAAGTGCTGTTATATAGAAATATTTTTGGGATATTAAGATAAGAAAACTTACTCAAACATAAAGTATCTCTCAATAATCCATCAATTCCCAATTATAACATGTTTAATTCCTCCAAAATTTCAGTCCTGCCCAAACTAATGCTAAATTTGGGGGGGAAAAAAGAAAGAATAAAAACATCTGTGTTGCCCTTTATACTGTAATGAGGCATTGACACTCAAAGCTGAGCTTTCCAGATGTACTCTGTTTATGAGTCTGGAAATGCTGGTCATGGGTTTGGCAACAGTGTAATATGTCAGCTGAGAAAAGGTTACTCTGCTGTGACGATGCAATGTCAACAGGAACGTTTTCTGGCACCTCTTAACTTCTTCTGTGATTGCTCATATTGAGTGTCAGTGTAGCCAATCGAATAATGCACATTTTAAAGATGGGACAACGCTGCCATTTCTGCCTGAGAGCCCTGGCACAGATGTGTTGTTTTTATCATCATCTGTGTTGATTTCATTCTGAACAAAGCACACAAAGACACCGACAATAGAGACAGATTGCTGTGGTTCTGTCGGATGAAAATCACCATGGCGATCAATACATTTTGAGGCAGTTTTGTGTGCGTTTCGCTGCATCAGACCAGAGCCCCGGACATTACGGCCTAATCAGCCAGAGAGTCAATCTGCATATTTCACACTTGTTTTGTTGCTGTCGGTTTGAGTCACACAGCTGCCAGTCCAAGAGACGCAGGAAGGTGCTGCTGCCAGGATTAAAGACCTTTTGGCAACAGTGTTGATGTTTTGAGTTCAGCCTTTTGTGTGGTCAGCCAAAAGGGACTTCATTTATCTTCTAGTTTAGGTTTGTGAATCTTTGAATTTGATCCTAAAATAAAGCCTAAATAATGCCTAGGTTTTCATAAAAAGTAGAGCCCACAACAGAATCATCCAAACCATGCAATACATAGCCTACTGAAGGTGTGGATATGCTTAACCTCAGCTGCTGGTCATGAGCTGTTGACATGTTTAGTGATAGAGACGCTGGCTGACCCACAAACTCCTGATTCCCATCACCTGAACTGACTCGTTGCATTTCTGTTTAGGTAATCAGCTCAAGCACACAATCCAATTACATGGAGGTTACCGTGAGGCTCTCTGGATGGGGACCTGCCTTTTTAAATGACCTGCAGAGAGAAAAAAAAGGGGGGGTGCACGCTAAGTTAAAGTAGAGTTAAAGTTGTTGTCTGCTTGTGTTAGCGTCACAGTTGCTAATTACTCATAACCCATTTGCTTTGTGTCCTGTGGGAGAAAAGAAAAGCAAGTCTATCGTCTTCTTCTCACACAATGGTTCAGCTTGATTAGCGATGGCAATTGACGTTATGCTTTATCAATTCTTTTTCTATATCTGACAGATTTTTCTATGTGGGACGAATGGGGAAGCTGACACAGGTTTTCAGCTTCAGGGTTTTCTCCACTGTGCAGATACAGAATGAGAAGGGGTTGTGGCTTCTCTTTGTAGCTGCACAAAGCAGCAGGAGAGCTGCTAGTGCTTTCAGGATTAGCTTCCCTGCCATGAGCAGCAGAGCCACTAGCATCCTCACCACTCAATCCAAATTATTAAAAAAAAAAAAAAAGATAATATTTTGGCCTTAAATGTCAGACTTTTGGGGTTGACATTTGTGCATCTTACGATTTTAAGCTTTGAGATAACTTAATTGTCAGTGTATAATAAATACACAACAAAATTTAGTTTGGGGTGCTCCTATTCATAAGCAGCACAGAAGTAAATCAAGATAATATAAGAGTAATAAAGAATAAACTAATAGATAAGATAGAATAAGACACATCACTGATGTTATGATGGTAATAATTATAATGCACAGTAGGTCGGTATTAAAGGTCTTAAAGGTCCAGTGTGTAAATGGGGTGAAAACAGTGACACTAGCATTGAGATTCTAGTTTGCAGTGCTCACCCGTCCTGTCGATAAAGTGACGGTGGCCTCCGAGGACCAAAAAACTTGTTTACCACGTCTGAGATGACTTGGAGTATCTCATGGAGCAATGAAGTGAAGATCTAAACCATATTACGATATGTCTGCTGTTTCCTACCCCTTCTTCTTTCCTTCCGCCTTCTTTTTCGGTGGTGTATTTATGAACGCAAAATGCGCTCTCTGGCTGGCTGCCGTACAAACATGGTGGCGCAAGATGGCAACACTCTCTAAAGCAAGACCCTTGCTATATGTATAAAAGAATAATTATAAGGCTAAGAAATTTTATTTTATAGCTATTTTACACTTATACAAATATATTCATGGGTAGTATATTCAGATTTTGCCAATAAACTTTGCCAATTATTACACACTGGACCTTTAACGCAACGAGTGGAGGAGGGAAACATGACCAAAAATGAAGCGAAATACTTGATCTGAAATATTCATTCTACCCTATAAGGCAAGTGGTAACACAGAAATGAACAGACATTAACAAACCATCTTGTAGCCCTGGCCGTTTGATTTCCTGCTGTAGCTGTGTGTTGGGTGTCGGCCCAGCCCAAATGCTCCTGGATACACTCGCTGTTTAACCATCTTTGTTTGTCTGAAACACAGAAACTCTGCGATGCAGGGCGAGCAGTTGAGATTCTCAAGGCGTTAAAAAAAAACAATAAACAACCTCCTATGTGAACCAGACATTTCCCTCTCCACAAGAACAATTTAAAGTAACTTTGGAGCAGCGTTTTTCAGTCCGTAATGAGATTTCGAGCAGTGGGAGCAGAGATGAGACAGTAATCATTATGAATGTGTACATACCTCCATTAAAAAATAAAAACATCATAAGGCTGTGCAAGATTTTATGATTGTAATTATACCAAGAACAATTCTGAGCAAAAGCCTGAGCCCAGTTGCACGCCAGTAGCTTTGCATTTTCTTGTGACTAAAGCCTTGCTCCTTTGTTCTAAATGAAGGTGTGTGTTTAAAGATGACAGTTTTGTCAGGTTTTGGTACTGTGCTCTGCAGAGATTTTTTTCATGCTGACACATGTCTGATTTGAGAGTTCATGTGTATTTATTTAACTGTAATTACCTTCTCTACATTCCCACACATGCTGCGTATAACAGCATCTGCATTCCCCCAGCGTACGCAGTTATTTTCCACCTTTCCTCTGCATCTTTCCTCACCTCTCTCTTCACATATAAACAATTCACATAAAATGGCAAAGCAAGTCCTGCATTTGAGTGGGCTCCAGGCCCATCCATACAGATGAAGCTCATAATGTAATTTCTGTTCAATGCACAGATGGCGTTCCTAATAGTCGGATCCAGAAAACAACATCATGCCAGGTCAGATTGTAGTTGTGTTCCACGGTAAATGGACCAGAAATGGCTTTCACCCACCATCGTTTTTTTTTCTTTCTTTTTTTCCTCCACTTTCAAGGCAGAATCACCCCTATGTGGCCTCTGTGATAGATAGCTGAATGAAACTGGATCTGTGAAAAAAGGACAAGCACTCTGGGAGTTGCACAGCCTGCATGCCTTTCGCTCAACGGGGCACTCACTGGGACATTTCCTCAGCGGGGCTTTTTCAAAAGGGGCTTGCGCTGCACTTCCAGCTAAGGGCAGTACAGTAGGTCAACTGCCGATAGAGTTACAACCTCTCTTTTGTGGAGGTGTTGGACAAATTAGACCTCACAACTATTTAGCCAGTCAAACAGGGACAGCTGCATCGCTCCACCCTCCAGAACCTGCCACCGACTGTTGTTCCTTTGGGGAGCCATCTGTGAGGGAAGAGGCAGGCACGGTGATCAAATGATTGTTCAACAGTTTTACCTCTGTCACTGCAGGGGGGGTGGGAGGGGGGTGGATGTCCCCCTTAACTGAATCAACACGGGCTCTGTGCATTATCCAGCTGCCATTTTAGACTGTTGTTCTAATGAGAGCTGAGTTATAGTGGATGTTTTCTGTCAGACAGTGGGAACAATCCAGCCCTCTAAGACCGGAGCATTACAATCTTCAACATAACAGAGCGCTCGTTGTGTTTCACATGTCAGCAGAAACCTCTCCCATTACACAGAGGTTCATTTTCTCTTCTTGACTCATAGTCATAAAGCAGAAAATGTGCTGATGTCTCTGGATGTTCTCGCTGTTATTCCAGAAGCTTCTTTGACTTGATAAGTCACTCTGGATGAGCTGTGTTTACCCACAGCTAATAATCTGCTCATGTGAAGTCAATTCTGGAATCATTTTGTGGTTTAAACTGCGTTGCAACGCTGCGGTTTTTGTAATTTTGTATTGACACAGTTAAATATTGAACAGGTTTAAGGAAGTGGGCGTATTAGCTGGAATAGGTTCTTATTCCTAATGTTTGATCAACTCTTCAGTTAATTTGCTGGCAGAGAAATGTCTGGGAATTTCTTCACTTAAAAAAACATTGTTTTTAGGTTGAATCCCATAGCTAGAATGTATTAGTTTTTTATGCTGATATTGTGTTTAGGTACTTGTGCAGGGCAGGTACCGTTAATCAGCTTTTTTGACTAATTGTTTGCTCTAAAATGCCTGTTAAAATCACAGACAGACCAAGGTTAATGTACTATATTAGCTTGTTTTTATCTGAATTGCAAAACTGCTAAATAATTATTTTTCTAAGACCAGAAAAGTGTCAAGTCCTAACTTTTGGGAAACAAATACCAGCAAACATTTGACATTTTTGTTTGGATTACCCTGAAAATCGTTGCAGATAAATTTCCAGATTAATGGAATCATCATTTCAGCTCTAGAGTCTAATTGCGGGTGCATTTTGTATGAAGCCATTTTTACTGTTTAAATGAGGTTAAAATGCACTGGGCTGATTATGGATCTATTTAACAGCAAAAGTGTCTGATCCCCATTAGAAGATCTAGGATTTGTTATTTAATCCGTTCAATGTAAAACAAACACACCATGGCTACCAATTAGAAATAGGAACCAGTCTTCATCGTTTTGTTGAGACGATCTTTGGGCTGCTCTCTGGCTGTGTTTTGTCACTCGAGTCTCTGCAGCACAAAGAAAATCATCAGAATTCATTCATGTTTGAAGAGGTATTGATCTGATCACCCTTTCCACCACCCCCGAGCCTTTTGTGCTCAGGCTTCCTCCTCCCTCACGTTCTTCTTTGCCGGAGGAGATGAGAACCACGGATGTGGGTTTTAATTATTTACCTGTGTGTAGTGTCTCCGTCTCAGGGGAATGTAAGTGCATGAAAATGGTCTGATTCTTTTTCTGGTACTCCGTCATCCTAATGTTTCAACACTATCAGCACCAGGCTACTTAGAACATCTGAAAGGTTTAATTGAACAACTGGACTGAAAAACACTGCAGCGTCTTTGTGTTAAGGTGCAGTGGTACTAACTAACTGACAACTGGCTGATGCCTCGTAACCATGTGACCTCTACCATAAATTGCTTTCTGACAGTGCTAATTTACAATCTTACAGTGTTTTGGGACAATGACAAGAACGCGCATGTGTGTCAGTTATGTCTGTCAGTGCAAAAAGCTTTTTAATGGCGTTTTTGTATCATTGCATCACTTTTAACCTACAGCACCCAACTCACAGAGGACTTTTACTACTTTGAAATTAGAATTTTAAAAAAGTATCACTGGTATTGATAAAATATAATACACTGAACATTATAATGTGACATTATTAACACAAATGTTATTTACAAAAGAAACTTTACGAGAAAAAGAATTCCCAGCACAATTGCAGTATTGTGTGTAAGGGGCCGTCCATAGAAAAATGTTATCGTTTTGGCATCCTCATGCAAACTACTTCCTGGTCCCTCAGACACTACGCCTGAAACGCCCTTTAAGGGATTAAAAAAGTTGTCTTGAGTCTTGAATCTTGAATTATTTGATAGTATTTAGATTAAGCAAAAAAGACCTCCAGTCCTCTGAAGACATGCTAATCCCAAATGCATTTGATCTGAATTGAGAAACTGAAGTTAGTTCTTGTAGTTCCACATTGAAGACACAGTTCACAAGATTGTTTTATTTATTTTTTTACCCATGTTGATTTACAGTAGGTTTAAAATTGGTTACAGCCAGTGTGTGTGTGTACAGGAATGCTGTACTTACCTCCTCCAACAGTTGAAACATGGATGACCTTTGGGCCGTGTTGTGTAAGCAAATACAACAAACCGCTGTTCTCCCGAGACGCCACACCGGCTCATTCATGTTTTAAGCTCCTCTGTTAAGGCAAGATTACCATTGTGCTCTGGAGGTTGAAAAGGCACAGCTCGGTAAACCGTGTGGGGGTGTGGGGGTGTGGGACCAGCTACTCCTTATTTATCAGCGGTGACACTATCAGCAGCGCCTTGTGAAAAAGGAGAGCCAGTCATTCAGAACAGTGGGGCCACCTTGGCTGTCAGAGCAGGATTTAGGCTACATTTCCCATGGTTGCCATGACGACTGTGGGAAGTGATTATAAAGAGAGGGTTTCGGAGCAGAGCTGTCACACCAGTGGGTATTACCATAGTGGTTTGCGCAGTGATCATCAGAGAATTACTGGCCCATGATCAAACGATTTCTTTTTGGTCTTGTACCCTATGCAATGCTCAGCTCTGGGATGGCGGAGCTGTAGTAGCTACTATGATTTCTATGTGTGGGTTTTGGGACTAATGGAACTCTTTTCTCATCTCTCTTTCAGGGAATATGTGGTTAAATGGGACAGGAAGGAGTAGACCGTGAGGATTCTCTAACCCCTGCCCCGGAGTCCCAACCGTCTGAGAGGGTGTCGGACCTCACTGAGGCAATCCTGGGCCGTTGGCACTAAAATGTCCCTAAGTGGTGGCACTGCAGGCGGGAAAGGTGTGGACTCTAATGCGGTGGACACTTACGACAGCGGGGATGAGTGGGATATTGGCGTCGGAAATCTGATCATCGACCTCGACGCTGACTTAGAGAAAGACAAACTTGAGATGTCTGGTACCAAGGACGGCATGGCGGCACCACCCAGTGCAGTGGCGGCATTGCCGGACAACATCAGGTTTGTTAGTCCGGTGTCTGGCTCTCAAGGCAAGGAAAGCAAATCCAAATACAAGCGCAGTAAGAACTCTAAAGACAATAGTAGCAAAGCTTCAGCCGGGGATGGGGGCAAAAAAGAAAGTACAGGGCGGACTCAGGGGGAGCCGACAGGCACAGCGGCGAGTGCAGGAGCAGCCAGTGGTAATTCCACCTCTGGAAGGAACATGGAGAAGGGGGGCAAAGCCTCCCGAGGTGTTCTGAGTGGTAAAAAAGAGAAAGAAGGGGCTACTGGGAAAAGTAAGAAGGACAAAACAGATGGAGCCCCAGTCGTGGCAATAGCTGCTGCAGAGAAGGATGTTGTGTCTCAAGTCCACGTCGCTTTGGGGAATAGTCGTAACGCGTCCTTTGAGAACACACAATCAACAGACTTGGCAGAAGCCAATCAAATGGGGAATATTGCACTTGAACCTGTTGGGATAGTACCAGCGTTGGCCACAAAAACTGAACCGGAGGAAGTGGAGAATGGGAATGGTGATTGCAAGACATTAAAGAAGGTGAAAAATGAGAAGGTAAGCGTTATCTTTGTATTTTCTTTTCGCGCTGCATGAATGGATCTGGCTTTGTCGTATTTTGTTTGGTTGATTAGACGTTGGTGGTGTTTGTCTTTGTCAAAGACAATTGCTAATTCCAGGCTTTATTGTGGACATGCAGTTGTCAGTTGGCGAGCTGATGTCACAATAAGATAAGTCATTTACTGTTTTAAATACATCAGTGGGGGAAAAGTCAATTATTTTAGTAATTACTCCCTAACAAAAAAGAAATCCTCATCCAAACATTGTCCTGCTTTGAAAATCCAACTCTAAAAGAAGCTATGCTAGCTAGTCTGCCACTGTATCTTAAAGAGGTTTTTTTATGAGTGCTGTCAAAGCAACAACAGTGAAGTTGCATTTGTCTGTGAAAGGTGTCTTTGGAACAATACAGGCTGTGTGAGTGAATACAGTAGGACACAATGGAAGTGTAGGGCCGGGGTGTTGACGAGGATGTGCTTTGCGATAGCCTGTCGCTTCCAGCTAGGCTGAGAGATGCACTCCTCTCTCTGGAGCTGTCTTCATATGTGATGCATAAACAAATCCACTGCTGTGTTCTCTTATCACCACATGGTTGCAAAAAAAAAGTGAGCTCTTGATGAGTATGAGCCCGGCCACAGGAAATAGCCCACATAGTGTTTGTTTTCTTTCCCTCTTATCAGTGGAGGCTGGATTCATTTTCAAAGGATGCATAAGTGCCTTGATGTAAAAAAAAAAAAAAAAAAATCTTACACTGTCTTAAAGATAAAAACCAGCCCAGCATGTGTTGCAATTAACCATGGAGGTGTTATGTACTGCACATGAGCTAGCTGAACGTGAGTTGTAGTGTCAGATAGGGAAATGTTCCCATTTGTCACTCTACAATATAATAGATTCTGTCAGCTATATACGTCACATTAAGCCTGTGAAGTTAAGTAAATGTCACATCGTGTTCTACTTTTTTTTTTCCTTCACACAATTTCAACGCTGACATTGTCATACAAGAACAATATAAAGATCCGTGTAGCTGTTCACCCACACTTATCTTGTTCACTCAGAGTTGATCTATCACTGTGTCTATTGTATGCCTCATAGCAGCCTTTTCATGCTCTCGCAGTATAAAAGACAGCAGAGCAGGGAGGTGCTGAGGACTGTTTTTGTCTGTCATCGTGTTCCATTCTTAATCCCACAAGCCCCAGTAATGCCTGGTGGAGCAGTATGTGGGGGAGGGAGCTGGTGCAAAGCACGCCTTCGTCGTTTTTCCTGCTGCTCTGAAAGTGGCGTGGGGGATGGGCTGCGAGGAAGCCTGTTTGATTCCTTTAAAAAACCAGGACACCCAGGCATGAACACAAGCTGCAGAGTCTCCTTGGCGCAAACGCTATGAAAGGAAAAATTTCAGGAAAGTCTTTGTAATCATAATGTACTTAGAATAAAAGGCTTTTGAGGGAGGACCACATGAAGTGGTTAACAGCACTGAATAAAGGAGAGAGGTCATAACTGCTTTCAAATAGCTAACTGAAGAAGAGTATCCTTCAAAAATGCGATGAAAAAGAATGTGATTATGTTACCACACACACAATTTAGGCTTGAAGAGCAGTTTTAAGGCGGCAATCCCAGTTAATTGATCTGTTAAAGCTGCAACTTATTTTGTTCTCATAAAAGCCTATAAACACATAAAGAGATTTAATTTGGTTTTATTAACATCCCAGGTCGTTTGGACTTTGGAGGCCAGTTGTCCATATTTACCCTTGCTGCTTATGGAAGACGGGGCAAGGCAGGGTTAAGTATAACAGTTATAAAGATTGATCCAGCCCAGTAGTTTTGACATCAGTGAGACTGATAATATTTGTACGACCACGACCTTGTCATTTTTCAAACTGGCAAAAGTCAGGTTTAAGATAAGACTTGAGCTGTGATGAATTGAGAACATCCTGGTTGTTAGATCTGTTTTCAGATGACGCCCATTTATCCCACTGAGAGTCGCTCACCAGGTGCAACACCCCAAAATGGTTCTTAAGCCTGATATATTCACTCTATTTTCATAGCAAATTATCATCCACTTAACATTATAGCCATGACATAAGCAGTAACTGTAGAAAGATGAAAAATATTTGTGGATTTCAACCACTTTAAAGGGATAGTTCAACAATTTGGCAAATTGGGCCATTGCCATTATCCCTATAGTTTTAGGAGTAGGTTTGTTAAAGTATATATTTTTTTGGCTTTTCATGCCTTTCTTTGATAGGACAGTTGAGAGAGACAGGAAATGGGAGGCAGAGAGAGGGGGAATGACACGCAGGATAGGGCCGCTCGACACGGGATTCAAACTGGGGCCGCCTGCTGTGAGGACTGTAGCCTCAACACATGGGGCGGGTGCTCTACCAACTGAGCTAAACACCACCCCAGGAGTAGGTTTGTTACCTTTAATTGTCGGTGCAAGCTATATTTAGAACGGCAGAGCAGAGCCGTGAGCTGCTCAGAGCTACGCTGCTGCTAGCCGGGAACACGCATCACAGCGGTTTTGCATGAATTTACCTCTAATGCTGCGTTCACATGGAGACCGGTAAACGGCAGACGTTAAACGGCAAATGCCGCTGGACGGAACGGTAAAAACAAACAAATTGTCGGACGGCACAACGGCAAGACGCGTCACCATGTTGCTATGACAACGCCAACATACTCGTACTCAGACGTCACGTTCGATTGAGTTTAAGTTGAGTAAAGTTAAAATATTTGAACTCAGGACGGCATTGCCGTTTGCCGTTGCGGGCCACGGTATTTTTTGCCGTGCTCCCCCAAGTTTTACCGCCGTTCTCTCGTCCACTAACATGGAGTCCGGCATGCCGTCTGCCGTTTACTGGACTCCATGTGAACACAGCATAAAACAACTCTGTCTGGTAACATTCTGTTATTATCTCATAGCGTGGTGAATGTGCAGGTCACAACTTGTCCACCAGAGCGTTTTGGAGTTGTTGGATTGTGTATTTGATGAGTTTGATGAGGGAAACCAAGAAATCCCATCAGCCTCCATAGCGTAGCTCTGAGCAGCTCACAGCTCTGCTCCGCCGTTCTAAAAATAAGATTAATGAAAAATAAAAACAGTCATTGTCATTTAACCACAACTTAATTTGTAATATGTGTGTCGAGGGGAAAGTTATTTTGGACCAAAGCACGTGAAACAACCCTGCAGTTCCAGCTGTGGCTACTACACACAAACCACAGCTCAGTCCCTGAGACGTAGGTTAGCCATCACTTTCCCACCGGCCACATTCAAAGCAAAGACCACTGCAAACGGCAGACGTGGCAACACAATCTCATTCCTTCATCACACACTAATCACAGCAGCTAGTGTTCTGTGTCGGTCAAATAATGAGTTTTTTCATTATTGATTATAAATCTTCACATTTAAAAAGTACAGCAAATATGTGGTGTATTGCCTAATACCCCAAATGGAATTTGACTTTGGAGAAGGTTTCTGGTTCATTATTGATCGATTGACTAGTCTTTGCAGGGCTATGTCAGCGTCCACAGGGTGAGTTCTTCTCTTTGTTTAGTAGAGTTTATTGCAATTGATTAGGATAACATGCATGGAACATGACCACTGAGTTACACTGCTTCACATTAGGGAATCCTACATAGATATTTCTGGTTTGTAGCGCCTTGTGGCAGCCTTGTGAATATAATTGTTGATGCCAAAAAACATTTTGCTCTTTAACTTGTTCTAATGTTCTAATGTAATATATGTACACAACTCCTCCTGCGCCTACTCTAAATGTTTGTTTCATGTGTATATTAGGATTAATTGCACAGAGTAGTGGCACAAACCCGCATTTTTGTAGAAAACAATTACAGCTGGGAAGTACATTTGGAAAATTTGTCAGCCTCATTACAGCCTATCTGTTCATTTAAGAGAAGTAGCTGTCTCATGTCCATGTGTAATCCGAGCATTAATCAGTATGTGTCTCAGTAGCAATCTGGCTCTCCGTGGTCGAGGTGTAATAGCGGGGCTACATTGTCGGTGTCCTAAGTTAAAGCTCCCTAAAGCTTTGGCTCTCGGATGCTGAATAAATCATCTCTACTTCCTTCGTACAAGTGCTAACCACCTCTGAGTGTGTCTCACTCTCCCACCTCTCATTATACAAATCTAGAGGAGTAAGGCATTCATCAGCTCCCTCAATGTGCCACTGGCCTTGATAAATGGAGCAGCTCTCATGGAAAATTACATTGGCAATGTTACTTTGAAAGGGAGGGGGGGGGGGGGGTGAGAGAGAGAGAAAGGGAAGGCTGCACTTGAATGAAAGAGCACAGCCACCGCTCCGCATTGCTGCTGATGTCCAGCTCTGGGAGTGGAGGATCTCATGAGAGCTCGCTGGAGTTCTTTCTCTCTCTCTCTGCCTGTGCCTGACTGACTGTTGCTATTGTGTTACAGCTCATTCCTTTAAAGCAGTGCCAGGGCTTTTAAAGGCTCTGGAATAGAAGAGAGATTGTGACTTATTTTAAGAAGTGGAGCAAATTACATCAAGAAGCTCACTACAAAGTGAGGCTGATGGCTTTACCTGCCCGTGTTCTAGTGGAGCTCATTTCTGCGGAGATGAGCGGAGTCACTTGCTTTGTTAACAGAGCAATTACACCTGAGAATTAAGAAGACATCCACTTTCTTTCAAATCCTCCTCACAGGAGTGTTGTTGTTTTTTTTTACACTACATCTTGCACAAACATGTATCTCGGGGTTTATTCAGACATGTGGCTCGTTTTGCTTTTGTTCCGATTCACAGGCTAAAACGGATACATTTGTTGCATTTTTCTTTTAGGTGGTTTGTGTTTCTGAGGTAACAGTCCCAAACCGTCCAAAGTTGTAAACAAACGCCATGGCCAAAAACAACTGTTCTCTCATTGGTCAGAAATCTTAGCCAGGAAGGAGGAGGAGTTAACCCAGGAAAAACAAAAACCGTTGTAGAAGCTAAAATATATTTTGCCTGCCATTTTGCTTAAGGTTTTACATCATTGCGTTGACACAGTTAGAGGGTGTGGTCATTTTCTTTTATTGTGTGTGGTGGCGGGAGTTTTGAACACAAAGGTAGAGAACTAGAAGCTCATATATTTTTTGTTGACCGTCAATTCACCATCATTTCCCTTTACCATCTCACCATTATCATTATTATTACTTATTGAAAGGCACGTATTATTTTTCCCTTCTGCTATAACTGCTTGTTGGCTCTTTTTGATTTGTGTTACAAAAAACACTTTAAACTGATCATGGACCCTTGGAGTTTTGGGACGCGTCACTAAACAGCTTCAAGTTCCTCAGCGGCTGAAGTTTGTTGAAAGACAGCTGCAACAACCGTGGAACATCAGCAGTGTGTGTGGCTAGTTTGGATTGCTTTGTCGATCACGTTCTCGCTGCTAACCGACCGCTCCGATCTTGGCCTGTGCGATTGCTGTGTATACATACATACATACATACAGCCAAACGAACCGATCTTTGTGGTTAAACGCTCCCTGTTTGGAACAGCTGCTCCAAACAAGCCCGGTGTGAATACACAGCCATAAGCGTTTAACTCTTACCTACGTTTCCACTCTTCAGAGATTGTATTAAGCTGCCAGCGCTCTGTCCAGACCCCCGTCCATCCACACACTTCCAGTGTGATATTAGGCGGTTGCTGTGTCCGACCATTTCTTGTTACTTTCTAAAAACGGCCGGTTGGACATTCACACCCACTTTGCACTGTGTTTTGTCAGCCGTGCAGCAGTGAAACAGGAGCTCCAGCTCCCCTCTCTCTTTTTCATTTCTTACACAATATTCTTTTATGTACAACCCACTACAGCACCATGCCGTGCCTTCCAGGAGCCATAAACCCTCAGGGTTTTCAATGCAGTCGGAAGATGCATCATACAAACTAGTTCTGCTTGACAATAACCTGACCTGTACACACATCAAGGGAGGAATTTGGTCTGGGTTGCATTCAATCTGATGATGGATGATGAAAATATTCTTCAGTATTGTTTATCACGTCAATGCATGACCACAGAATAGCTCAGTTTTTAAAGGGATAGTTAAACATTTTGGCAAATTGGCCCATTGCCATAATCCCTATAGTCATAGCAGTAGGTTTGTTACCTTTAATTGTCGGTGCAAACTAGTTAAAGAACGGCAGAGCAGAGCCGTGAGCTGCTCAGAGCTGCACTACAGAGGCTAATGGGATTTCTTGGTTTCCCTCATCAAACTCATCAAATACACAATCCAACAACTCCAAAACGCTCTGGTGGACAAGTTGTGAGCTGCACATTCACCACACTATGAGATAATAACGGAACGTTATGAGACGGAGTTGAACAGCTCGCAGCTCTGCTCCGCCATACTAAGAATAGCTTGCACCGACGCTTAAAGGGAACTATAGGGATTATGGCAATGGGCCAAAATGTTGAACTATCCTTAAAGTTTTTAATCACAGCTGATTTGGACTCACCTCTTTTTAGATGCAACATTCTTTACCCATAGAAAGATGACAACTGATAGAAGTATGAATCATGTACAGGGCTCTGCTTCATAGCTGTTGTGATTTCTGCGTTGTTGCCTCTGCGTATGTGGAGCGTTCACCCTCTACTACGCTACCGCAGGAAGAAAACATTTGACACTAATTGTTTTCCACGTCTGCCATCAGCCACTGCCTTCACAATACACTGAAATGTTTTGAGCTTGTAGGCAAAACAAAACACTAGACCGCATCAAGTATTAAAAAAAAAAGTCAAGTCAAATTAAGGAAGTTATTAGCATGTTGACTATTTAGTTATTTTTAACTCATGAGCACTTGTTAGAATGCATGTAAGACTGTAGTAATGTTAACATTTGCTATGTCTTTTATATTTTCATTAAGTCTAAATGTTCATGTCCTATTGATTCTACTTTTCCCGGGAGGCTACCATGAATACCATGCATACCATACATATTCAAGGTTTACAGTGTCTTATCCCTCACTGACATGCCAGTGCAAATCAAAATAGTAAAAAGCATGCTGTAGCCGGTCTGCTCGTAGATCATAGTTCAACACTCCTGCGTCTTCACTCGAAAACAATTTGCAGATGCACATTGCTGCGTCGTCGAGTCCTCGACCTCCGCGGCCAGAAGAGAATGGATATAGCATCAGAACCTGTTAGAGCGCGGCTCCTCGGCCCACACAGCGGACCACGGATTCACAAGGTCAATTAGGAGAAGAATGCACTGGCCCACAAAGTTTATAGTCCTGTTGCACAGGAAATCACTGTAGAGAGGCACCACATGTTTCTTTGTTTGGAAATATTTCATGCTGGAACCAGGTCTTTCCAGTCTGCATGTAGTCACCTGGACTGCAGTCAATGTTGAGTGTTTTTTCTTCTTTCTTTTTTTTTGGTTCCCTATCTCTCGGCCTTGTGAAGGTTTTTTGGATTTGCTGTCACTTCTGATGTTGAGTTATAAAGATAGCTTGCTTTTAGCACAAGTACTGGCTGCCATATTGAGAGAGTTGAGGTGGGAGTGAGCATAACTGCTTTTAGTCCTAAAAAATACTGACATTCTGCAGTGAGAGCCTCATTGGCAATCTGTCATCTACCTTTTGATGTTTTTCCCCCCAAAGTTCTCACTAAAAGGTGGATTCTTCATAAAAGATGTTCCATTCACTATGATTTTACAAAGAAATGTAGCATTAATAGAAAAGTATTTTAAGTCCATTTTCCTGAACTCATAAAAAGGTGCTTATTGTTGCTTTTTATCAGACGGATGTAATTATTCAGTGAGTAATACCACTCTGACTCCTACTTTTTATTTCCATTACCTTTTATTTATCATAATCTGAGACTGACTCTTTTGTATTTCGCAAGATTAAACAAATTCGACTTCTTTACACAATATGTTTATGATGTGTGTTGTGTTTTTCAGCTTTTGGTGCGTGAAAAGTCTTTTTGCAGCAGCAGCAGAGATCAGAGAGTTTTGTCTTGAAATATACTGTAACACAATATGACTTCAGTTCTCTCCCAATAATCCCAAACACCAGCTTCAGAACATAATGGGAGGTGAAGGCTTCAGTGCCTCTGGCGTTCAGCCTATTGGAACTTATAGTGGCTTATTTTGACACTGGTATCATTTTTAGAAATTTGATCTGACCTTCTGTTTTCAACCCAAAATATTCCAACATAATAAAAACACCACCCTTCATTAAGAATTGATGTCTGGATTCTGGACAGGGACAGAAAACACAGGCCCTGCCTGTACAAAAAGCAATCACTGGTCTGTCAAACAAAGCCTCTGTCATGCTTTGTCTTTTTTTCCTTCCCCCGTCTTTTCTCTCCCAAAGCTTTCCACAAGGTGTGTTGTGTGCTGCGTCTGGCTGGATCAGCTCGCTGTGAGGGGGGAGGCATGCGTGGGGGGAAGGGAGCGAAGGCTTGTACAACTAATTCAGCTCATGAAAGACTTATGCAGCAAGAGCAGCTGTCTTCCATTGTCAGCCTGCAAATTTCCAGCGTGCCTCATTTCGCCTCTCAATGCGTGAGTAGAAAGAGAAGCAAGGGGAGGGGAGAGAGCAGAGAGAGGAAACAAACCCAAATAAGTAGGAAGGGAAGAAAACAAACAAGGAAAGAGAGAGGCAGATATCAAGACTGGATGGTATAGGCCTGGTTCGCTATTTTTTTTTTCTATTTAAAAAGCGTGGTGGGTGTGCGGTTGGACCAGGGTCTAATAATAAACCATGAGCCTTTTCAGACCCAGTGTGCAGTATGCAGACAGATAAAAAAGGCTCTGCTGTGGTGAGGGTGGGGGAGAGAGAGAGAGGGCAAATGAGGGGTAAGAGGGGGAGGAGGGGTAAAGAACTGCCTGAGATTAGGGCGAGGAGGGTGGGAGGGAGGGTTGAACAGTGTTATGAATGGATAGAGTCTTTAACCCCCCCAACACACTGAATAGTTTGTCACAGGCTGCTGCGGCTGTATGTGGAATGAGAGGAGCTGGCTGAGAGCTCTTGGATTCCTGAATCCTTGAGGCATGTGGTCTGATTAGCAGAACAAAACCCACACAGTGGGGAGGAGCAGACGTGACCCCCCTCCTCTCCTCTCCTCTCCTCTCCTCTCCTCTCCTCTCAACACACACACACTCAACTGGAATTTTCTAGCAGCAAGGGAAGAGGTGGCTCAGAGTTTGTACTGCCTTGCTACGGTTGTAAAAGAGTTTGCAGCCAATGTTTGGGGATTTCTCACTTGTGTCTGAAGGCTTTGTCTCTGCACAATCTCCATTGTTTAGTCCATGTGAAAAGAATTTCCTCCCCTTAATTCTGCGCTAACAGTAGTTCGACCCTCGAGTTTGGATGTTTTCTGGCCGACATGTTAAAGTAATCATCAATATTGAAACAGGTTTGACCATGAAGGGGCTTGATGAAAAACACTCCCAGTGCACAATCTTTAACTGCCTGTGAAAGGTTTTCTAGTTTAACAAAGAGGAAGTTAACAGCAAGGCAGTGTTTGAGCAAGAGTGATTATAGAGAGGATTACGTTTCTTGCCCCCCCCCCCCCCTCCCCCCTAATACTTTTCTAAGGGGATTGTTTGCAGCCAGTTTGTTAAATGGAACAAGTTCGGGGGGGAATCACAAATGTTTCTGCAGTGAAACTCTTTACCTCATGGCACCCTTGCTCGCCTTTCTTGGATTTCTCAGTTTATAAAACACCAGGAAAGTACCCAACACATTCTCCTCCAGCCCAGTGTGAGGTCATTACATGTCTTGTTTTGTCTAACCACAAGTCCACAATCAAAAACATTCACATTTTTTACTATGCAACACAAAGCTGCAAATGTCCACAGCTGAGAACTGAAAAACATCTCTTTTTTTTAGCATTCGTGTTTGAAATGCTTACTTGTTAACAGTGTTGAGGGCCGCCAGGTCTTACTTGCCCCCTCGCCAGGATAAGCATCGTTTGTTTAGGCTATTTATTTATTTAAATCAGTTTTTGTACTCCATCAACACGTGATCAGGTGTCTTTTTCGTCGTCACAACTTCGTAGCGCATAACAGGACACATCATGGACATCATGCTCATCAGACCGCTGCTTCACCAGCTGACCGAGAGGAACTCACCGAGCTCACGTTAATGTGAACCGAGCTGCGGCTCCAGAAGCTCAGTCAGCTGCTGTAGCGGCTGTGTTAGCTGTTAGCTGTTAGCACGTCGTCCCTGGGCCCTGCAGCAGCGCCAGAGCTCTGGACTCCTGTGAGCCGCGGGGCTTTCACCTGATGTGAAAATGATCCATTGTTTCATTTTTCAGCTCGCGTTTACACATGTTTGTTTTCACTCTGGTCCAAACAGTAGATAGATCGGTAGATCCGTGACTGTCTCGTTTCCATGACGACTGACCGGAAAAAGACGCGTGTTACGTCACGTTTACGTGACTCCAGATTGTAAAAATCTCTGAGGAAAAAAATAAAAATCTCTGAGAAATAACGCTAGACTTTAACAATGGAGACACCAGGCAGTTGTTTTTTAGTTTTTAGTGCAGACAGTTGATATTATTATTTATTTATTTTTGTGGTTGATTGAATAGCATTAGTGCAATCTGTGAGACTCTAGCCTAGCTGGTGTTTAAATATGTTACATAAATATGAAATCATGCCTTCTAAATTCTATTACTCCATTAATGAATTTGATACCTACAGGGCCCTGCCACCAGTCAATGGTCAGGTCAGGCCCCTGTCACAAAAAAAAAACACCCTTGGGCAACAGTGGGCCGCCGGTGGGCCGCCGGTGCCACTCTACCACCGAGCTTAACAAGTTTTCTGGGGGAAACCCTGCTTCCTTATTTTTTTAAAAAAGTAATCCGTTACTTTTCTCCGGATAAGGAAAGGAAAATCCCGACTGCAGCCTGCTTTTTGTCAGACAGTAGGCTACTGTGGAACCTGCGGATGTGTCAGCTGAGGCGCAGTGCTGTGATGCGTCTGTGTCCTGCTGACCTACGTTACCTCCAGCTCCACGGACCTGCTTCACCAGCAGCAACAAGCAGCCCGGCTCTCAGTGCTTGCCCGCTTTCAGCAGCTCCCCCCTCCGCGAGCGGCAGCTCAGTTCTCCCCCGGTCCAGCCCGGATCTCTACTCCATAGCTGCTGTAGCAGCAGTGTGATACCAGTACACTTAACCGCACTTTTAACTTTTATTACACACAAGGTAGGGAGTAGGGAGTTCACGTCTCGCCAGCCTCCCTCCTCTCCACACGTGAGTCCTCCTCGTTCAAACTGACAGACAGGCAACTCCTGAATTTTGATCATATGTTCTGTGATCAAAAATAAATAAATAATAATAAATCGCTACGGGGCATATTTCTGACTGTCTTTCCTGTTATTGTTATCCTGTAGAGTTAATTTGGTTGGATGACTGATGTTATTCATTGCCAGGACTGCATTTAAAAGAGGCTGTGTGTCTGTCAGCTAAGTTGCAGCATGTGCCAGGCGCTGCAAAAGGCTTTTAATTTTTGGTAACGCATGAGTACTCTAACGCGTCATTCATAGGTAACGCTGTAACGTAACTGATTACTTTTAATTGATGGTAGCGTTGTAATCTAATTAACTACTTTTTTTTTTTAAGTAAAAAAAATAAAGATTGGTAGTAACTGGTTCAAGTGAAATAGCAGGGCAAACACAATACTTGTGTTTGAATGGAAAAGAATGAGATCATGTCTGAAGCTAAACACAACTGAGTTTGTGTTTTCCCTCAACGAACAGCATGTCTTCATGAGCTAGTATTCATCAGTCATTTCCTTCAGTTTGATGGGGAAATGTATTGTTGTCTTCTACAGGGGCCCCAGGTTTAAGCTGTTTCATCCAGGCAGGTCAAGGGACTACAGATGCCAATTAGCTTAAAGCTACAATCTGGTATAGTGCATCAAATGGCAACATTTATGTTTTAACTGTACATTGTCCCTTTTAAATAAATTAAAATTGAATTGAATTGAATTAATGTACAATCAAAATGCAAAATACCATAATAGATTAATTTGATCCAGGAAGTCTTTTGCCTACCTAAGGATATTTGCACAGCCAAATGCTAATTGTATCTCTCTCAACTCTGTTCTGTGCACCAACTCCCACTGTGTGATTATCTGTAATTACCCTAAAAATACTACTTAGCTGTATAGCCTTTTGGGAAAATAACTGGACGCATTTGCTCATGGCTTGTTTGAATGTTTCAGCACTAGTGGTGTAGTTTCATTAGAGTGTCTCCTGAGGTGCTGGACAGCAGAGAGCCTGCAAGGAGAAGCCTTCTCACTGATGTCCTGGCCAATAAATCATTCTCTCAAGAGGTGGTACGTGTGTTTAGTCCAACATCATCATCAATTCTACATTTTTTTGAAAATGAAAAGCAAAACTCATAATCCGAACCGAAATCGCATTTTACGATCACAAGCTAAATCACAACATCTACCTTCTCTCTTCTTCTCCCCCCATAGTTCTCACTAAAAGGTGGATTTATTAATGTAAAGGATGTTCCATTCACTATGATATTACAAAGAACTGTAGGGTTAATAGAAAAGTCTTTTGAGTCCATTTTTCTGAAACTCATAAATTAGGTGCTAATAAACCCTGAGATACAAATATTGTGTCTCCTTTATCAGACCACTGTAATTATACCACTCTGTGACTCCTACTTTTTATTTCCATTAGGTTATTTATCATAATCTGAGACCAACTTGTTTGTATTTTGCAGCATTAACATTTTTTTGAAAATGAAAAGCAAAACATATCATCCCAACTGAAATCGCATATTGCAATCACAAGCTAATCACAAGTTAACTAGTAGTTGCACAGCCAAATGCTCAGTAACACAGATAACACCATTGTGATATATAAGGATTATGTCAAAGAGGAAATTTAAAGCCAAAAAAACCTTACAGGCTTTTCAGACAGCCAAATACTGGAGAAAGAGACTAGTAAAATTCAGTGCTCTTCCAAGTCAACAGCGTCAGCCCAGCCATGGCTTGAAGCAACGCAGCCATCAAGCTCTGGGTAAAGCTGTTAGAGCACCAACAGCTGTCGGGCCCAACAAGTTTCCTGGCGGAACCCCTGATGTTTATCTTCTAGCTATATGAGATATTTATGTTTTTACAGTCACACACTCTTTTTACTGTCAGCTCCTGTTACACACAACTAGGCATGTCATTTTACACACAGTTAAACCCTCACAGAGGTAGACAACTGAGCAAACACACATAATGGCTAATCCATTTTCTTATCTGTCAGTTGGTGTTGTTTGGGGGTGGGGGGTGTCGGGCGGTAGTTTGTTGTTTTCTGGCTGAGGAGGTTCTTTGGGTTTTTCCCTCTCATTACATTTTGCTGGATGTCAAAAGACTGTCTGCCAAAAATAGAGCAGCCGTCCACATTTCAGCAAGAGAAATTGAAGAAGCAAGTTAGGTCATGTGTGAGCCTTCCTCTGCACTCCGTCTTGCCTAAGAGCCAAACTGAGAGGTCAGCCTCGAGAGCAAAGCTTTTACACAAGCTTTGCTCTAATCCACTGACTATCTTGCCCATTTGGAGCATAATTGAATATCATCTGTTTAAACATAAATAACTGGCTCTCCTATATTAAAAAAGAATTTAGCAACATAGAGGTCTGCTACTTTCTTTCATTCATGACAAGTGTGCATCTGAGATTTGCTTCAGCGTGTGTGTATGTGTGCGAGACTGTGCATGCATGCTTCCAAGCTTGGAAGTACAGATCTGAGATGAAAGGATTTTCTTTCCCATTCTAATCCACACAGACAGCCAGGCCCTTGTGATTATTCCTGCCCCCTTTTCTCCACTCATCTCTTTGAATGCAGGGCCTTTCTAATTCACCCTAAAAAGGGTTTCAAAAGGGGATTATAGCGCTGATAGAAATTAAAGGGAGAACACGTCCGTCCTTTGGGACCAATGTCAAACATTCATGATTCGTTGGATGCTCTGGGCTGCGCACAATATAGCACTGAAATTGGAGCAGTGGTGATGACTGGTTTGGATTTGACAGGTCTCTCTTTAATACCAAACTACTGGTAAAATGATTTATTGACAATATATGTGATAGGTCGTAAATGTGTTGTCATTTTTGTTTTGTTGATCCATCCATGCAATGCTGACAGCACCGAGAGCTGAACGTCTACATGCAGTGTGTTGGTCTACAGAACTTCCCTTTACGTGCTGTAGATAAAAGAGTAACGTCTTTCTCCGAGGCTTTTTCCCAACTGTGGGATGTTTTATTTATTTATTCATTTATTTTTTTATTACACACACTACTAGTCTATTTTTCTGTTACTAGCATTTGTCTTTACTCCAATCCATATTTGTGCATGTAGGAGCCATTTGCGCTTTTATTTTGGTGTTTATACTTGGCGGGTTTTATTGTGACAACTTCCGTTGACACCGGAAGTGCATGATGCACTACGCCACGGGTCACGGGGGGTTATTTAAACCGTGGACAATTAGCCTACCAGGTGTGCTGGTCGAAGGCATACAGTTTTGCACGCGTCCACACTGGAGACCAGCCACCGTGCCCGTCTTATAGGGAAAAGAAGGGCACTACAGTGCATTAAAATCTATAAGAAACGAGCTTTACTTACTCCAACTACTTTGTGGTCACCCCATTTTCTTCCTAATCAACTAATTTTGAAATGCAACATGACTGTGGAGATGTAATGATGATGCTGAAGGTCACTGACTTGAATAGTGAGTGAGGCAGCAACAACATTGCAGCTAAGTCGTGACAAGCTAGCTAATCTCATCCTGTGGAGCCGCTAGTTCTGCTGTAATTACAAACTGAGGATCTCAACACTGACTGGACACAAAGATCGGTATTTAAGCTAATCAACATGACTTCCTTTGAATGCAGCGAACGCGACATAGCAACTAACTGTTAGCGTCTAGGGTTAGCCCCCTTCACAACATTTCCCGGGTCTTGAGAAGCTAAAGCATTTATTGACCGACACATTGCAGCCCAGACTGTGCCATACAAGCTTACTGCTCTGCTAGCATTCACCATTTCACTTGTTAGCGCTGCCATGTTCACTGGAGGAGCTCAGCTGTGCTAACACTACCTCTTATGCAGATGTCCAACATCAATCTGAGACGATTTGCTGCACTAGTTGTCGAGTCAAAACAACTCCATGATAATGGTGGGTGCTGTCATGTTTACAGTGTGCCAGTGAACATCAGCCTGTTGTGTGAAATTTAAACAGCAGCAATGATGTGTGACTGTGTAGGGGAAATAGGCTACTGTTCTATTATTCAAATCACACAAATGTCATTTTATTAACACAGAGATTTCATCCCTGTTATTCTAAAAGTGACGTTTTTTATTGATGTCGTCAAAGAGTATCATTAAAGTTGATCATCATGGGGAGACATTATATTACAGTCGATTTAAAAAATATTTTAAATGCTCATAAATTAGGATGTCATTAGGATATAAAAGCAAAACGGTGTCCGTACTTTATTTAATATGAGGGGAGAAATGTAGGTGCTTCATTGAAGTCTTATTCTTATAGTTCAGCACTGTTTGCCTTTTAGATTTACTCATTGGGCAAAGCATGATTCTCTGGAGAGTGTTACACTGAAGCCCTTCATGTTAAACATGTTGGGGAAAGAGAGTGTTTGAGACTGAAGTGAAGCATCGCGTGGCTCACTGACCTGGGCCTCGCTCCAACAACTTAACGCTTCATTACCGCTGAATCCCTTAAATCCTCGCCCCAATCTACCGCTCTTCAAGAGGAATAAATAAATAAATAAATAAAATATATATGCATTAAGTGCACAAAGGCTGTTGGATTGCACCCACCCCCACTCTGCCCTAACCCAAGTTTTCACTCTGCTTGCTGCCAAGTCTTTTCAAATTCAATGACATGGAACTATTTGACTCTGGCATCAAGGAGCCGGTCACTGTTTACATGACATTTTAAATTTATGCAGCTGGCAGTGGCCCTTTGATCAGGGCCAGACTTGGCCCGCGAGGGGACAAGTACATTAAAATAACAATATATAAAGAGATATGATGAAGTTACTATCGGCAGAACAACCATATAAACCAGCTCTCGGCTGCAGGGGACTCAGACAAACATGAACTCTAAAGTGCAGTAGGTTTAGGAGATATTCATCGGCAAACAAGAGTTATCGTGGCCCGATAGCAACCTCCCATCACGTGTGCAGTGTATGTGAAAATTTCTAATATGAAATTATGGATAAATATTTAGCCAACACCTTATGTGATACATTCCCTTTTTTTTTTTACTCCTCTTGATAGAGAACATTATGCTTTCTGAACAGTGCAGACTTTTGATCAGGTTTTTTATTTTTTGTGTTCTGACTTATTTGGTTTCCTACATTAAAAGCCTCACATGCCATATGTGATGAATGTAGGTTGTCCTCTGCCTGTACCTCTCATCAAACATTGGTTGTGTGCCAATGACTTTTATAGTCTCCAGTGTATGAAGGTTTGATTTTCTCATGCTGTTTCCTTTCCTTAAACAAGAGTACCACATGCATCAAAGTCACCCCTGCCACAGCAGAGTCCTCTTCTGAATGCTGATGTGCTCAATGGAGACCGCATCAGTGTCCTTGAATACAGAAGCGCTACATTATCTGTTGTAGGCAGAGAACGAGTCCGCTGTCAGAACCATGTTCATCCTCCTTTTGCTGCGTTTTTTTTTTCCTTCCATCCATGCTGCACAGCCATTTGGTCAGCAGTCCTGTCAGTTGGTTTTTATTTATTGCCGTTGTGAGCAGGTCTGTGATGTGGCTAGTACTGCTGGAAATGATTAAGTAACTACATAATTGGAGTAAAAACAACATTCAAGAATCCAGGTGGATATTACTCTTTATCTGGCTCCTCACTGGCCGACAACTTAACTACTGTTATTCTTGCTGGGTTCACCACTTAGATTTATGATCAACGACACTGTGTTTCCCCCCAATACATGCAAAATGAATGTCTGTGGACTGGGAGGGAAACAAGCCACCTGTAAACCCATGTAAACACAAGGGGAATGGTCAAACTCTAGATTAAAAGTGCTGGTTAAACATCCTGGGTGCTTTAAAGCCAAGAGGGATGACATGTTGTCATTCACTCTCCAGGAGTAATATTATAGATCATCTCAAGTAATTGTGGTGGTGCACTTCTTCCATAAAGTTCTAGGAAACCCTCTTGATGGAGGTTGATGATCTTGGTTTTCTAACACTACATTGTTGTTTTAGTTCCCACTTGAGTATTCCTGTTAAGGCTGCTCCCAACCAAGGATTTTCTTGGTCGACCAGGAGTCAGGTCCGTCTGGAGCCATTAGTCGACCAATTGTCACAGATATACTGTATATTGGTGAGCAACAAGACAGTTTGAAATCAAGGGCTGAGATAGAATGTTAAGTAATATTGTTAACAGTTTACATTACAGAGAAATACAAAGCAGTAATAATATCTCAAAATGATCCCAGATTTTAGATTTCTTACCCGTCATGATATTAATAGTTAACTAACAACGTTATTGCAGAGACCTAGTAAAAAAAACAAGCTGACAGTGAGTGTCACAACTTCATGTATCTGGCCCTTCAAAGTAAAAGCCCTCTAGCCTTTCATTCACTGTTCAGTCATATAGATTTTGACAGAATTTTGGCAAGACACAGCTTCAAATGTTTTCTTTTTCTGTGACTAATCAACCAACGAAATTTAGATCGACTAACGACTTCTCGGACGACTGGCGCTTGGTCGACTCTTTGGGGGCAGCCCTTTGCATCCACAGTGTTTCTACAATGTCCAGTGCAAACCCAAGCTGATATGGTGAATCACGTGTCAACAAACAGCTCCTCATTCCTGCCAATACGGAGCATCAGGACATTATCCTGCATTTAGTCCAATTTCCCATTCACTCTTTTAGCTCTACTTGAGCTTAGTCTCTGCAAACTCCTGAGGGAAATATCGGGCTCTCTGCTAAATGTTCCACTTTGTTCACCAGCTATAGTTTCTAACTGTGTCTGTCTTCAGCTTGGTGTCAAGTAGATGGTGTACAGCGTTTTTTTTTTTTTGTCTTTTTTTAAGCTTTTCAGATGAAAACAGCTGTGACAGCGGTGAGAGTGAACCAAAATACTGAAGTTGTGGGGCGGACAGCTAAACAATGAGACTCTATATGAAGCCTCCATTAGGCCGAATGGAGCTGCAGGTTCAGGTGTTAAGTCTCAGTAGGTTGGTCCCATTTCACATTGTTATTTGATACACTGCTGTTATTAAGACATCAATGATAAGAGCTTTGAATGTTGATTGTCTTAAATATGCATCGGTGCAGACTGGTTTCCCACAACTGCACATTTAGATCCCTTTGTTGGAGCAGTGGAATCATTTTAGCTTGTAAATTAAGGCTGATTCATCGGTGCATGTGGGATAAGTGGTCGAGGTGTTGCAGTGTTAAGAGTGGATATTATTCCTCTTTATCTTGATTCTCTGAGAAATCCCACTGAAATCACGGCCCTTTGTTACTGCTGTTTTGCTGAGACGACTTTTCACCCTCCACCTAAAGAATATACAATGACCAAATGTATGCGCTGGTTTTTTTTTTCTATCTTCCTCATAATTGAATATTCCTGAGGTAATTTCCTCCCCAGCACCGCTATTTCCAAACCTCCCAAAAGGACTTGAGGGTGTTGGTGTAGTGGCAGCAGGAGAGGATGTGTCAGTGGATCAATAAAGGTGAAGTTAATATGGAAATGAGCTCCTCTTTGTAGTGGAGGCTGGGGAGTTGTTTAGTCCTTGGCGATGAGCTGAGCTCGCACATTCAATTATGTTTTGTGAGTGGAGCCTCTCTGTCCATCTGGAAAACTAAATTATGTTTAATCACGTCCATTAGGTTTATGTATCCCTTGAAGAGCGAGACATTTTTGTTGTTGAATCTAGTCGCTTAAGTCATATGTCACAATTATTATGGTATTTTTTATTGTTGATAATATAGCCGAGGATATTACTTTGGAGGCAATTTGGTTATTGCTGATTAATGGGGCGTTCACTTAAAAAGTCTGATGCAAGAATCCATGGACTTTGTTTCTGTGTTGCATGACCTTCAAACTGTACATGTGGCATCTAACCCTGGGCTGGTCAGGAAGATGCCAAATCTTTTAATATGGCCTAGTTGTTTTTAGTAGACCAGACTCATATTTTGTACATTGTATTAGATGTGTAGCTGTTAGCTGCAGGGCTTGATAGTTCTTTATGGTAGTCAAGAGTAAGCACAAGAAAACACACCAGTGACTTTTTCAGGATTTCTAATATATACTGTGAGTTTAAATATTTATTCCAGTCTCATCTCAAATGTAGTATTGGCTATGAATTATTAAACTCCAGAGAGGCAAAGTCTTTGGAATAAATGTACTTGAGAAACCTTTAAATAAAAAGGCAAATAGAGTGCTGGAGGAATGGAAACCTAAAACCTGGAAAGTAGTTAGTTAGCACTTCTGCTTCCTTTGTCCCAGAGTCAGTGTGGTTTTTTTTTTCTTTTGAAAGGGTTTTTGGTTGAATGACTAAAATCAAGACTGTGGTTAACACAAGCTCAAGACATTTCTATTTTGTGTAATAATGCAAAATCCTTTAGAAAATCCCAGTAGCTTTTATTGTCGGTGGAAGCAGCTGATGCAAACTTTCAAGTTGGCCAATGAAAAGAAAGATTGTTTATTTAGGCTGAAATGTTAATGGTTCCTTTATTGAAGTGTGCGCTGCCACTATAAGAAAAATGTTTAGCCTATTAACGGGACAATTTAATTCCGTGGCATTCCTTCTTCTTCTTTTTTTTTTTTACTCTTTTAATTGCGAGTGATTTGAGGATGGATCTGTGAGGAAAAATATCACACATGGACAACTGTTTTCAGCTGTTTCATTCAAATAAAAAGTGTGTTACTTTACTGTCCGATTTATGTGGCTCTCTTTGGCTGCTCCGCTCTCCTCCCACGTGCCGCTCCGTGCTCCGAGCGACCGACGGGGTATTCGTTTACCCCGTCGGTAAACGAATACTCGAGTACTATTCGAATAGTGACCCCAAACATTCGGATAGTAAAATATGCTACTCGTTGCAGCCCTACTATTTGCACAGAATACAATCTCCATACTCGAAGTGCATAAGCAAGAGTATGCAAATGGAATTTAAGTTGAACTAACAATATAGAACGCTGACCTCGCTGGCTCTTCAGACTGTCAGTTTGACAGTAAGTCCTCTGGATAAATAAAGATGGAGGTATCATCTGTGTTTATGGATAGCAGCTGCAGACAGGCAGGAGAGAGAAGGGGTTGGGGGGGGCGACTACAATGACTGCACTGACTGTTTATTTTTATCAGGGCATTAGCAGATTACGCACTCAAACTAACAAGGTCATCAAACTCTGATGGCTGAGAGCAGCAGACCTCTGCTAAGCAGCTGGCAGAGAGAGGGGAGATTTGGTGTGTTCTAGTGGGTTTCACTTTACTCCTGCTCCCCTGACATCCGCGCAGCCTGACCTATTAGTGGTTTTAATGAGCTGAAGGGCACAGAGATATAAATTGTTTAGAGATTCCCCACCAGCAGCTGTAATGTGATGGCTGTACTGTACCGTGTTGACACGATGCCACATGTCCTCTGATCAAGCCAGCGTCTTAGGAACATTTGAGGGCTCAGTTTGTTTCTGTTCTGCCAGAGTGAATCCACTGAGACCTTTAAAAAAAAAAAAAAAAAAAAAAATTCAAACAGCTTTTAGAATGATTTGATTGCCGCTAAAGTAGATTTATTTCTAGGTAGGCTCGTTTTGGTTGTTTTTTCACTCCAGAAAAGGCTTCACGTTCGCTCCCTGGATTAGACCGAAGTCACATCCAGACTATAATTATCAAGAAAGTCACAGACATGCTGTGTGGATCAGAAAATAAACTGTGGTGTAACTTTACCCTGCCACGCTCTTGGAGTGACCTGCCTTTTCAAGTATTTTCCCCTCTCACCAGAGAGACGGTGTCGAAATGTCATGTGTCGCGCGCCACAACCTTTTTTTTTGTCCCAAGGTGCATTAAGGTGTAAAAAAAAGTCTGTTGGGGCTTTGAAGCCACGGTGCAGGAACTACTGGCACTCGGTAATAGCGCACATCAGCGCCCATTAAGATAGACATGGTTCAATAGGAGCTCTGTGAGACAGCCAGCAGTTGAGGTCAATCAGAGTAGCAAGCCTCGGTGGAAGCAGCAGCAGCAGCGTTGAGCGACAACCACGCAGCGAGTGCAGCACAAGCCACTATCTTAGCAGACACTCCCTCGCATTCACAGACATATTTCTGCTCCCACAGCCCCGGCCTTAGCCCCGCTACTGCTTTATCATCCACTGCTGTCTGAACGCTGAAAACCTTGAATGCAGGTTGACATGCAGGAGAATGGATTTTTGGAGGCCGCTCGAGAAGGGATGTCACGATTACTTGTTTTCACAATGAACCGCGGTATTTAACGCCACAATGAATTAATCATAAAGATTCCAAAATACCGTCACTTTCCAAAAAAGATTATGTTGGAACCATATCGGCAGATCGGCGCCAAAATGCACAGATACCTGTCCATTTACATAACACTGAATTGGTAGAATAAAAAATTATTAAAATTAACTTAAAGGTACTGTATGTAAGAAATCTAAAGCAACTGGCTGTAAAATCCTCGTAATACGTCACAGAGACTCAGGAATAATGTTCATAACATGATGAACTCACCAACAACAATAGTACAGCCAGAGTATTCGCATTAAAAATCTTTTTTTGCAGACTGCAAATCATGTTTATGTTTTGAATTTACGTGTTTACATGTTGCGCCACCTAGCCCACGGCAGCGTCAGTGGCATTTCAGCCTCCGGTCTGGTCCACTGAGCTGCCGCTACGGCTGGGAGAAAAAACGAGATCACTGTGTTTTGAATTTGACTGCAGTAACCGTTTTTGGCCACATTCTTACATACTGTACCTTTAAACATTTGGTATCGATGACAGTTAATGACTTGAATATTTCACACACTTACACTGGGGGATTAATAATTGGTCCTATATTAATAGATACTTCAAATATTTTGTGTGAATATTTAGTAATGTAATTATATTTTGACTCATGATTTATTGTCCCCGAGATGAAACTCTTTATTTGATTTTACATATTAATAGTGTTGTGAAATTGATAAATGCATAATAATCGTGATAATCGTAACACCGTGATTATTTCTCTGACAATAATCGTACCAAGAAAATCTATAGTCCCTACACTCAAGGGATTCCCAGCGGTTATCTGCTGACTGTAGCGATGCAGGTATGTTTAGCATTTTATTGGTGTTTGCATTGGTTTTCATTCATTTTCAAAGCCCAGTCACAGTTATTGCCTCCTTATTTATCATCTCTGTTAATTCTCACAGAACTGGTTGTTGCTTTATATTCCATTTGTTAGAACTGAGCAGTGTGAAATGTCCTTCTCTCACATTCTGCAGAAAATCTTAGTTAGAATCTCTCCCATCAGCACCGTAGGTCAAATCCTCGTCTTAAACCTGGTTTCACTGGATTGTAATTGTTTTAATCGTACTTGAAAAGGATTGTTTGACTGTGTTCTTACCTGTTTTCTAATATTTTCTGTTGTCTAAACTCTTGTTCTAATTTGCTGTTATTTGTTGTTCTCTCGACACCATTGTAAATGAGGACCTTCCTCATTGGTCTTTGAGATTAAATAAAGGTTATGAATGAATAAATAATAATTTATAGTTTGCCATCTATCACCCAGTGCTGCAGTGTTGTTGTTGTTGTTGTTGTTTTGACGTTGCACAAGGTTCTGGCACCCGCGTCAAAGTGAGAAGTCTGTGTTGTGCTAAGTATAATATTCATTGTTTTCTGTTTGTTGGTGCCAGGCTGCAAAAACAATAGACAGTAATTTGGCATCATTGAGATTTTTTTTTTCTAAAAGTGTGCTGATGTGTGGGTTGGGATTGTCTTTCTAATGTTTAGAGAAGGCACCACCCACAGAAGAGCGTCAACACGAGGGAAACAGACTAACAGAACATCTATAAATAGTTTGAGGTTAGGAGCTCTAGGGAAATCTCACAGCCTGAATAACAACTTGTTTTCCTCGTATAATGTGTGGGACTAGTAAAATGTCATTTGTTACTTAGCTGATAAGGTGCCTGGATAGCATGCGGAGGAGAATGTATTTGCGTTTCGCCGCTCTAGGCTTTTGAATGCAGGAAGGTATAGGTGTACCTGAAACTGGAGTTTTTAGTCACAGCTGTCAACATTCCGGTGAATCATAAACGCTGAGCCCACAACACCAGGGGCGAGTTTTTCTTTTCCAGTCTGATCTCAGAGCCTCGGTCAAAACCACACACTTGTAAAGAAGTCAAAGAGTGAATCATTGGTATTTGGGTGGGAATCTAGGTGGCTGAGCTGTTGATGACAGCCTCTCAGTGTGTTGTCAGGTTTCCCTTTGCCGTGTGATAAGATTTATGAGTATGGAGAGGGCTGGCGAGAGAGAAATCCTCACAGGCTCAGCTTAGCTTATCTGGATTTCTGCTCCCAGCACAGCCCCGCTGCCTGTCGGACGCAAGTGGGTGACCTTGACAAGAATGTGGCTTATTGTTGTAATAGATACTGTTGTTGTCAACTGACCTATGGTCGGAGTGGGAGGATGAGTAATGGGGAGGGAGGGAGGGAGAACGGGGAAGAGAAGCACCAGAATCGGCGTCTAGATGGAGCTGAATTCAAAGCTCTGCTAGCTGACGACGGTGTGAGCTTCTGACATGTTCACAATGTGGAAATGAACAGTTGTACTGGTGCACGGTGTTGGCACTGTTGCCACTTTCACTGCTTTGTAATATCATAAGTTGCTGTGAGCATCCAGCCACCTCCCACTGAGAGGGAATCCAGACTGGAGCTGCAATGATTAAAAAATAATGATGATGATTCAGTCATTATTCAAGCAAAACTGTTGAGTTAATGCTACATATTAAGACTCAATTGGGATGATTTTTTGTGTTGTAAATGAAATGTTTTTTGCCGTTTTGGATTGTTGATCACAGAAAACAAAGACAAGACAAGATAAGATAATCCTTTATTCGTCCCAGGATGGGGTAATTTACAGACATTAAAAAACAGATGTAGCATTCAGCTGTATTTAAGTTGCAATGGAAGTTTTTTTCTGTTACTTGCACATTAATGCACAGATAATAGAAAATAATAAATCACCATTGGATAACTCACAAAACAAGCCGCTCAAAGAGGTTATGTTGGTCCATGGGAAATTGTAGCAGATGTTTTATACACTTTTCGGACACTACAGTCATTAGTGGCAGGAGAACATTGATGTGTGTGTTGCTAAAGAAGTGTTTGGGTTGCTCAGCTGCTATGTGAAGAGCTTTTACTGCTCACAACGCCCGGCAAGCCCCCCGCCCCTCCCCCCTTCCCCCTGTGCAGTTCCAACCCAACCCCCACCCTATCATCTAACAAACAATACCAGGCTAGGGCTGGAGGCAGCCGGCTGGTCCACGGAGAGGAAGGGAAGGAATTAGGTTGACAAGGTCAAGCTGACCCAAGACAAGAGAAAGTGTACCACCATCCACCTGCTGTGTGTAAAACCCAGTCAGCAAACCGGGGTAAACCTCTGAGCTATAAGCTACCTCCAGGTAGAAGCCAAGGGAGTTATTGGCTACGTTTCCTAGAAAGAATCGTAGCTAATACTTCCAAACCAGCTGCTTATATTTAGCTTCATCTTCTTTTATTGGACAGACAAATAGTGTTTTCGTTTCATGAGGTCATGCCTGTACAGATTAGGAATAAAAGTTAACATAGAAATGTTTTGGTATTATGGTCCCCAGAGGATGCACACCCCCACTAAATCCCATTCATTTTAAAATAAAATTCTTTCTGCACTAAATTGTGCTCTCATAAAACGCTAAACTAAGAGTGAACATGGTATATACATTAGAGAGAAACTAAGCAAGTCTGGTCGCTTTTCCGCTGTTTTGCTAACCCTCCTCTCAGCCATGTGCATTTGTTTACAACAAAGCCACCAAAAAATCAATACATGGAGCGGTGGATAAGGTTATATAACATATACTGGGACACCGTGGTGGCGGCCAGGTACTACACTGATGTTGTAAGGTTGGTTTTCAGCCATGAGATGCCAGGTGAAGGCAGAGAGCCTCTGTTCTCACTGTAACAAGTCACAAGTCATGTAGTTAACTATCACTATTACTCTATTATTAGCTTTTTAAGTAAGGTAAAAATGTAGCATAGCCACTTTTTTAACATGTAAAATGTGATAGTTGCTCAGTCCCATTGTGCTACCACCACTACTACTACTACTACTACTACTACCACCACCAATGTTACTCAAGAATTTTTATAATCCACTCTAGAAGCAAGAGCCAAGTGTAAGATTTTTTATTTCATGGGTTTTATTTTACTCACTTTACCTTTTACTCCCAAGTTTATCAGTACAATCTGGGGACTCTGCGACTTTGCCAAGAGCATAAAATACACAAGTGTAGTCAGACAGCCGGAGAGGTTGTAAACAAACCTTCAGGTTTTACCTCATCATTGGTCTAGTTTTACATTTACTGTTTTATAGTAATAGTGAAAGTTTTTTTCTTTCCTCTGTGTGACTTTGCTTTAATAGGAAAATGAGGCCACTGCTTCATAAGTGAGCAAATTGGTAAGCTCCACTTATCTTGGCTCAGTCCTCTACCCCGAGGTCCCTTGTGCCTTCTGTCTTTTTATATCACTTTTACTCCCCATCATGTTGCTAGTAGCTGCAGGAGTCGTCTGTTGACTAATGTTTGTTGTCCTTTCATCAGGGAGTGCAGATGCCTCCACAGGTAAAGCCTCTTTGCTCTCTGAAGAGGCTTCCCTTTTGAAAAAGCTTTGTATACCTTTTTACTGCTTCACTACAGTCGAGGGCTTTGGTGGAAGAGGAGCTCTGATTTGCAGCATGCAGCTCTAATGTGTCACACTGAAAAGATATGACATTTGATTACTTCAGAAATTTACAGTAAGTGTGAAAGCCTTACTTGTCTCTGTAACAGTGTGGCTGTAATTCACAGCTTGGTGCCGCGGGTCGTGAAATGAAAGGTTGCTCTGCTGCATATGAAACTGTCGCACCTGCAGACGTTTTTCATGTTTACGCCTCATCTCTAACTCTTCTGTTTACCGACATGGAGGTCGTGCTGTATCATAAAAAATGAGCTGTAAAGTTTAAAAAATTTGGCAAATTAAAGATTGAGTTTTTTAGGCTTTCAAGATAAAATACAAATGGGTTTTATTTTCGGGTCAATGACACAATGAAACCCAATGTCAAGTGGTATTTTTACATTAAAATGTTTGCAATGCAATACTATGTTTCCTGACAAATTTTACATAATGCATTAAAATTTAAATATAGAAACACAGCAACAACAAAAAAATCTAGTTAGGGTCCGGGCAGAGCATCTCCAGACCGTCCTCCACAAAACTTGTTTCTCTGATTTTTGATTAAGCAAAAATTGAGCCTACAGTGCATGAAAACGTTTGACTGTAAACAGTACTGTAAACATATACCATCAAATTCTTGATAAATACATTTTCAATCTTCCTGAAAAAAAATGAGAATATTCTGGAGTCATGGTTGATGAAGTTTGGCAAATATCAGAATTGTATCTCAAAAACTGAATTTTTGAGAACATTTTGAATTCTGCTCTCATGGGAACAACTGCAGTCAATGTGAGAGTGGAATTTTTAAACATCATATTTTCTCTTATGAAGCAAAACACGTATCATTAAAAACAAATCACCAACATTTCCATGCTGTCAAGATGCAATTTATGTATTATCAGATTTTTGTTTAGATAACTGAATTTCTGACATTTTGACCATTTCATCGCAACAGCTGCCCGGGCACTGACTCACCTGAGTGGATAAATGAAGCTACACAGCAGGTCTCACTACCAGCCAATTAGCTCAGTGAGTTAGGAGCTGGTTCTTGGTGTCAGAGATTGTGAGTTCGAGACCCAGCAAGGGTGATGATGATGATGATGATGACAGATCAAAATGTCAGATGTCCTCAACATGAAACACAAGACAGTTGTACTGATGGTGGCATCACAGCAAGCCTCTAAATTTAAAAATCCAAATAGCTTGGACTGGACCATGTGCGAAGGCTCCTAACATCTTAGAGTCACAGTAGATGTTTAACAAATACATATCAGAATTTCACCTCAAAAACTGATTTTTCTTTTTACTGTGGTTTCAAATCTGCCTGCACGACAGTGAATGACTTACTCAATTTGTGAAGCCACTGTTGAACTGCCACTTGTCAATTAGCTCAGTGCGATAGACAACGGTCTATGGTTCCACGGGTTGTGGGTTCAATCCTCAACTGGTGCAAATTGAACATTATAAGGTCAACTGTCCTGTCTTCCTATTCTCCTGTTTGTTGCTCAGAATTTGCCTAAATTTGCCAAAATTAGCCCGGACCCGACCCATTGCTGCGCAGCAGCTATAATTCAATTTAATGTTTTCAGAAGAAAGTATATATTTTTTGTAAGTAGGGGAGCGCCGGGTCGATTGATACACAGCGATTTCCTCGAAAACCACGCAAGCTTGAGCCGTCAGACTCCGTCACTACCTTCAGCACACAACACCTACCAATCCTGGGAAAGCTTGTGAAATGACGTCACGCCATTCAAAAGTTATTCGCGCGAATCAGTTTTCGACTACGGAAAGTAAAATATTAGGTGCGGTAGTTTTTTTGGGACCAAAAGTTGTATTGTGTGTTTCATGCAATAATAATATGACCTAGCAACAGATGAATTTGTACATAAACAGGTCCTAAAGGATGCAATGTCATAGTTTTGAAGTTTAGAGGCAAAACAGGTTTAAGTGTCAGTAGTCACTGGAGGGATGATTGATACACCTGTTTCAAATGTCCCTCACGCCACCGTGCGTAGTAATTTGTGGTCACATTGCAAGATCAATATCTGTATAAATCACCAAATTAATAACTGTTTTGCAATGAACAACAACTGATTTGAATGAACAACATGTATTTTTAATAAACACCACATATTTTTAATGAACAATACGTGTTTATGACATGAATCAACAGATATTCAGCAAAGAGAGGGTAAAATGACAATATGTTCAACTGTGTATCCATAAACATGACTTAGGACAGGGAAATAAGTAAATGAAATGAAAATGCAGTCATCCAACAACTCGTACAAAAGAAGAAAGGTGAGTTTAATCGAAATGCGGATCTTGACAATTACGCACGGGACAAAAATATTTGTTTGACCTATTTTATTGTGCGAAATTATGCGAAATTTTGGCAATGACGAGTACACTAGTATGTTGTCCGATATGCTTCATAAAAAAGAGAGTAAGGTCAGTAGTTTCTGTTTAAAACATGCTGTTTCAACCGTCCCTCCTATGTGTTTCAAACGACCCGCATAGGTGGGGCGTTTGAGACAAATGTCAACTTACGTTCAAAGATAGAAAACAGAGCGATCATCCAACATATGTGTTAATTTACACTTGTAACTAAGAGAATTCACACATGTATTCATGTATGTGAGTTGATCACATGATAAAAATGTTTGTGAACATAATGTAATCTTTAAAAAAGACGTTTAACTGAAAAGTGTATCAATCGACCCGGCGCTCCCCTACACTTAAATCCACTGTAGGTGGATCAAATATTTGATATTTATCCTTCTTTTGTGGTTCCACCATTTGACACTTTGAAGGGCATTCTGTCTTACTTTTGTTAAAAATGGTTCAGATGACATAAAACCAACATGAATACAAAATGTATGTTTTAACCTTTAAAACAGTTTTTAAAGATATTTCTGAATCGCTCATCTTGCCAACCCTTATTTGTCACTGATCCATTTATGGAAACTAGCAAAGAAAACGATCATCTACATGCAGACTGTCAGCCCTGTCATAAGGCAAACGACTTTCCGTCAGACAATAACTATACAGAGTGAGAACCTGTCTTACTCATGATGAGATTGTAGGTCATGGGTGGCCGACTTCATCGCAGCTTAGTTTCCTCTCTGTATTATTAATGTGTGGTTATGCTTTCCTGAAAGCACAATTAGCAACTAAAACCGAGAAGAGTTGCCTAGGAACGGAGCGCCTTTTGCCAGCTGGCGGCGCACAATAGATGTCAGGTGTTCCTATTTGTGTTTTCTCTTTCAGTTTCTGTGATTACTCGGAGCTTCAAAGAGAGCGACAATGTGGTTTCACTAAAGGAATTAGGCCATTGTGCAGTGTTTGAAAACAATCGAGTGGGTTTCAGAACTTGAAAGGGAATCCAGTCATTTTCTGTCTTTCTCTCTGTCTCTCGGTGGATTTGAACTTTTTTTTTTTTTTGGTAATCAAATTAGATGAGGCTGTGTATTTGCTTTCAATTGTAGCTCAATGCTAATGACCATGTTGCTTCAATGCCTTCAATAACACGGCTCACTTTAAAAGCTGCCCACTGATGTGATTGCCTGCTGATAACAAGACTATACATCGTAGCTGTCTTCATCGGGTGGAACTGAAATGAACTGAAATTCCTTTTTGAGGATTTAACACCTTATTAGAGATTAGCAGGCTCCATATTGTTTGTATGAGGGCCAAATAAAGGATGTGGAACTTCTTGTTTTGTGTGTGTGTGTGTGTGTGTCAGTGGTGCTGAAGGAGGCACCAACCACAGCCAGAGAGAAGTGTAATCTCCACTGGCCTCCGACCTCACTAACTCACCAAAGATGTTCAAAGGCTTTGCCCCCGGAGTCAGAAAGAATTACATATTGAGGAGGAAACACTGAACTCAGCCAGCTAATAGCACTTCTGGAAAAATACATTTTTACTTAATAATGGACCTGTGTGTCAGGAAGAATTACTTCTTGTCTGGTCAAGACAGATGTTTTTGTTCTTTTGATGTTGGAGTTGGAGTTGGAGTTGGATTTGCTTTATCTGGCAGGAGATCTATACAGATCAATAGTTAAACAGTTTCAATCTGTTGGAGTCAGAGGACTGGGTTACTGTGATTTGTTTATAGCCTCAGTCTTTTTGCAACTTTTGGATTTCCAAACTCTTTTTTTCTGATTGATAACATTATTAGCTGATTTTTCGTTATCAGTTATATAGGCAAAGATTTTTCTGAATTAATTCATCAATTTATTTATGTCATGGCCTGATGGCCAAATCACAATAGCACAGTGCTTCATATCAGCTGAGAAACATGTATGACACACTATGATATAGCTGTATGCAGATAGTGTGTATATATACTAACTCATATTATTAGAATATATATTATACAGATACTGTTATCAAATGTTGTTGTTACTATTTAACCATAGTCTCTTACACATAAATGCTACGTTGACAGGCAGTTTGAGTTAACCATGTACTCTATCGTGTTCAGCATATCTTATAGCCTGATGTTATGTATTATGTACGTTGTTATTGTTGTGAATTATTTACATTTTATGGTCAGAGACCAGGACGATAAACCCACATCTGTGGTCAATCTCTCTGACCTGCTGTGTGTTATCTGACCTGACTTCAGGACCATACATCGCTGGCAGCTAAGGTCAAACTCAGGTCTCTACCAGCTGAACACAGAAGTCTGTCGGAAATAGATATCTGTCTTTAAACATCACGGTAACCAATTGTCACACTGGGCTTTTTTAAAGAAAAAAAAAGAGCAGGATGAACAGAGAAGGAACGAGTGGGTGCGCAAAATCAGGTACGCATGTGTAGGAATTCCTCACGGTGTTTTATTACACGGACTAATGCAGAAAAAGCACCAGGAAAAATGGGATTCTATGCTTCAGCCATGATGTGTGTTGAGCTACAGTTGCAGGCATGACTCTGTGTGACCTGTGACAGCGGTCTCATGTGAACGGCTGAACCGTGACCAGAACATGCTTTCATAATCCCACGCTGCGCATGAGGTTTGTGTGTGAAAGCGATATTAGTGTGGAGAAGGTCCATATTTAAATATGTGGGGTTTTTTTTGCCATTTGAAGAAACAATGTAACCACTCATCACTCACCACAGTGTCACATGATCTTACACATTTGCAATGCATGACATGATTAAGAAAGTCGTTTTTAGAGGTTGTGTGGTGTATGGAGAAAAAAATTCTACCAGACCAAAATGAACCAAATGAATCTTTAACAATGAAATTTGACAGGTTTGTTTGTTATTCTTACACCATTGTGTGAAAGTGTCCTGGAAAGAACCCTGTGGTTGTTGAAGTTGTTATGCCGTCGGTCATGTGGAGTTTATTATTGATGACCAGATGAATTTACATTAAAGAAATGGTTCTATTTAACCAGTAGATAATTATTACTCATTTATCCATTACTGGACTTGTCATACACATTGGAGCATTCATATTATGTTTAGCTCCCCCTGCTATCCTCTGAATTAATATGTAAAGGTTGTGCCAGGTTAGCATTTAGAAATAAGTGGAGTGGAGTTTTCCTGGAAAACCTCTCAGGAGATTATTAGGACATTAACTGGAATTTACGTGTGAAATAAAGTGTTAGCAACACATCATCCAGATGACTCTGACATTAACGGTCATGTCATTATTTTAGTCAGTTTAATACTGGGACGTAGTGACATAGCTGCTGACACATTAAACCGGTTGTCTGACTCAGGCTAAGGCGCTTGTATTGCTGACTGTCCAACAAAGGTTCAAAGCTTAATTTGGTCCACTGTATTCTCGCCCCCACACTAGTTTAGCCAAGACAGGTGTCTCAGAATGACACTGCTGTGTAATCCTTTCTTAATCCTCGTCCAAGCTCAGCGCTCAGTTTCTTAATCCCAACTCTAATAAACAAGTTAAAGTTGAAGTTAATGTGTCCAGTGAAAAAAAAAAAAGTGCAGCACGTGTCCGTCTGCCACGGCCGAGTTGCTGTGTGATCTCTGGAAATCCAGGCAGAGAGTTCCCCCTCTGTCAGCACTGTGAGGTATGCTCAACACCAGTCAAAGATTCATAGGAATTTTTTGTCAGCCAGTTAAACATTATTCTTGCCAGTGTGGCTTTTTCGAGGAGCCGGCATGGGGTTTTAGTTAAGAAAAGGTTTGCGTGACATTCAGGCATTGTGGTTTTGGGGGAGATTTCAAAATCCGTCTGTAAAGTCTCGCAAGGAGGGAAGAAATCTTGGAATTTGGCATCGGCCGAGCGTCGGGTAGAGCCTTGTGTAATCTGGCAAGTTGTGTAGCCCAGTCGCATGTGGTTTTTCAAAACCCTTGGACAAGATGTCAGGCATTTCACTCTGTGGGTTTGCATACTGCAGCCCCAGAGTGAAAGTCCTTTTGTTCAATTATCCATTGATAGAACTTGGGAATGGAGCAGCATTGTTCATGTGCATTGTGAACCGGTCCCATTTCCACTTTGACTCCATTGTAATTTGTTTATACTATTACATAATAAATGGCTCCTTTTATCGTGGAGTAGCCCTAGACTGCCTGCAAACAACATACTACCCTTGTCTTTATAGCCTGGAAACAACATCACCCTGGCTAAGTCGGTGGGTTGGATGGGTTTGTTCTTAGAAACCATCAACTTCACCTTTGTCACTTACTTTCTGTCATTTTAAAGATATGAATTTTCATCAATAAATTGTGGAAACAGTTCACAGATGTGGATAATGATCATCAGTGGCAGGACGTCCTGGTCAATGCATTGCTGAACACGACAACAACCCTTTCTACTGCTGAACATGAGCACTTCAAACACCTGGGTGTATGGGTATAATGATAAGCACAGTATAGCCAAAACAAATTGGGGAAATCAATATAATGAATCTAATACTCTTTTTTTTAAAGTTATTTTTGGTGCTTTTTGCCTTCATTTAATAGGACAGTGTAGAGAAACTGTCAAATAAAAAAGTTGTGTTACGGAAATGTCTCAGCGGGCGGAGCTCACGTTTCCAGACTTGCCCAGGGGGAGGATAAGGAAGTACCGGGAGGTGGAGTCACTTGAGTTCGGTGCTTCGTGACGTTAAGCTGCACAGCACTTTCAAGTCGCCCGTTTGGAAACACATCTCAAAAAAGTGTAGCAATCAATTAAGGGAGTGAACAGACTTTTTTCACCTCCAGGCGTCATAGAAAGGCCACGTCGGGAACACATAGGACCACTACAAAACCAGTAGAAAGTGGATTTTGCATAATATGGGCCCTTTAACTGGATATGCAGAAGTGTCTGGTTTCTGCTGATGTCTCTGTGTGACCTACAACAGCAAATCAGGCTATCGATGGGAAGAAAAGCCATTTCTAAATAGTTGAACTCTTTGAGCACATTGAGTTTACGCTTGTCGTATGAAATGTGCTATATAAATAAATTTGACTTGACTTGACTTTACCTTCAGGAGGCAGTGGTCGGGTTGGTCCACCGGACGAAACGGTGATTATTACATAACACATTTGCGAACACATACTTCAAACAGAATTTAGGCACAAAAACAATTTCTGTCCCTCAGATCGGAGATGGCACGTGCGAGCCAGATCATGAGGAATGCAGTCTTCATTCTGGCAAAACACTACCACGTTTGTCCACAGGGGTCGCCAAAATCAACCCAAGACGAAAGTTCTTTGTAGACGCTTTAACCTCCGAGCAATCTAATATTCTAAGGCTGCTACTTAATGTAAGGATTTTATTGTGAAAAGGAAGCTGTCTCTGTTTTGTTGTCAGCAAACCACGGTTTCGAAAACACCCCAAATGTCGACGCAGACAGTTTTGAAGACTTGAGTCAATTGGGAGGGAGGCTCAGCATGAACCTGTTTGCACCTCTCACCATGCGCTGTCAGTCTGAAGGGAGGAGCGGTCATGTGTTGTTGTCCGCGGCCCACAGTGTCTCCATAAGGCCCGGGAACAGTGTGTGGTGACAGCTGGGGTGATTACCTGTCCTGTCTCATTCAGTCAGCCGGCCTGCAGCTTGGCCACATCATGCATCAGAAACTGACAGACAGTGATTACGATGTCGTTAGGCCTGACTCTCCATTTGCCCGTCTGCCGAGCGCTGGGAGAAATGTGCTATCGGAGCTCATCGCAGTAATCCATGAAATATGAAGCTTCTGTGATGACAAGTCTTATGCTAATATTACATTTCATCACAGGCTAATGTTGGGTTTTCAAAGCAATCAGCTGATCACCGATTCACTTTTTTTATTTTCCATTCAGAGACTGATCTGCACCGTCTCAGGTAGAATAATTGATGGTGATAATACTTTCAAATGATTGGTTCTATCATTTCCCAGCTCTATGAATAATGATCAATCACAGCATTTTTCCTTTTTTTTTAAGAATCTCAAATAACCAAATTAATTTAAATGCTAATATGCACTAAGAGCAGGAAGTGCTGTACTAATCGTTAGTTCGATTCATAACCTGGAAACCACAAATGTGTATCCCAATGAGATATTTCTCTGGATAAGGATAAAGAACATGTCGGAGAATGAGCTCAGTCAGGATCCATCCTCTATAAAGTCCAGCTCTTACAATAATTGAGACTTTTCAGTCAGGACCCAAGTGATGGACTTAACAACCCAGTGACAAGCCAACATTTCCATCCCTAGACGGATGGAAATTAAGCAGCAACTTCAATATGTGCAGCGAGGAGCGCTTTTTAGTTCTCCAGGTCGTACTTTGGAACAGTAAGTAGATTATAACAATTATTTAAAGGGTGTACAGACTTATAATCCAATGTGTCAATTGTTATTTTGTCTTCCAAGTCTAATTGGATCCAGCATTGGCAGCATATTCCCAAGCACTGAATGGTTTATGCCCAATTAATAAATGTGTGGTGTTGGCTGCAGCGTGGCATTCCTCCTGCAGTTCAGCGCTAATGACTTGGAGCGCTTTAATGTTGACTGCCTGGAATAAAGAGAACTAAGCCTGGTATCAGTGTGGCCCCTTAAATCACCATCAGTCTTCCTCTCTGTCTCTTTTCCACCTACACACTTCTCCCCCTCTCTCTTCTTCTTTTCCTCTCAGCTGCTCCCGTCACCTCCTTCCCTCCCTCCCTCCCCCGTCCTTTTCATTTTCGGTTTCCATGCGGGCCCGCCGTCTCTTCATCGCTGTCACAGTGTGTCAGAACAGGTGGAATCAATTACTGACCCTCAGCAGCCCCCACTCCCCGCCACAACTAGGGCTTTAATTGAGGGAATTAATGAGTGATCAGTCTGTGAGATTATTTGTGTCATGGATCTCGCTCGGCTGTGTGTGAGGGAAGAAAGCTTGTTGGCTTGGGGGGGGGTTGTTTGACCAACCCTGCATAACTAATTCCGTCCTTACTTCACGTGTGCCTCCCCTGCCCGCTAATCACCTCTAAGGTTGACCAAAGACACAAGTAACACATTGCAACAGCCACTGCCGCGTCGGCCCCTCTGATGGAAGCGTCTTCCGAGGACCACTGGAATACCAGGATGTCTTTCATGCGCTCAGCACTTTTTTTCCCTTCTTCTTCTCCTTCACTTCCTCTCATTGTGGCATCCGTTGGCTGTATCTCAACATCTGCTCTGTACATGTTTATACAGTGGTTCTGAAGTGTCTCATGTGTTTCTCTTTCTCTCTCAACCCCCACTTCTCTTCTTCACAGATGGAATCTCCTGTCTCCACGCCAGCCCCTCCCCCCCTCCACCTCCTGGCCACAGTAGGCAACAGTGAGATCGCCTCGCCGTGCGAGCAGATAATGGTGCGTACGCGCTCAGTGGCCGTGAACACGTCGGACGTGGCCCTGGCTACAGAGCCCGAGTGCCTGGGGCCCTGCGAGCCGGGCACCAGCGTCAACCTCGAAGGCATCGTGTGGCAGGAAACCGAGGACGGTAAGTCAAGTGGTTTAACGCGCTCTCTACTTAACGTCTTCCCTGTGAAACACATGAGTCCTGCAGTTTGGCGGAAAAGAAAACAAGCAAACATATGGGAAAGTTTGTGTCGGCTTTTATTTACATAGTGCGGTCGCACTAAGACATCAATGGAGGATTGGTCTTTTGAGTTCTTAGTGAAGTCCCTTTCATATTAAAAAAAAAAAAATCATCTAGCTCTGTACATATTTTCCCTGCTAAAATGTAACTGGATATGGCCTGACTGCCTCGGGAGCTGGTGATGGTACTAATGTGTGCTTTAACAGCACGCATGCTGCTTGATATGGCCAACAAGAATAGTAGTTGGCAGGCAGTTGTTAGGTGGCCTTGATTTGTTTTGAGCTCGCAAGTATGCAGACGGGAGTTTGCTGCAGAGAGATATCTGCTCTCAACAACAACATGCCTCATAACACAAAGCACTTTTTTTTTTTTTTTTTGGCGAGCCAGCCAGTTGGGAATAGAGTTGGCTGCTCTTCTGCAGTGCAGTCCGACTAAAATCTCGGAGCCTCTCAGTTTTCCTCCCTTTGATCGAAAGAAACCGCATTCAGCTCACTTAATTTTTAAGATGTATCACCAGCACTATCAGGTTCTGCCGGGGTCTGGAAAACTGCCCTTCTTTTTTTTTTTTTCTGTCGTGCATGTGAAATAATGCAAACACCTAATCTTCAAAGCAGCTCACGCTCAGTCGCTCTGCGGGCATGCTGAGTACAAATCGCCCACACATCCACAGTGCTGCTTGTTGGTTCACTTGGAAAACTAAAGAGAAAAGGTTCCCTGCCTCATCAACATTCCCAAAGCACAGTCCCCACTATTGAGTGCCCCCCCACCCCCCACCCTTTTTTGATTTTTGCCCAGCCCTGGGCTCTGTCAGATTCACCCCTGTTCTCCTCTGTGTTGCAGCTCTTTTCTGTTACCAAGCATCCAGCCAGTCACCCCTTGACTCTGTTTCCAAGCAAACGGGGAGAGAGTGAGTGCAAGGCAAGGGGCTGGAGCAGGAGGAGGGAAGGGGGGGGGGTTAGACAAGGCTACTTCTGTTAGTGACACAAACATGGCTCGGGGCCAACACCAGTACGATGTTTGTGCTCCCTCATTCTCTGCCTCCCACAGAGTGATTGACCCTCCCCCTCGCCCTGCCCCCTTCCCTTTCACCGTCCAAGTCTGTCCTTTGCCTGCACTCGCTCCCTCAAAGCTGCTATTTTGGCTGAAAGAGGTGGTGGTTTGGCCTGATGGAGCTGTGTTTTCTTCTGATTCGACTCTATCTGGCTCAGTGGGGAGGAGGCTGCTGGGAGCTTTGGAGTGGTTTTTAAAAGTGGTATGGTGAGGAAAAGAAGGTAGCGGTCTGTGCGTCTGTGTTGTGGGGAGGGAGGGTTGTATGGGGGGTGGGGGGTGGGGGGGCACTCTGCAGGTGTAGCGCACAGGTTGTTATGACCATCAGAGCTGTAGAGACCAGCAGGGTTTCCACAATCCAACCCCCTTTGCTCTCTTTGAAGCCTGTTTTCATCTCAGAAACCTGCACCAGGTCCTCACAGCCAGGGGAGGAAACATGCTCCATCATGCTATAGGGGATGGAAAGATGCATTTACTAACCACAAACAGGAAGTACCATCTTTTCTTTATGTATTATTATTAACTTTCTTTATTGGAAGCAATTTCACAAGCAATTTCACAGTGCACTGTGATGGAGAGAACTTCCATTCTTTCATTTTTCCCCCATCTTTTTATCGCTCCCACAATCCCACCTCACCCGTACATAAATAAGGAAAATAAGTAAATAAATAAGTCATTATTAGTCATTATTCCTGTTAGACAAACTCGTTTTTCGTTGACAAAATCAACTGCACTTAAATGCTAATCAACAGCAGTGATGGAAATGACTGTGTTATTCTAGAAGAAGTAGCGCCACTAATAACACTGTTATTTTATAAGTTATCAAACAAGTTACCGTTTTCCTAACGCCCCTACTGTTACTGACAATAAAATGCGCCATTACTTGACTCAAGAAGTCCCATCACGTAATAACACACCCGTTGAAGTGTACGTTATACACATTCTTTTCAGTCCATCAACTAGTCAGGAAAAAAACAGTTTTTCTGGAACTAACCTCACTCAGTATCCCTCCGCACAGACGGGCTCAGCGATACTGAGTGAGTTGGTTAGTTCCAGAAAAACGGGAGGTTAGGGTTATGGTTAGAAGGTTAGGGGGGCGAGTCCAAGTAATTTGACATACTTTTTTTAAAATAAAATGCTTAACGCAGTAGTTACTTTTTCTGGTAATTAGCTTTTTTTAAATGTAGTAATTCAGTTAATTATTGGGGAAAGTACAACTAATTCCTTTTTTAAATGAACGTGCCCAACACTGATCACTAGAGGCTGCAGCACCGGGTGTGTGCTGTCGCTGGGTCTCCACTGCAGTCGTCAGCATTTGGTGTCATAAACAGCCATCGATACAGCTGAAGGAATGTGCCCTGAGTTTGAAAGGAGACGTTTGTCAGTAGCCTCCATTGTATTGGATTTTGCACACTAAATTAAACAACACAAAGATGCGTATTCCTTCTACATCATTTTAATGGTACAAGCCCCTAACAACCCACTGGCTACTCTTAAAATGAAAGAGAGACCCAGATGCTGTTCACATCAAACTGCACTGCCTTTCCACTGTTTTTTTTTTCTTTTTTCCCTAAGAGAGCTATGAGAGTAGACTTCTCTCATTGTGGGGCAACTGAACAAATGAGAACCAAATGAGGAAATCAAGCAAATCCAGGCAGAGTTAGCAGGGAAGAGCAACAAACAGAGGCCCCAAAGACATAGCAGAGGAATCCTGATTAGCGGTGAAGTTGAGCAGTCCTGCACTTCTCTGCATGACAAGTCTCATATAGGGCTGTTTAGGCATGCACTGCATGTGTGTGCGTTTCATTTAGCATGCCAACCGACAGCTGCTTCATCACCTCCGCCTCCCGGCCTTGTGGGAGTAAATGAACAACAGGCTCCCAGTAATTGTGCGCGCCTCACCCGACTCGCCGAGCAGCGCCAGAGAAAGAAACAGATGAGGAGGGAAGCAGGCGACAACCGAACAAAATCTGATCGCGGAGGCTGCACCTTCGGTTGGTTGGGGGGGGGGGTCTGACAAGAGTTCTTGGCTGATGAGGCCTTATCAATGTTTCATCCTGTGTAATCTGAGCACCGATGTGGCAGTCTTTCCAGCCCGACGGCAAGATTTAATCAGCAGCCTGAACGTACACGTTAGGGCTGTCAGACTTCCCCCCAAAACAGATTCAAATTTCTAACACTTCTTATGTTAAATATTCAAATTGTATTCCAATTTTTGATGTATGTTTGCTCATTATATAAAACTATACCAGCTTATTACGTCCCACGTCCACTAAAGGGCATTCCGACCAAATCTGTTATGTAACACACTTAAAGTGATAGTTCAACATTTTGGCAAATTGACCCATTCCCATAATCCCTATAGTCATAGCAGTAGGTTCGCTATCTTTAATTGTCGGTGCAAGCTATTTTTAGAACGGCGGAGCAGAGCTGCGAGCTGCTCAGAGCTATGCTACGGAGGCTAATGGGATTTCTTGGTTTCCCTCATCAAACTCATCAAATACACAATCCAACAACTCCAAAACGCTCTGGTGGACAAGTTGTGACCTGCACATTCACCACGCTATGAGATAATAACAGAACGTTACCAGACAGAGTTGTTTTAGAGGTAAATTCATACAAAACTGTTTTTCGGCAAGCAGTCTCTGCATTTACCTCGAAAACAACTCTGACAATTAAAGGTAACGAACCTACTCCTAAATAAATATAATACAATATAAAACTTCAAGAAGGGAAATCAAAATATTATAAGTAGTGGTGCAACAGATCACAGTTGATAAGTGGATGTAGATGCACCGCGGCAGCCGAATAAACGGGCATTTAAAAAAACTCTGCTTGTCAATCTGAAGCTGCAGCTCTACATCGTGCACATGTTTACTACCCCGAACGTCTCGACGCACGATGTTAATTTGCTTTGTTGTGGAAGGCACACATTCAAACATCTGTTTTCACCTTTGAATGTTCTCATTTTGAAAATAATTTGAATTCTGTTTGAATAGCGAAGTTCGATCTGACAGCCCTAGTACACGGATGGCCCGAACTGAAGAACCTGTAAAACCTTACATACAACTTAACGTCCTGTCTAGTAGGAAAGTGGATAATATGAGGTGAGGGAAAGTGAGTCTGTGTCATGCAGTCAGGGCAATTGAGTGGAGAGTAGACAGAAGGAGGGAGAGGTGGGGGGTGGGGGGTGCTGTGGTATTTTAAGGCCCGGCACTGACACAAATCCCCTCAGCACAGACAAGTCAGTGGCAGCTCCCAGGGTGGTGTCGGGGAGCGATGGGCCAACCCCTCCCAGGCTTAGCATGCTGATACCTCCAAATGTCATCTCCAAAATGCTGGAGAAGTTTGTTGCTCTTGAAACACAGCCCAGAAGGCCTTGGCTCCTGCTCCGGGCTTGAGAGAACACAGAGGGGGCCCCTCTGGCCAAACACCGCAGCTCCATGCCAGTGCAAGCCCCTCCTCACTCCCAACACCCTCCCCTCCCCCCACTGAAGCCAGAGCCTCACACACCGAACCTCCTGTGCACAGCGGGCTATTTCCCAAGCAGGTCCCACAAGCTTCTTGAGCTCCCTAATAGACAAATAATACAGGCGCTTTGTGATAAACGTTTGTCTCATGGATTATTTATGCAGCACACATGACATCACTGCAGCGTTTATGAGAATTGGCTTTATCACAGGAGTTAAAAGCACCAAGGCCTCTGAACAGAGGAGAGGTCAGCGTCAAACGTTTATTCCTGTATAAACGTTAGTTTTTGTGTTTTTTTTTTTTTCCCTTTCTCTTTATTTCTCCAGGCCTGTCAGGGAGTTGAGAAGGGGAATATTGTATGAAAGGAGCACTTGTAGCTCACTTGCCAGCTATGCTTCCTTGCTCTTTTGGAGACCACCTGTCAGTGGCCTCATTGAAATGTTTTTATAAAGCCGAGCGGTGGCTGCTCCCTGTGTGAACTTGCTATAGAAACTGTCCTTGAAATAAGAGTGAGCATTGTCAGGAGGCCTGTAGCTCTGTGCCAGGCCAATGAGCAGGAAGAAGGTGGAGTGAAAAAAAAAGAATCGGTCACAAAGGTCCGACTTCTCCGAACAACAGAGGACACGGTGGAGAGAGAAGAACAAAAAGTGATATGCCCTCTCCTCTCCTCTCCTCTCCTCGCCTCCTGCTCTGTAGAGTTTAATTTGCCAGTTCCTTAGCCACGTTTACTTTCCACCCTGCCAAGCCAATCTTTACCCTCATCAGTGTTCACCGTGCAAGAGTGGAAGTGGCCAATTTCCAGGATAAGAAATGAACAGTCCCACGTTTTAAACAATTCACCCGTCTCTCTAAATATGCGGTTGAAATAATACTCTGGAAGGAACTGAAGATATAGACGACTCACCAGCAGCCTGGTCTTGTTAGCCGCAAATTTAGTCCAAAATGGCACCTGAGTGGAGAAAAAAAAAGAAAGAAGGCATTTCTCTTCCAAGCACTTAATGGTCTTGAAACGTAAATCGTGCGCCTTGAGGAGCTGTAAGCTGTTTCAGTGGTTGTCATGAGATATCATGTTTTCTGTAGACGTCGAGCAGAGCCTGAGTAATGCGCCTTGGGCCGGCTCGTCTCGCAATCTCAGCACCATCTTCTTTAAGGAAAAGCACCAGAGGGTTTGTTTTAATGGAGAGATTGCGGATTTGCCCAGGCCACATTTAAGAGGGAACTGCTCCTCGCCTCACTGCAAATTATTTACAGTGATAAATGCACGCCGAGTCGGAAGAGATGTCAAATATTTATTTTTTGGCTGTTCAGATGCATGGCTGCTGCTGCTGCTGCTGCCGCTGCTTTGTGATCTACTCCCACTGTAAGAGTAAACATGTAGTGATTTTGTGGAAGGAGAAAACTGCTGCATGCGGCTGATAATGCTGCGTGGACGTGGAAAGCATACTAATGCTCCCTTCCTTTGCCTCTCAGTGGTATGAGAGAATTGACCTTCTCACAGGCTGTTATTCTTGTCAGTGAGAGTGACTTTGCACTTTTACCTCCTATGAACCGGTGATGCAGCCTCAACCCCTCAGATAGGGCTCAAAATAAAATCATCAACTATACCCGTGTCTGGTTTGCTTGTTATTGGCCAAACCTTCACTATAGTTTTTTTATGGTTTAGATTATCAGTGGCTTTATCTTTGTGCTACTATTTACAACTTTGAAAATTGCTTTATGGTGTATTAAATGATTAATTATTAGCCTTAAAATGTCAGAAAATAGTTCAAAAGAGCAATCGTAGGGCACCGTGCGCTCAGCAAAGCGGTGAGCTAAACACTCTCTCAGGAAAGGCTGAGGACGGCAGCGCAGCCTTTGAAGTTTTTTTTTTACTGGGGGCAACTGTGAAACTGCGAAAACAACAAAATTCATGATAGGGATTAGAAAGCAGAAAAGCTGTGATATCGCAAAGGGGGCTGATTTTATTGTATATGGGAAGTACTGCAAAAAAGACATGTGTAAATCTCAATCCATTCATTTAATCCCTAGTGTCCCTACTAGCTCATCACAATGTATTAAAAAGACATACTGAAATAGAATAAGAAAAGTACTGACTGTGTGAAGTGAAGGTATAATGAGAAACATACAGAACAGGCAACCCAACAGATAATCAGCTGTTACTTTTGTATGTTTCATTAGCAGCATGTTAGCTAGCCTGGTTAGCAGTGTTTGCTAGAATTACTTATAAATAAAGCTGAGAAGGAGGTTTGGGGAGGAGATACAGTGTTTCACAACAGTGTGGACACGACAGTCTGGGTTAAACTGCTGTCAGCTGAATGCTCAAGGCCTAATGGAAACGCAATGTGCAGGACTCTGCAAGGTTGTGTCACTCTGGCTGTTCAGAGTGTTTCACCCCGTACACACAGATTATAAAAGACGTCTCTACAGCTGTGGAGAGAGGACACATTGACATGGTTTTTATATTTTTATTTTCCCATTGTAGAATCATGTTTGTGGCATCATTGTAGTGTAAACCTGCAGCCTGTGCATTAGCCCATACAACATGGAAGCAAACCAGGAAGCTTATTTTGCAGACGAGCACTTTTCATTCAAGTGTGTGGTTTACCATGTTTGAGTCTGGTATCCAGTTCCTGTTTTACACCCTCCATCCATTTCCAGGTCTATTTAGTTGATGGTTGTGGATGTTGAGGCACGGCTCTGGCTTCTTGTACATAGCCTCAGCAGGCCTGGTAAACAACACTGTACACAAACAACGCATTAACATACAAGATTTATTCCTTCAAAACACGACGCATGGGCTCCAGCGCATATTCAGAGCTTTAAAAGACATTTAAACATTTATGAACAGCGACGTTAACCACGATGAACCACAGGGAATGTTCATCGTGGTTAACGTAGAGATGACGCCGCTCGCAGTGGAGCCCACACGGTCTAAAAACTGTCACCAGACTCAGCAGAGACACAGAGACAAGACAGTGGCTTCACATGACTGTCCAGCTCCAACTAGCAGCGTTACGTAACCACCATCCACGCTCCAGAGTGGTGGTCAGTCTCTGTGTCCTGTGACTCTCCTCGTCACACAGTACACAGCCCCCAGGCCAGCTGCTTTCATCTCACTCTTCACTTCGCTTCTTTGAAATATCCACAGAGAATAGGGTAAATACCTAACTAACATATCACCATGAAACATCCCAAGTTTATCACTTACATTACGACAAATATTTTTTGTATTGCAAGTTTTGTCAAATTATATGTTTAAATATGTAAATGAGGCGATATCTAATGAAATATGCGCTAATTTGCAGACATTTCCAGAACTGAAATCTGAACAATGGATAAAGCCCCTTTCAGAATTTCATAATGTTTCATGTTGTTGACATATTAGTCAGAAGGTTTTACAGAGGGGATTTTGGATATCTCTTTTTATCACTCTGTAAATGAGAAAATACTGTCAGCAGCCCTAAAAAATCTAGTTTCTCCATGTTTTTAGGAATAAAATGTTGTATAAATCAGGCTTTGAATGATATATCAACAATCCCCTCTGTGAAAACCTTAAAAATATAGACAGGAATAAAACTGGAAGGCTTGGTTTCTCTAAGTGCTGAAGTGGAGATTTTGGGCTCATGAGGAAAAACTCATTTTGAGAAAACAGCCTTTAAAGACTTGTACTGTAAAATTCCGTAGATTGTACATATGAATCCTAGTTTTACGATTGGTTGCAGATACGGAGGAAATGACCATTTTTGGAGCCTACATCATTGTTCAGGAGAGAGAGAGCTTTACAATGATACCTGACATGACATGGGTCAGACAACAGGAACAGCTCACTATGTCACAGTAGCTGTTAACTTTTGGTGAATTTAGGAGAAATCTACTGACAAAAGGAGACAAAATGAAGTAAAAATAACCACCTTAATGTGGATTTTCTACCATTTCTTTCGACTTTTCTGAAAGAATACATAATAAGGAAGGAGAAATAGACCAAAATCTCAAAATTGAACAGTTGAACAAAAAGAACAGTGTTTTTGCCTGTAGTGTCTCGCCTTAAATCACAGTAGCTACTGATGAATCTTACAGTTAAAACAAATCATACAATCATGAACACACTCGTACTATTGTCGTCTGAGCAAGATCTGATACGAGGTCAGTCAGGACACTGACAGACCCGGACAAGCTCGGCTTCATTTCATGCACCACGAGTGCAGAAAGACTCTTAAAATGGACTGTTGGAAACATGCTCAGACACTTGAATGCTCAAACGCTTCATTTATCAACGTTACAGTTATTGCTCATGGCAGCACCCGGCTATCTTTTATCTTCTCTCTGTAATGAAAACTGACACTATTTTTCTCATTGTTCTCACTTTCTTGTCTACATGCAACCTTGATGAGTGGCGCTCCGAGTGCTGAGAGAACGAGGAGAAGAGAAAAGCTGTTTTCTTAGCACGACTCAAAGAAGGCTGTAAAAATCTGTCGATAATTAGATCAGAATCTCGATTGTGTACAAAAGATAATAATTGCAACTCAAGTGCTGATCATTTTTATTATCGTTTAATTTAGAAATATGTGAGATATTCAAGGCCAAATGGGAATCTTTAATTTGATAATGGCGAGAACCGTTCTATAATGTCACAAACGATCAATGCACAGAAGCGATCTCCTGGTTTCAAAGATAACAAAAGCGTTTTGACAGGGTCAGTCAGTGAAAATGCCATTAACCCCACTGAATTCCTGTTGAGCTGGAGTGGAGGGGGCAGAGGTCAGCCCGTGAACCCGTGGCCCTCACCAGCAGCCTGATATTTTGGCCCCCACTTGCAAACCTAATGAAATGTGTTAAGGAAGGGAGGAGGGGGAGGTTTTAGGGGGGCTGAAAAGGGGGGGCAGTCACCCATGCAGCAGACAACCACCCCTGACTTAATTTTCCCCCATTACATTAGCCTCCTGTTCAAATAATCCCACACAAGTACGCAGCCGAGCCGGGCGCCTGAGGAGGGAGAGGAGCCGTTTGTTGTTCAACAGCACTGAAAGGAAATGAGTGGTAAAATTACAGGCCAATTCCTCTCATTAATGCTGCTTCACTCAGCCGTCCTGACTGACCCTAATAAGGCTGTCACAAAGAGGGGAGCCGGGTTACCTCCAGACCAGGCCCTCCCCGTTCCTCCACCTCCAAGCAACCCTGACCCCAATGAACAAAATCCTAAAAAAAAAGAAAAAAAAAAGAGCTGACGAACCGCACTCCAAAAGAGCAAGTTGGATTTTTCTGATCTTATTTATTTTTATTTATTTGAAAGGGACAATACACATTAATGAACATCAGTATGTAAATACCAATGTAAACGTGTCGGGAGTTAGCAAGCCTGCTAATTTACATCCGCAGTCCCTTGGCAGGTAATAGACAAACAGACAGAGGAATTAGAGTTAGAATTAAAAAGAAAAGAAAAACAAATACATGCATACATAGACATAATGTGCAGTAATGTCAGCGTGAATTCTATACAGTTTGAACTCTGGAGGCTGTTTCTCTTCCTGAAACAGACCCAGAGAAATTATGGCTCACAAACAAAACAAAACTAAAACAGAACATTGGAACTCATGTAGAAACAAATGATCATGTATCGAAAGTCTTCTCACTTCTCTAGTGTAATTTGCTTTCAGCCACAGGGAAATTTGTTTGAGTTGTTTTGTCAGGGGCTTTCCACTCATAGCCCGGCTTGACGTTGACATCTTTGTCTCAACAGCTTGAAAACGATTCGTAGGATGAAAGTTTTCAGAGTAATCCACCAGGCTCTTACCAGTCAAACCTAATCTTTTTTGTGTATCTTTGAGCATGTTTTTTTTTATAATATTGGCAAGAAGATGTATGAATTTAGAGTCCCACTGTAAAGATGTTTAATTAGTCCAGTAGAAACACTGTGGTTATCATAAGCCACATGAATTCCAGTTTGACAGCAGCTGCACAGCCAGAGAACGGATACGACTAGATTCAAGAATCACATATTCAAGCAGACTGGATGTTATGTTTAAAAAAAAGCAGATTTGTTCACACTTGTCAAAAAAAAAAAAATGGATTTAGGCCACTGCAGCATGTAATGTGAACACAGCCAAAGCGTCACATAATATGTAACTGCCAACTCGCTCTTTTTTTCCCCCTAAAGTCTCTGGACATATTTCATATATTTTTAAAATCAGAATTATGGCAGAAACGGCTGCTTAATGAGGAGAACTGTGCTTAAAACTAATGATTATGTCCTGAATATAATCAGTATGATTTAAAGTAGAAGTGGCAGTACTGCAATAATGATGTAAAATGGTGTTCATATATCTGTCACTGTTGCTGCTGGTGTGGAGTAATCCAGTTTGGTATTTACCTCAGACTTTTTCAGAGTAAAACTGTGTGGCCTGGAAATTTAATTTCAGATTTCTGATGCAACCTTATAAGTGTCAGCAATGAGAATCCTTCCCACTTCCAGCCCAGATGAGGAGTGTGATATAATAACTCGACATGTCATCTTCCCTTCCTGTAAGCCATCCAGCATATATATACACCCTGAAGGGCTTAAACAGCTTAAAATTTGCATTCAATTAATTAAACATGAACCACAGCTTTATTTTGAGTCAGGAACTATTTTTTTTTATTTTAGGACTGTTCCCATTTGAGCTGAGATGCATCCAAATCTCTTTGAATGTCCTTGAGATTTCCTCCATGATGTCCAAGGAGCTGCTTTATTGACACTCAAAGACTGAGTAGCAAGGCAGAGATCTGAGGTGACCCAGAAGCTAAGGGCCACTCTGACAGGATTACAGAGTTCCTCAGCTTCAACATGGGAGGCCAGAGGGAAGCCAAAGAAAAAAGAAAACATGCCAGCCAGCACTTCAAATAGGCCTGTCAAAGATTCAGAGCCTGGAGCAAAGAAATGGTTGAAGTGAGAATGGAGCTATTGGCCTTTAGTGTTAAATATTACACACACCTCTGAAATGTATTTGTTGGTGGCGGTGAGTGTAGGGCTGTGCAGATGGACTGTGATGTCAGGGATCTGTCCTACATTATTTGTGATGACAATTTAGTCTTTACATAGCCATAAAATCTATTATCAGTATTAAGGCCCTTTCACTCTGGGGACAAGGTGGATAAAGGACACGAAATTGCGAAATATTCATCAGCAAATATTTTGCATCAAAACCATTCACACCGGCGGCGATGTGAATATGTGACAGCCGTTCTTTGCCTCCATGTCGTTCCTTAAATCTGTTTAACACAACTACTGGTTGATCATCCCTCACACCCGCTGTGCCACTGTCGGTTTGTTACCAACTTTACTGCCTCCAACACAGCAGCTCACTATCTGATCACTGTCTGATCAAATTCTTTTTTTTGCGATCAAAAAATTATTTATTCATTAAGTCCAACAGAAATATTTCAGGGGATACAATATTATTAGAATGGATTCTCGGAGAAAGACAGTTGGCTCAAGACGTAAGAACACAGTGAAGTATTGATAATAATAATTTAAAAAATAAAATAAGATAAATAATAGTAAAATAATCATTGTCTGATCACTGTCCTGACAGGGTGATGCGTCACCACACATCATCCTTCATTTGGTTGTCTTTGTAAAGTTTGTGTCCCTTGTCAAACAAGACGAGCATAGACTGTATATATAAAAGAAATGGTGAGAAGCTGGTGAGAGACACAGGTTGTCTACATTGTTGTCATGGTGAAGTGATGTACCTCCTTTGCACGCTACATGATTGGTTGATGCGTTTATTCACCGGGCAAAAGCCCCAAAAAATCGACCTCACTCTGAAAAAATGTCGCAATTCCGCCGCATAACATTCGCGCTCGGTGTGAAAGGACTCATCGTTATGGTCGTACATGAAAGAGTGAGAGAGCAGTGAGTAAGGAGGACGCTTAGTGATTGAAATATTACATCACATGAAGAGTTTCTGGCGGATCGATCAACGATGTGCTTGGAGGTTTAAGGCGTCTTCAACCATGCACTGTGGGCTGCTCCTCGCCAGCGACACCTGGGAGTCGTAGTTGAAGGGAAATACAGGGGAATTTCCTGCCAAACTAAAGCCAAAAACAAAGCGCCTGTGATGTCAGATTGGGGCAAAGATTTATGTTCCACCAGCAGACAGATTCTCATCACCCCCCCCACCCCCCCACCCAAAATACACTGAGGAATTTCTTCAGAACAAGATTGCGAAAGTCCGTAACACTGAGCTCAGACCCGAGTCGTGGCTTGAAGATGGGTTTTTGAGATACTCCTCATTCATCTTGACTGAGCTTGAGTAAATCTGTGGGTAGAATTACAGGGAATCCAAAAGCCATTGATGTGCTCAGCTGTACAAAGCTGCATCAGTGTCAACCCAGGTCCAAACACTAACCTAGAAGTATTTCCAGAAAGACTGAATTAGAATCAGTTTAATAAAAGCATTTGTAACTTAATTGTAATCCACAACTCTCTGCCGTCTTTGTAAAATGCATAAACTTTTATCCACTCCTTAGTTTGAAAATGAGGTAGAAACTAGAAATATACTTCTTTCTGTCTTCAGAAACAAACAAAATCACCCTTGTGACTTTACATTAAATCCACAGCTATTCCCAGCAGCTTCTTATCTGAAGAGGTGAATATAAAAATATCTTTAAAATGAGTGGTATCAATAGTCTTGTGAAACAATAAAAATAAACAAATTCCCCAGAACGTAGGAACTCCTTCTTCAAGAAAATCTTGATACGGGCAGCAGTAACTCTAAAAATCCCATTCATTCCTCACCTATTGTCATGTCACAGCTTCTTAAGTGAAGAGACGGTTCGACATAAAGACCAAATGCTAATTTGAAATAAAATCATTAAAGGCTTTTAACAACTCGTGGTATAATTTCCAAACTCCTCTCTAGAGAAAGCACATGATGAAAGCCCAGTCATTCATTTGCTCGGCCTTGATTTACATCCTGCCACCACCAGCTGCCAGAGCCATTTTGTGTTGGAGTGTTTGGAGAGCTTAAGGGGGGTGGGGGGTGGGACTGTTGAAGGCGTTTTTAGAAAAGGTCTGGGTTCTTTTAATGTGACAGAAAATCTGAACTCGAGGACCTCCTCCACTGCCCCGCACACGCACACACACAAACGTCATTTGCAGTTGGATCCAGCCGCGGCCGAGCACTCACACTCGCGTTTTTTGTTTTTTTTTAAGGCCAAAGAGTGAAGGACGACACTCGCGGCCAAGTGTCAGCAGGTTCCTGTAAACATATATAAATACCTTATACACTCGCTGCTTTATGCCAGAGGCAGCCAGAGAAAAATGAGGCCTGAACTGTGACTTGTGTGTGGGAGGGGAGAGAGAGAAAAAAAAGATTGTAAGGCGGAGATGGTTATACCATTGAAAAGAGGAAATGAGGGTGAAGGAGAAGAGGGAAAATGGGGTGAGCGAGAGAGGTTTCCTAAGCTAATAAAACGCTCGGAGGGATGGAAGCTGCCAGCCAGCATTCCTGTGCCATTAGATAAGTTAGCTCACTGCAGCCTCCAGTTTCTCTGCAGTGCTGAAGTGGCAAGCTGAGGTCACCACCAGGGAGGGAGTGAGGGGGAGGGGGGCAATAAATTCAGAGTGTTGTTCTGAGCCGTTGTTGCTCTTAATCCTCTGAAGCTGTTTGGACGATGATGTATTTTTTAAAATATACGAGGTAAAAAAAAAAAAATCTGTGAGAAATCTGCGGCCTGTTGCTGTTCACTTCCACGTACAAAGTGCAGGGATTATTCTAGACAACGCTGCACACTGGGCGACACTTCAGCGACTGTTGCCAAGTGAGGAGTATTTTGTTCCTTCAGGAGAAACATACATAGAGAGCAGGCGGAACTAATTTTAGATTTTAAATGCAAGGTCAGATATCACACACGGTACACTTTGGGATTGTGTAGCTCTCGCCCGGGCGCTACCGAATTCACACTAGCCAAACGGCGACACGGGAGCTTCTAAGTGTGACGGATTGCAGCAATTCCCAGTGAAGTCTAGGAGTTTTTCTTGCACACTCTGTTACAGTCTGCCTAACTGAACCGTTCACAGTGAAATCGTTTAACCCAGCAGCGCGTTGTTTGTTTTTAAGAAGCTCTTGTAGTAGATGTGTATTATACCCAAGGTGCTAAATTCCTGGGTCGCAAAATGAGACGGAGGACTGCAAAAACATGATTTTCCTCCAAATAATTCTCCGTGCAGGGGGAGATCTCCTGTACTGTGAGATGGCTTTATTTAAATGGAAAGGGCTGCTCAGAGAGCGAGTATTCCCTGGTAACCATCCTCAGTAAAACCTTCCGCCAGTGTTTTACACAGGTTTTTACAATACTGGCTGCAGTTGAGTCTGTTCCAAGTCATTTAGGAGATATCAGTCAGTCCTGCCCCTACGGCTTTTTACTGTGTGGAGAAGATTAAAAAAGCATCTTTTACTTGGATAAGTGTCTTCTATACGACACCCTTTAGCGATGATCAACACGTTAATGCAGCAGACACGGTGCTCTTCTTGCTCATATAAGTGCAGTTATATTTATAAATCTCATAGTGGAACAATCTTTCTTGTGTTTTTTTTCCGCTCTGTGTAATTTCTCTTCCTGTCATGGTTGTGACAAAATAAATGACCTCTTTGATTCTGTGTCTCACAGGCATGCTGGTGGTCAATGTTACTTGGAGGAACAAGACCTACGTGGGCACCCTGTTGGACTGCACACGGCATGACTGGGCTCCCCCCAGGTAAGGAGCCTTTTTTTTGTTTGTTTGTTTTGTTTTGTTTTTTCACTGGAGAACACAGGGGGACACACTTTTTTTTTTTTTTTTAAATGTATTCAAATATGCTTCATCTAATCTGCACTTGTTATGTTAATGATGCATCACTTGTGTGGTGGTGTTCAAACCAAGGGTACATGCACAGATTTTGCATAGCATCTGCACTTTACAGAGAATTTACCGTCATGCAAGTTGTAGATGTCGAGGTTGACAAGAGTCGTGATTACAATGAATTATTGATAACACTCTCTCTATCTAAGCTGCACTTGGTCTCTTAACCTTTTCATATTCTGCGTGATATGAATCTGCTGCGGTAGTATCAGCTCAAGTGTATATATATAAATATATGTATAGCTGAATGCACTGACTTGCCTGTGTGCAGCTGGACCATCCATGTTGGTCTCTATCTAGAGCTCGGGGAAACAGGATTCACTGGCAAGCGGCTGACGTCCCAGGAGGTGGTTGTGGAAATAGAAAGCTACTCTAACAAGCCAGATTGCAAAATCCAATTATTGGACTAATAGCTTTTGCTCAACACTGTATAACATTCACTATCACAAAGGCAGCCATTTCTTAGATCAGTGTTATGTGGGCGGTAATCTCTGTGTGTTTGTTAATTTCTAGATATTTGCCTTTGTTATGCAAAGCGCACTGGTTGTGTAAAATACATTTCCAAACACTTGCCTTGATTTAGAACACCTGCACTGTATCTAAATGTAAATATAAATCTATATTTTAAATGCATGGTTAAGTGCAGCAGAAAAAAAATCAAGATTAAAGCTGGGCTAATGGAAAACAAAGACTGTATCGCACTAATGTATCACAGTATATCACAATAATGTTCAGTAAGTGAGGTTTGCACAGTAAGTGAGGTTTGCTGGGCTGTATTTGCACCAACATAGTCTTATAGTGTGCAGCACCACTACATTAGGGACACACCATGAATAATTCAGAAAGCTTTCAACAGACTGAATATAAACTCAGGCTTGTAATGAGTCTAAATTCCTCCACCACTCTCAGACTACGGATGTATTCACATCCCCTGCTGGGGCTGAAATTGTTTGGAGAGACTTGTAGAGGAAGCTGTGAGTCATAGCAGCCCAATGTTTCCCTTTGTCACAGATTGCTAACCTTCACTGCTGTGCAGAAAGATAATTACATTACTGTTGTGGAGAGATAAGGCCAAACTGCTATTTTAAGTATTTGAATGACTGTATGTTTTGATTACAAAGCAGCAAGAAAATGTTCACTGCTGTCTTTTCTAATGATGTTTACATTTGCATTTTGAAAGTCATCGTGACTAGGTTTTAAGTCCTTACTCACTTAAAGTGTGTAAAATATCAGAGTGGACAGGAGCAGAACAACTGTGTTCATGTTCTCTTCTCATATCATTTGCTCTTGCCGTATATTTTAATGTCTGAGCTGCAAAAAGACTTGAACTCTGCAGTGCTTTCCTCATTTGCATGACTGCTATGACTTACTGTCTGTATTCTGAATTCAATATGAGATAATGTGGAGGTGAGGCATGTCCTTTGGCAAACCAATAAGTAAATGACTGTATGTGAGATCCTCCATAAAAATATTAACAAACCTTTGGTAGAATAAGCTTTTGTAATGGTATGGCCAACCACAGACATATCATAAATTCCAGCACAAGTAAACAATCATGTCTTCAGAACCATAGCAGTGTATCCCATCCATTGATTTTTTTTTTGTCACGGCCTGCCACAATATTAACGCTGACAACCATTAGAGCCATGTATGATCTTCTTTTTTTTTATTTATGTATTTTTTTGGCATTTCTAATTGGTAAAATCTTATTCATTGTATTGCTGCAGACAGCCCATTTAACTGCCTCTTTTACCCCTGTCTGATAGACAGTGAACCTGTCCGTTATAGTCAGACTGGCTATTAGTTCTCTGCTGGGCTTTTAAATATCCAGAACATTTTTACCGTCCCTGTCTCCTTCTGCACCGGCCCTCTCTGTGTTTATTTGTGAGTGAAAACATGCTTGTATGTGCTGTGACTGGGCCCACTGGCCAGTCAGAACATGTAATCAAAGCTTGCTATTTATTGGACTAAACCTGATGCAGTGGAGCTGTATATATTGTTTGTCTGTTATTCAATGATAATTTCACAATTGATGTAGTCATGGGATTTCCATTGTTTCATTTCAGAAGCTAAACTATAGCAGAGTTGCACTGACATCAACCATTGATGTTGTAACAACACTAATTCAGATTTTCAACACTATTGCAGGTTTTGTGAATCCCCCACAAGTGATTTGGAGATGAGAAATGGCCGTGGTCGAGGTAAGCGAATGAGGCCGAATAGCAACACCCCTATCAACGAGAACAGCAACTCATCGGACAGCAAGGGCACCACCAACAACAAGACACGCGCTGCCTCCAACAGTAAGGGCCGAAGGGGCAGCCAGACGCCGTCAGAGCGCCGCACTCCACCCAACAGTAACACAGAGGACATCAAGGCCAGTCCTTCCTCAGCTGGAAAACGCAAGACCAAACCAGCCTCAGACATGGAACCGAATTCCAGCTCAGAGGACACCAAAGGCAACAAACGTATGCGGACGAACTCCAACAGTGGAGGGGTTGGACCAACAGGTCTGCCTATCCCTTCTATTAAGACTGAACCACTTCCACCTCCCCTCGACCGCAGCTGCCCCTCTCCAGTTCTTATTGACTGCCCACACCCCAACTGCAACAAGAAGTACAAGCACATCAATGGTCTGAAATACCACCAAGCCCGTGCCCACAATGATGATGATGTTAAGTTGGACTTAGATGGAGATAGTGAATATGGAGAGGATTCAACTCTCCACCCTGAACCGGGGAACTGTAATGGAGCCTCTATCTCTCAGAAGGGATCCCTGTCTCCAGCACGTTCAGTTACCCCAAAAGGCAGAAACTTTGATGCCCAAAGTCCTTCCCCATCCCCCGGCAAGTTTGGTTCAAAACAAAGTAAAAAGAAAATGGCAGAGGCCGATCCAGAAACAGGAGGTACACCAATGGATGGGTGTGAGGATGGGCCATGCCTCACTGATGAGGCCAGTAATGATGGTATAGATGATAAGAGAGGGTCAGACAAGTCCAAAAAGGGTAGCACTGGCACAAAGGCTGATAAAATGGCCCAGAAAAACATGAAATCACCACGGCCCATTGGCCCTGGCTCTGCAGCATCCCAGCAAATGTACTCTTTTCCTCCCGGAAACCCAAATTCCTCCCCAGGGATCACCCCAATGATCCAGGGTATCCCTAAGAGTCCACAAATGAAAGGCACACAGCCTAAACCCCCTGCCATTGGAGATCCTGCCTCAAGTAGTTCCAAAGACAAGAAGAAGAAAGACAAGAAGAAAAAGGATGGTGGGAAGGAAGCTGACAGTCCCAAGCCTCTGGGAAAGGGAGGAAAACTAGAGGAGGGGAAGCTTCCATACCCTGAACCTTCCGATCAAGGAAATAAGGGGGAAGGACTCCTCAATGGTTCGTCAGATCCTCACCAGAGTCGCTTGGCCAGCATCAAGGCTGAAGCTGACAAGATTTACAGCTTTTCTGACAATGCCCCCAGCCCATCCATTGGTGTAGCCAGTCGGATAGATGGCAGTGGGATGCCACAGCCTCTCACACCGCATCATGTGGTGAACCAGAATGGTGCTGACAATTCATCAGTCAAAACCAATAGCCCAGCATACTCAGACATTTCAGATGCTGGTGAGGATGGTGAAGGGAAATTAGAAGGTGTCAAAGTCAGGACAGAGGACCAAGCCATCAGGGAAAGTGTCAAAAAAGCACTCTTTCCAAACCAGACACCCAGTAAAGATTCCCCGTACTATGCCGGCTATGACACATATTACTCCCCCACTTATGTCAACCCCAGTCCCAGCGGGCCGAATCAAGGCACACCAGTTCCTGAAGGGCAGGTTAAGATCAAAAGGGATGATGACCAGGACCAAGGTGAAGAGAAAATCAAGTTAGAGGTTCATGAAGACCGCAAACCTGACATCAGTGCTCCTGGCCAACAACAGCAGCAGCAGCAGCAGCAGCAACAACAACAACAACAACAACAACAACAACAGCAACAACAACAACAGCAACAGCAGCAACAACAACAACAACAACAACAACAACAACAACAACAACAGCAACAACAACAACAGCAGCAGCAGCAGCAGCAACAGCAGCAACAACAGCAGCAACAACAACCTTCAGTCATCCAACAAAGATCCAACATGTACATGCAACCTCTGTACTACAACCAGTATGCCTATGTTCCCCCATATGCATACCATCCCGATCAAGCCTACCATAACCACTTGATGAACACCAACCCAGCCTACCGGCAACAGTATGAGGAGCGGCAACGACAGATGGCTGAGCAGCATCGCGTTGCTGAGAAAAAGTCTGATGTAGCCATTAAGGAACGAGAAGCCTCCATGAAGGAGGAGTGGAAACAAAAGAGCCCCATGCCGCCAAGCCTCTCCAAAGCCCCAAGTCAGTCAGACCTTGGAAAACCGCAGCAGCCCCAAGGAAAATCGAGGGACTCGCCCTCCGAACCCTCTTCAAAGACTATTGGAAATATAAAGGGGGAGGAGCAGAAGTCCCAGCAAGCTGAGGGGCTAAAGATGAAGCTGGCTGAAGGGGGCCACCATGGAAAAGAAGACTCCAAGCAAACATTGGAGTCCAGGGGTCAAGCAGGGATGGAGCAGGCCATATGGTACAGACAGGTAAACAACAGTTTGGTACAGCAGTATGAGAATACACACTTGTGAATCTGTTGTGAGAATATTTCTATACGTTTTTCCAATATTGTGCTTACTCAAACCTTCTTTCCCACCCTCAGCAGTACCCCGAGAGCCAGAAGCCCCAAGCAGAGGATGAACACCAGCAACAACAACCTCGATGGAAAGATGAAAGGGACAGGGAGCGGGAACGTGATCGTAAATTAAAGGACGACAGGCCCAGGCCCAAGGACAATCAAAGCGGGCCAAAGGAGGACGTCAAAGAGGGCAGCGATCCCAGAATCACTTCTGAGGACCACCGGGCTCTGAGCAAAGACTCTCGTTCTAATCCCCACATGCAGTTTTCATCACCACTAGCGCAGCACCAAGGCTACATGCCCTACATGCATGGTTACCCCTATGGACAAGGCTATGACCCCAACCACCCTGGATACAGGGGCATGCCCTCAGTCATGATGCAGAATTACCCAGGTACGTCAATGTTAGACATTTTTACACTTGTTTGAACTGCTCACATTTGCAAGCTCAAGTGACCTAGTTTGTCATTATTTTGGCTTGTGAGTTGAATCATTGGTGTATGTCAGCAGTGGTTCCTGTGGTTTCCTCCTGTCAAATACTTGCAAGATTAACAGTGATTTTAGGATGGTGGTCTTAACTACATTTTAAGGTGTGCACGGTGGCTTTTATATTACATGTAAAAGCAACAAAATCAACATGGTTTGAAGAATCTAATTTCTCTGTCTTGCTTGGCCTGAAAACACAGAGGCTGCAGGGATTTGTTAGAGCAGATTTATATCCTCTTTAAAAACTGTATGTACCAGTCTCAGCAGGATCTCCAAGTGTTTCTGTGATGATTTCAGTCGTAACTGAAAGCATTTTCTGCATAGGAATTCTTATGTAATTTGCAGCAATCTATGCGCATGAAAGTTCTTGTGATCGTTTAGTGGAGTCTTTGGGGGCAAAACCCAGCATAGGAGGTTAAACAGGTCAAGTCAATCAAGAATTGATTTTGTTTTACCTAAGTTCAGTGACTCTGAATAGAATTAATATGTGGGAAATTGCAGTTAGTGAGCAATAACTGCAGGCATTTCTGTTCTTTAGTTGTTTTCATCACATAAATATTGCAGGTGCTGGTAAAATTGCATGCTATCATAAATGCAACTGGGAGCAGTTGAATGTTGTGGTCATTCACTGATTCGCTGAGGAAACGGGTTGCCTAAAGGATATAGTCAACATGTACTGTAGCATGCCTTGTATTTCATTGGCATTTGCTGCCACTGTACTAATAGCACCATACACGCAATGGGCACAATGTCTGAGGCAAAATGAAATGAAAACATCACAGTCTGCAGCTGCGCCCAGTCTGATCAACAATCTTGCAATATCATCTAACACTGATGAATAAGTTTGATTAATGTGAACACTTATGAAGAGTAATCAATCATAAGATGTTGCATTTTCACTCTGCAAGAGCGTAAATTTGAACCATCCATTCTCTTCATCACTCCCAGGTTACCTACCCGGAGGTTATCCCTTTTCTCCATACGGTAGTAAAATAGCCGGAGGTGAGGAAGGCAGCGACAAATCTCGTGCTAGCCCCACCGTCACCAAAACGGCAACAGACTCCAAAGCCTTGGATATCCTGCATCAGCACGCCAGCCAATACAAGAGCAAATCCCCCACAGTAGGTGACAAGCCACCCCACGACAGGGAGAGGGAGCAGGACAGAGGAGCCGCCGGAGAGAGGGATCGGGAAAGAGAGCGCGAGAGGGAAAGAGAAAGAGACGTGGACCGGCCGCGCTCCTCCCCCTCCCAGCGTATCATGCCCTCTCATCACCACCTGGGATACCCCCTGCTCTCAGGGCAATATGACCTGTCCTACGCCACAGGTCAGTCAGTCAGCCCCGTCCCCCGGGTTAGACCTGGGATTCACATCACTTAACACTAAACTCAAACAAATAAACAACTGCCAGTCTAAAAAGAATATTACAATTCAGTTCCTGTAATTAGATGCAGACTGTTAAATCATGGCAGTTGACTAATCAATGATCTAAATTCAGAAGTACAATAGGTAATATGACTCCAGCACAGAGGTGAGAGCAGAAAGATCCCCTTCAGCAGCAGAGACAGAAAAGACCTGACAATGAAACAAAACACAAGCCTACTGAGACCCAGGTAAACTGAGAGCAGTGTTGGCAAATCTGACAAATGCAGGTCGTCCTCTTTGCATAGACGACGCACAAAGCTCCAGTTGGGGGGAAAAAATGTAGGTAATGAGTTAAGAGTACTGGCACAGCTGTAGAACATCCTGTGAACATAAAGCCCTGTGTTTCTTTGTCCTGGATTGATTTGATTTAAAGTGAAAAGAACACCCTGCTCTCCTTTTTTTCTCTTTTTTTTCCTTCCAACATTTATGTTGCAGACTCAGAGATAGCAACCTGTAAAGAAAACAAATCCCGGCCAAACAAAAGCTTTACTCTGCTGCAGACTAGTACAATATGCAGTGCAGCATTTAGCCCCTCAGCTCATCCATTCTAAGTGGGTCCTCTGAGGACAAGTGGATCAGTGCTGATAATAGAGACATGGATGAGGCCGCCAAGACAGTGATCCACTGCAGCCTGCACTGTCATCTAGTGGCAGCTCTGATGTATTACAACCAAGAAGTAAACACACTCAGCTGCCCGTTCATAGAGGAAGCTCAAAGTATTGTAATGTAGTACACCCGTTGGAATAGGAGATGATATTCAGCCTTTGTCTCTTATTATTCAAATCATTTACCCCGAAATACCACAAACATACTTCAATACTATATATTTACATAGAGATATGAGAGCAAACTGGACTTGAGGTACTTTAAGTATCCAAAGGATTCAATATACGGAAAAGACCTTACTACAGCATTATGTGATTTATACAATACTGTATGATTGTATCACTCATTGTATGCATTCAGTGTTAGTTTAAAGGAGAATTCTGGTCATTTTCTAAGTAATGCTCTACAGCTTTAGGTCCCCGGGTGCTACCATAGGAAAAGACCTAAAGATAAAAATGTGTCAAGTTTTTTTTAGCCATTCATATACTATACTGTATGTTGTACTTGTACCCCATTTTTTTATTTTGTGATTCTAAAATGTGGTTAAAAAACCCAGAATGACAGTTTCCCCTGAAATTTAAAGTAGAGCTCTTAAATAACCTGAAGTGGTGAAGTGCAAATACCTCAGGAATATAGTAAAGTACAGTGCCCGGAGTACACGTCCTTACATTGCACTACTGCAAGTGAAGGTTTGTAAAATATTCATGAACTCCTTTCCTTTCCGTGTCTGTGTTTTATCTGAATGAATAAGTAATCCGCCCATAAATAAGTGTTTCCTTCTTGTGTGTGTTTTGCAGGGAAACCTGACCGTCACACCTCAAGCCTGCAAAGATTCATGTGACTGGCTCACATGAGAAGAGGATCTCCTGGGTGTTACCTTTTAGACATCAGTTGAATGGTGTTTCTATCTATATTTTTATTTCTTCTGCTGAAAGGCTACGGCAGATTGTCATTTTTTCCCCCCTCCCCTCCCCTCGTAAATGACCCCCAAATTCTCCAAACCTTGGACTGTAACAGGACTGATAAAAAACCCAGGTTCAAAGCCATCACTCTGCCCCATCACGCAGAGGAAACACCAACCCGCTGATTATCTAGTCTTTGCACTGTCAACAAATACAATGCAAAAAGAGACTATTGGACTGCCAGAACAGCTTTTTTTTGTTGTGTGTGTTTTTTTTGTTTTTTTTTCCTTTGACTGCATTGTTTTTTGTCGCACGCAGAAAGAAATTGGCAGTGATGTCGGGGGAGTTGGGTGGCTGATGGGAAAGGGGAGTCAAACTAAATTAAAGACTGACAAAAAAAAAAAAGTGAGTCATACTGAAATGATTTCAACTCTTATGTCTTTGGCTTCTCGTACGCCGTGAAACAACAGTATATCCTTAACTTGACAAATGTTTGGCTATATTTTGTGGGGAGAGAGAATATGGCAGCAGCTGCTTTCTTCAGAGACTTAAGAGCCTGAGACTGAAGTTTTTTTTTGTTTTGTTTTGTTTTTTTTCATTTTCCATCATCATTGTTAATTCCCATCCTCTTTGAACCCCACAGTGCTCGTTTCAGGGATGATGTCGTCATGTTTTGCGAAGGGACCGCATACACCTCAATGGAGAATAAACACTATTCATGTTTTTCTTTTCTCAGTAATATTTTTTTTAGTTCTACTCCATATCATTGTGTTCATCTTTGAATGTGTCTGATGCTGGTATTAGTCCTGTTTTTCTTTTTTCTTTGCTCTCAATGAAAGGTTCACATCTGTCTTCACGCTCACTCGCACCAGTGAAGCCACATTAGCAAGCGATGAATTCACGGGGCGTTATCATCACAGCGTTAGGCCACCTGTGGGTTTCTTTTTGGTGTTTTCACTGTACAAGTGTGCTTCATTCAGCTCATCAAGTTTGATTATTTTCTGCAAACAATGTGAAATTTCACCCAACACGTGTATTTTTCTGCTGTAATATAGACCTTTAGCCTACCTTTATGTGCATAAATGTTTATATTTATCCCAGCACGCAAACTGTTTTAAGAACCATCACTGTCAAATAGCTCCCGGACTTCACAACGTTGAACACTTTGTGCTCAGATCATTGCAGAGTCTCTTTCTAGATGTCTCCGTGTGCTTCTTCTGTGCCCCGGCTTCGCTTGTCTTGCCTCATATCTTTTTCTTTTTTTTCTTTTTTTTCTTATATTGCAAAGATTTCAAACACATCACAAGCTTGGTGCATGTCTTTATTCATCTCAACATACAGTGTGCAATTAGACTGGATGCAGACCTGTGAATCGGTGCCCATGTCACGGCGACTCTGTCAGATTACAAGAAAAACAAAATGGTGAATCAGTCAGATTTTTTTTTCTTTAGGTTATTGTTCATTATTTTAAAAAAAAAAAAGAAAAAAAAAGGGAGAGATTTTTTCTCTTGGTGCTTCGCTTGCTTGTGTGACTTCACCATAACACACTTTCACCTCAGGCGGTTGTTAGCATGGTTTTCTTGCCAGCAGCTTTGGGTCAGGCTGAAACTGGGCCAGTGAGTCTGATACCTCAGACACCGGGTTTTTCTTTGTTGGGTCGCTGCCTGTGCTGTAAGGTCAACCACTGGCACGTTAAACAAAAGCGCATGAAATGACCCACCTCCACCTCCAAAAAACAAAACAAAAAGCCTTCTTTCTACTATTGCTGAACAAAAATGAAGTAATCAGATTCAAACAGTGAACTTAATTCACAAGACGGAGTGAGTCAGTGAAAAGCTTGGAGCAAACACGACGGTGTAAACAAGTGAAATGGGACTTATGACACACACACACACACACACACACTTTACTGAAGTGGGGGAAACTCTGAGTTGCCCGGTGAGCTGAATAGAAGCATGTTGCTCTAGGCTTTTCCTTTGGATCTCCATCTGATGGTGCCACTCTGTAAAATTAAACCAAGTCTGGTTTACAAAAAAAAAAGCTACACAAAGGGCAAGCGTCAATATGGCCTGTTCTAGCGAGGTCCCTCTTGGCTTTAAATTACACTTCTCTCATACCTCAGGGCTTGTAGGTGAAACTCTATCCCTATGCTATTTGCATTGATTTGAGTGGGCTTCTGTTGATGGGTGTGAGAAAAGCACATTTTCTGCTCTGAGCTGTGTGTGCTGTGGTGGTTCATTCAGAAATGACAAACTGGCCCAGGACAGAGTTTGTGAGAGGGGGGATGGGGGTGTGTGGGGGTGGGGGTTGTTAATATGCCATACTGTGCTGTTGTGGGTTGTGAACAATCTTTACGTTCCTCTAAAGCATTATAATGAGAGTACATTATTGACCATGTTGTCATTAAATTTAATTTTATTCATTTTGGTTTTACAATCACCTTTAGTGTCCCCATTGTATTTTCTTTTTTTTTCTTAATTTAACACTGTATGTGATCAAGCCACCAGTTAATCTCATGTCTAACACCCTCAGCGGTTTGTTGAGACACTGAAACTGCAGCTCTTCATCCTGAGGTTCTTGGACATTCCAAGTAAATAAGTTGACAGTTTCTCCTTCCAGGATTTTTTTTTTTCTCCTGCAAGATGATTTAACTTTTTGTCTTTTTGCGCATTTTTAAAGAAGAATGGCTGACATGAATAAGATGAATGTGGTGGTGTTTGACTTGTACTTAATCTGTAAGGGTAATCTAGGCAGCTGTGATGTTGTCATTAAAAGTCAGTGGGTTTTAGTACCAGCAGACTGCATACATAGTTTTATCAGACAATGGTTGTGACAAGTGCATTTGTTCTCTCTCTGAGAGTAGTAATGTTATCTCAGTAGTAAGCAAAGCCCAGTGAAAAATCATATATACTAAAGTGTATGAAAAAGCCAGAACAGTAATGTTTGCTATAAACATATTGGAAAGTGCTTGGCTCTTGTATTTTGCAGGACTGTATTTGTTTCATGGTGAAGAGTATATTTATTGGCCAGCAGTTGTCTCAATTGGTGCCTAGTTGAACATTCTTCTGTGAAAACACAGAGACACTTGCTCGTTTGTCCTTTCCCAACCCGCCTACCGTCACACAAACCCCCGGCCCCCGCCCCCCCTGCCCCATCCCCCCACACACACCCACCCCAAAAGTACCAGCACTGGTGCTTTGCAAGGATGTTTACAATGTCTTCATTTTCTTTCTGTGTGAGAAAATTCAGAACTCTTTCTCCCTCTCCTCCTTTCTCCCTCCCTTCAGGAGTTTGTGTAAAGTGTACATTACCATGGTTCTTTTTTATACAATACTCTGTAACTTGCCTTTGTAAATTTGGGCTGGAAAAATAAATCTTTTTATGAGACTATCTGTCCTGGGAACTGCTCTATGGCTCCTGCTCTGTCATTGCTGTGGAGTTAAGAGACGGTAACGCTGTGGAGTTATCCTGAGATTTTACTCTGCTGCGACTGTTCGGCGTGTGCACAGGCATTATCTCCAAATAAATACTTGATTTCAATTTTTATCTCAGTAACAGTGGACTGATTCCTTTACTCCTTTTTCTTCAATGCAGGACGGAGAGGTATAGAAGATCCGTTGTGCCTACCTACTTCCTAAATGGTAGATGAGCTGCCAGACAAATGAATTTCCCTTTGTCGATTAATAAAGTCATTCTTATTCTTATCATTTACTAGAGTAGACGAACAGACAATACTTAGAAATTCATTTCAGGAAACAGAGACTGCACTGTGGGCTTTGGCCACAGGAGAGCAGTGTCTCTGAAGAGGCCTAATAGGCTTACAACACACAACACACACATCACAGTCTATATCATCAGTCATGAGGAGAAAGAGTTGGTGTAGTTTAAGGCAGAGGTCTTCAACAGGGGGTCCGCATGCTGCTTTCAAATAAAAACGTGGATTTGAATAGCTTGTCTGCATGATCATCATGTATTGTTGATACTGGCATTACTATCAGTGAACAAGGTCTGTTTATACATGGCAGAGAGATGGCCACCCTACTCACTGTAGCTTGTACTCATTCAGAAAAAACATGAATATATGAACCTGTGTATTATTTGAATAGCTTAGTATTGCATTATTGCACAACAACAAGCTATGTTTATTCATGGTACTGGGCCCAGTTTGATATAAGTTGAAGACTTCTGATTTAAGGGATATGTAACTGATTCAGTGGGAGAAACAGCCCTACCATAGCAGCTATGACATAAAGTGTTACATGATTTATGTTATGTCCTGTGACATGTCTGGGCAAAACTTGACTCACATTTACTGGCACAAGCTTCTCAAATTCCTCATGTTTGATTTTATCTTTATTATATCATTTCAAATTGAAAACTTTGAGTCCAAGGCTTGTTGGTCAGACAAATAAAACAACCTCAAGATTACTGGGGAAATTATGCTTCAGTAATTAACAAGCATTTTTCTTAGACAGTGATAGACTGAAAACTGAAATGACGACTAGCTGCAGCCCTGGCTGCGCTCAGACCAGCTGTCAGCCGTCCATCACTCAACGCAAACACTGCGCAGACTTTATCTGCGTCTGCTGTGGCGTTCACTTCTATCAGGAAGTTTGGATATTTTTAACTGCCCCTAATGCTCCTGAACAGAGAGTACGCTCTGTGCATTAGCATAATGCAACATCAGTGACAGGGAGTGATTACGCTGGGGATGATTTTGTTGAGTGTAAATGTGAAATCTGATTATCCTCTCTGCTCTGCAGAGGGAGGAGGGAGAGGGAGAGAGAGAGAGGGAGAGAGAGGATGAGGTTGGCTGCAGGATAGATTCAGAAGGAAGGAGGGGTTAAGATAGCAATGTGCTGAGCCAGTGGCTTTTCCACAGAGCAGCTGGCTGGCATCAGGACAGGACAGGCCGCTCACAGGAAGGATACCTTGAGGACGGCTCTCCTCCGCTCGCCGTAGGACACTGAGGCTGCCTTCCAGGAGGTGTTCATGGGATGCACTATCTACGCAGCCAGCCCTAAGGCCCTGCCCGCCGACGAGGCCCCAGGCCAGGACAGATACTACCAGCTCCCCCACTACCGCCAGCCCCATGGTAACTGCAGTCAGAGGATAGCAGCCAGCAGAGCCAGGTCAGTCCACAGCACACAGCAGCAGCAGCAGCAACACTGTGGGTGCTGCTCATGACTTAAAGTGGATCCAGGTAGAAGCAACTGATGCTTGTAGTTAGTGAGCGAGTCACAGAGGAGCAGGTGCAGACAGTGTGAGCTGGATGTGTCTGAGGGTAGCGCAAACTTTGGCATCAGGAAGATGTTGAGCGTTTTTTCACATTCAGTTTATTACATCTAGATTAACCAGATTTTTTTTTTTTTAAATTCAATGCATCTAACAGATGGAAATAAGCAAAGGAGATATTTAAAGGGATAGTTAAACATTTTGGTAAATTGGCCCATTGCCATAATCCCAATAGTTTTAATTGTCGGTGCAAGCTGTTTTTAGAATGGTGGAGCAGAGCCGTGAGGTGCTCAGAGCTACACTACAGAGGCTAATGGGATTTCTTGGTTTCCCTCATCAAACTAATCAAATACACAATCCAACAACTCCAAAACACTCTGGTGGACAAGTTGTGATCTGCACATTCACCACGCTATGAGATAATAACGGAACATTATGAGACAGAGTTATTTTCGAGGCAAATTCATGCAAAACCGCTGATACACGTTCCCGTCGAGGGCTGTTTTTCGGCAAGCAGTCTCTGCACCACCAGAACGTTTTGGAGTTGTTGGATTATGTATTTGATGAGTTTGATGAGGGAAACCAAGAAATCCCATGAGCCTCCGTAGCGTAGCTCTGAGCAGCTCGCGGCTCTGCTCCACCGTTCTAAAAATAGCTTGCTATGAGATAATAACGGAACCTTACGAGATGGAGTTGTTTTCAAGGCAAATGCAGATACTGCTTGGCGAAAAACTGCTCCCAACGGGAGCAGTGGTTTTGCATGAATTTACCTCGAAAGCAACTCCGTCTTGTAACGTCCGACAAATAAAGGTAACAAACCTACTGCTAAAACTATAGGGATTATGGCAATGGGCCAGTTTGCCAAAATGTTGAACTGTCCCTTTAAGTTAACACTAATGTGATAAATACTGATCTTTTAAAATGTATTACGATATACAGTTGCAGTTAGGACATCCAGTTGCAGTGATTGAACTGTGCTTCTGGTATCAACATGGGTAGAAACATGGAGAACAGGCCAACAAATAGGCTACATGTCAGCACTGCAGACAGGCAGACACACATCACCATGCTGAGCCCAGCATGTTGCCGTCGGTGCACATCACCACACTGTGTCTCCAGACTGAAGTGGTCTTTTGCAGTTTGCTCCACCTGAAGTTTTGCCTGCAGGTGAGAGTGTGAGGTTGAATTGCTGCTGACTGGCATTGTGAAGCTGATATGACCCACATTTGCAGCAGTGTTTGGTTTGTGATTAAGTTAGACAAGAGTTTATACGTTAAAGGAGGGGTTACTATATTTTCTGTGTCTGTGTGTGTAAACTGAAATGTTTCCTGACTGTGACAGAGCCGAAATCATTTTTAACATGGCTGACTGTGTGTTTTAGCTGTGTACTTCTTCGTGCATCATGCTTTTTTCTGTCATTAATTGTTTAGTATAAAATGTGTCTACTTTCACTTAGTCTCTAATATGTAGCTAATGTAATGTAACTAGAGCACAACATCATCTATTGTGAAAGAAGAGAATTCAGTTATTATTAGAATAATCCTCCAGTAGATATAAACTTTAACAAGTTGACTTTATCAGCCACACGCCACATAGACAGTTATTTACACTTAGACTGCATCCAGTGGTTCCCAGTGTAGGGTTGGGTTGCTTATATTAATATAAGAACATTTAAACCACAACAGAAAGTTGGTAGGAAATATTTGTTGGTTGCTGCCATTAACAATAGCTATCTGAAACACAATGAGGAGACTGATACAATATGTTGTGTCTTGTTTGAAGCCAAAAAGGCAGAGAAACACTGGTTCAACCCATTGGGGTATGTTCTATGTGATGAACGTATCATGTGTTTTTAATGTAAAAATCATAATCTGCAAAGGCATCACTAACTACAGAAGGAGCAACAAGTAGAATATTTCTGTGTGTGGAAAGGGTCAGATTTTTTCCAACATGTAAAGCACTTTATATGTTGCATACATGAAAGTTGCTATCTAAATAAAGTTTTGAAGTTTGAAGTGTAGTTGGGACATGTAAGGCTGCAGAGACGGTTTAGTAAGAAACCAAAAAGGTCAAGGACAACGTTTGGTGTAAATTTTAGAAAAACATTGCACACAACACAACACTACATAGGCCTAATAGTCTTCAACAGGGGGTCACATCAATTTTTGGCTGATTAGACTTTTTTTTTTTTGTCATTTCCACTTTTTTTTTTTTTTTTTTTTTTTTTTACAATAAAAATGTAAGTTTGAATAGCTTGTATCCATGAATAATTATCATGCAATTGTCAGACTTTGTTGATATTGGCATTGAGACTGCCCCAGATCTGTATCTTATATGAATTAGGCTAAATGCACAATAACATAGGCCAGGCCCAGTTTTTTTTAAAAACACTATTCAATATAGTAGTGGTTCCCTGCTCCATCTCTCCATCAGTCTGGGGGTCCATAATAGTTCACAAAATGATCTGCCTAAAATTAACATGAAAATAGCATGTAGCTACACTAAGCAGGCTATGGCACTGTAAAAAAAAAAAAATCAATCATAATATATTTATATAGTAACCGCCTCGGCTGCAACATTAACGGTGAGGCCACGCAGGGGGCTGGTAGTGTTTCTCCCCATGTGTAATGATCGGTGGTTAAGTTATTCTGGGAACTGTGGGAGAAAATAGCGGCGGTGTAATCCCTGCCAGGCGGACAGACAGACAGACAGACAGACAGAGAGTCAACACTGGGCTCAAGGTAAGCTCAGCCCACCTCTCCACCGGCTGCAGGCTGCAGCTCCGTCTGAGCCGCGCTGCACTTCAGCTCCGACGACCTCTGTGGAAGTGGAGCCTCGCGTGTTTTCAGTCAGTTCTTCGTGGGTAAAGGACGTGAACTAATGTGGCTAAGTAACGTTACGCAGACCTGAGGAGTTTCGTGGAGCTACAGAGCGACAAAACAACGTTACGCCAGCTCGTGAGCTACAGGTAGGCGAGAGACCGCAGCGGGAGCTAAGCTAGCGAGAGGTAGCGTTAGCTTTCCGCTAAAGACTTCAAAATAAAAGCATAGTAAACTAAATATCGTCGGGTTACTGTTGGTTAGACAAAATAGGGCATTATAGCAGATTATAAAATGATACCTTGGCCTATGAGAATATTTTTGTTACATTCGTCTTCTTACAATAATTAATCCCTTGAAAAAGATGAATCAGCAATGACAATAATTGTTGGAAACAGCTCTGTTAAATCTGTTTTAAAGCGAAAATGGCTGCATGAACTGTTGAGAGACATTAAATGAGAAAACTAAATGTTAGAACCATATAGTCTTAGACTTATTTCTTAAACACAAGGAATGCTGAATTGTGATAAATATTTGTCAACATTATATTACACATAAGAGTTGTGCAGCTTCTTTTATGGGCCATTTATTGTCTATGTGAAGTGTGACTGTAAATGTGTTGTGTTGCACAGACCCAAAGTGACTCTTATTCCGCTTTTATTTTGAAGGACCACTTCTGTTTTGAACTTAACTTGCCTTCTGTCAACAAACTTGACACATTTCTGCTTATGACAACAAAAGCCACTTTCAAAGTCAAGTGCTGTAGCTGCAGACCACATACTGCATTTCAGGAAGCAAGTGTATATGTAGTCACATGTAAAACAGTAAACTGTCACAACTTTTGTTAATAATTTTGCTTAGGCTATATCACAAGTAGGAAATGTGTCAAGTTTGTCAGGCTATGTTACTTAGACTAAAAGTATGGTACCTTGTTTTCCCCCCAACAGAGGTGCAAATATAAAAATAGACAACTCACTGTGTGATACAACAAAAACACACATCAAGAAATTAACATTTCATTTGACTTGTCTCCTGATATCCACTTTGCATTTCACATGAAACCGTATAGGCTGAGATCTTCAGTAAGAGGAACATTTGGAGCCGTGTGCCGGCTTGAAAACACAGATTGGTCATCAAAGGCTGTTTTGAGGTTCTTGCACAATAGGGAGGTTATTTCAGGAGGTCTCAAGCAGAGTATCACAGTCCAAAGGCTGCGCTTCTGTTTCATCGACTGTCTGCGTCTGTGTTTGTGAAAAGGCCTCGATCACCTTTCTGGAGACTGCCAACAACTTAATGTCGTCTCATAATAAGACAAATCCACTTTCAGCTTTTAAGACAAATTAAGCCTTTGTAACTCACACCCACTTTCAACAAAGCTGGCGGTGCTGCTCACAAAGCTGTGCCTGCTGTCTTGTCAGGGACTCTCCCTAAGGTGTGTGTAGACTTGACAATCATATACAAAGAACTGCCATTGGCTGTTAGTGGCTTTGTCTGAGTTAATGCAGACTCATCGCAGGAGTTGTAGTGTGTGATTTAGTCTGCTTATCTCCTGTGATTACAGCAGAAGTAAGCGATCCGGTCGTTTTGGCTAACTTACTGTGAGCCGATGGAGTTAGCAGTCCCCGCCCTCGTCCCTACGTCACCACATTCACGCGCATCCCTTGGCTGCACACACAGAGAGGACCGCCCCTTTATGCCGTTCTCTCTCCTCATTGGATAAAGGTTGTAGGATACAAGGAAAGTTTTCTCCTCTGCTTACAGCAGAGCAGAGTGACTGACAGACCCGTGTTTCAGACCAAACACTCTATATAAGTAATTGCTGTAGGAAGATATAACTATTTAAGACTTATATTAACACAAACATTCCGCTTACTTCTGCTTTAATGGGGGGCAAAGAGGAAGGGCACAATTTAGGCAACAGTGGTAGCTCGTACTAAATGTGTATATTTATATCTGAGAAACTGATCTGGCTTTAGAAAGTGACAAGAACAACAACAAATTAGTGGCCGAGGTCGGCAGGAAGCGAGCGCCTAGGCACAGAGAGAGCGCAGTGAATCAGCAACGGTCTCGGTGGATAGCAACCTTAATGAGATTACAGCTGATTGGATTGAGGCTGTCTTGTGACAGTATAAAATGTTTGTCTCCAGAGACAAAGAAGGACATGGATGTGGAGACACAGGGTGATTGAAGCCTTTCAGTCAGCACGGTCATGTAAAAAAAACAAAAGTCAGACCTCAGCTGAACCTTCCTTGACCCTGCTGCTCTGTGTTGCTCATCTCTGTCACGACTCCACTCACTGTGGTGGTGTGGAGGTTTGACTGTGATTTCAGAATGATCACTTCAGTTACCCAGGATTTCTGTGCACAGATTAAAGGGATACTTCACCCAAAATCAATAATTCACCAATTTTCTACTCACCGTCATGCCAAGGAAGGGTTTGTAAAGTTATCAAAACGCTTTAGGAGTTCCAGGGGGGGTCCGGCTTGCAACAGATTTTCATATAATGGCGGTGGATAGAGTTCACTTTTGAATGATCCAAAACACACACTATGAAACATCCAGATACCTCCATACTGATCCTCCTACTGACCCAAGTGTCCTGAAGCCGCCACATGAAGAAGTTGTTCATAAAAAAATAATGTGATCTCTGTTTTTAGCCTTGTTGTAGCAGTAGCTCCCAGTGGCTGTACCAGATGTGCTATGAGATGTTCTTCCATGTTTACGTCATACATCCAATGGTTTACAATGACGAACGAACATCTCGCAGCAAATCTTGTGCATGCGCACAAACATCAACAGAGCAAACAACTTTTTGATGTGGCGGCTTCAGGACACTTGGGTCAGTAAGACGAGCAGTATGGAGGTATCTGAATGTTTCATAGTGTGTGTTTTGGATTCGATTTAAAAGTGAGCTCTATCCACTGCTATTATATGAAAACCCGTTGCCAGTCGGACCCCCCCTGGAACTCCTGAAGTGTTTTGATGACTCTGAAAGTTCTCCGAACCCTTCCTTGGCATGACGGCAGATAATTGGTGAATTATTGATTTTGGGTGACGTATTCCTTTAAGTTTTATTTTATAAACATGACTGTGAGTGATCGTAAACTGGCGGCATTCCCAGCTTTGTCTGGCATGTGTGTTAGATTATGTGGTACATTTTTCCAGTAAAACAAAAGTATACTAGATTCTGACGGGGAAAAAAACACACTGCCTGCCATCAAAGTTTTTTTTGTCCTTGGGAACACCTAATCAACATCATCATCATCATCATCATAAATATCAAGTTTATTTCCTCATACAGTGTCATAACATGCAACTGTTTAGTATCTAATTTGATAAACACACACAGGTGTTTTTCCCAGGAACTGGAAGCATATACTATATACTGTATGCAACTGGATGGACTTAGAGAAGCTGCTTAAAATGAGTTAGTTGCTGAATCTAAAAGCTTCTTCCCTCAGAGAAACTTGGTTACATGTGTAACTTTCTGATCAAATGACCAAATAGGAAACAGCATCTTGCATTGAATAGTTTGCTAACTAAATCATCCAGCATCAAACAGGATTAACCTGCAAATAAGGTTATTAGCTCATCTGGCTCCTTCCTGGATACATTTTTGGCAGCAGCATGGGGAATAACTAAACTTAAGTTGGAGCTTTGTGTGCAGACAGTGGCATACTGACAGATGTATTATAGTCATGAGACAGAGAGGAGGTTGCAGCTCTTAGTGTAGATGAGGCAACATTCTTTGTTTACTTTTTGATCAATTGTTTAATCCGAGTTCCAGGAAACCCACGCAGACTAAATAAGACTCAAGTTAAATGAATGAAACAACCTCATAGCCCAACTCACATTTGATATAATGAGAATGTTTACCCTCAGGATGTTTGTGTGGATGATTGTGACATGTGACTGTGGTGTGTTTAATATGTTTTGGACATTTTCTGAATGCAGTTAACATGCAAAATGTGATTCCTCTGCCAGACAAGAGCACAGTCTGGTGTCCAAAAATTCCCAGGTAGAAGGTCACAGGGTTTTTCCCCCCTGTTTTTTAAATAAGGTTAGCAACTGTCAACAGTGCAGGTTTGTGTTCTTGTTTGAGTAAATGAAAATCAACCAATAGGTCAATCACAGTACTTAAGCTGTGGGGTTTTTTTGAAAACTGAAAGTTAGTTTTTTTTTTTTACATGAACAGACTCAATCAAAGGCTGCATCAACATGAGCACGTTTTGTGCAGATCAGAGCAATTTTAAGGAATATACATACTTTCACCATCTCACCAGTCAGTGATCTATGTAATCTGATTACAATCATGCAACCATTCCCATTTGAACATTACCATTTAAAAGAGTAGCTAGTCAAACACAGTTAGAAGCTTGCCATAGCCTTTCAGCTAAACTGCAGCGGTGCCTTCATTTTCCCCTTCGCCTCACATCTGGGATCAGATATCCCTCTTGCAGGCCCTTAACCTCAGGCTTAAGGTGAAAAGACCCCTTATCTATTAACAACAGGCTCTTCATCTCCCATCCAGGCTGCTGTGATCACAGATAATCAGTCAGATGTAACCTCTGCCACCAGGAAGCCCCTGTTGTTTGAACAGGTCAGGGGCTGACGTAAAGCTTCTGGCCAATTAGAGATAATACATTGGAAAAACTGCACGCAGGGGCCTATTTCCATCAGCACCTGTAATTATACCAGAACAGGTGGTAACGACTTCCCCTCTCCCAGAGGAAAAATATGGCGCAGGGCAGGTGTGTGTTTGTGTGTGCATTTTAAAAAGAGAGGACATTTGATGTGCTGGTGAGAGGGAGAAACAAAGTAGATGGGTTTTAAATTTCCTCATATTTGGCCTGTTATGAAATGACAGTGCTACAAGCAATATCACCATGGATAACAATGCACAGCAACTAGGTGCAGATGTTGCTGGGGGGATACGGGGAAAATTATAGACCTTACTCCTTTGGGAAATAAAATGAGGATTTTATTTGATAAGAAGATAAACAGCAACGGATTAAAATTTCATTTGATGCTGATACACATGTTGTATAGCAAACAGCAGCGCATGAAAAATTATAAAGCAAGCAGAGAAGAACCATGAAGTAAGGAAAATAAAATGAATGGATAGTTGAAATAGATAACACAGGTTGAAATAAAGAGATAAAAGTAATGGATAAAAAATAAGTATAAAGAGCTGACATAGCAAGTAATACTAGTCATAGCAGTAGGTTCATTACCTTTAATTGTCGGTGCAAGCTATTTTTAGAATGACGGAGCAGAGCCGCGAGCTGCTCAGAGCTATAATAATTGATATAATAATATAGCCTAATAATGGAACGGTACGAGACAGAGTTGTTTTCAAGGTAAATACAGAGACTGCTTGCTGAAAAACTGCCCCCAACGGAAACACGCATCAGTGGTTTTATATGAATTTACCTGGAAAACAACTCTGTCTGGTAACGCTCTGTTATTATCTCATAGCGTGGTGAATGTGCAGGTCACAACTTGTCCACCAGAGCGTTTTGGAGTTGTTGGATTGTGTATTTGATGAGTTTGATGAGGGAAACCAAGAAATCCCATGAGCCTCTGTAGTGTAGCTCTGAGCAGCTCACGGCTCTGCTCCGCCATTCTAAAAATAGCTTGCACCGACAATTAAAGGTAACAAACCTACTCCTAAAACTATAGGGATTATGGCAATGGGCCAACTCACCAAAATGTTCAAGTATCCCTTTAAAGTCATAGATAAACAGTTGGCATAGTTAAGTAAAAAGAAAGGACTGAACAAAAATGTTAGGTAACGGTTGAAAGTGCAAAGTAAAGGCTAACTGATCAAACAGCCAAATTTAGTGGGTAAATAGTTACAATAGTAACTAATAGTGGCAAATAATAGCACTAAACATGTGCAGCAGACAAAAGAAAGACAGGTGTTCCTACATGACATCTGTTTTTCCGTTGCTTTTCAGCTCTCATTACAGATGGAGAGTGTGAGCCTCGTTTTTCCTCCCACATGAAACCATTTGCTGCAAAAACAGCATCAACATGCATCTACATTGACCCGAGCCACCCAATCTATCACAGTGAACACCGAGCTGCTTCCCACAGACTTTCTGCTGAATCGTTCCTTCGCTGAGTGCTTTCATTTTTCTGTGTCATACTTTTGCTGTACAGTACTTGTTGTCAGTCACCACCCACAGGAAGGAGATGTCAGTGCTAGGGGAAAAAAACCCTCTGCTTTAACAACTTTACAGCCAGGCCCTCGGTTTTGGTCCCGAAATGTTGTGTGAGGTGCAAGATATGTTTTCAAAACATCTGAGTCAGTTGACAGCAGTACATCAGGTCAGCCATCTGCACAACCTCTGAGGTGCTCTATCTCTCTGTGGACATCTGGGTGAGCGCAGACACTGTCCCCGTTTACACAAGCACAAGAGTGAGCTTTATTTTTGCTGAATAGAGACATTGAATGTGGTGTAAACCAAGAGAATCAGACTTTGAATGTTGCATCACTGCTGTGTTGATTTTGAAGACAGAGTCCACTTGTTTTGTCCCCGTATGCTTTTTTGGGAAGAACTGTATTTGAGGCCAAAACCTTGACACAAACACAAACATCATTTTTCTTTTTCTTTTTTTTTTTTTTTTACACAAGTGTAGATGAAAGCGGAGTGAGAGGAGCCTGCTGCTAACACCGAGCTGTGTGTTTGTGTATTCAGGGCCAGGAACATGACTGAGCAGCAGGAGCAGAGCGAAGAAACAGGCCTGCTCTCCACTCAGGACCTGGACCCCTCCAAGGACGACGACACACACGGCCACTTCAGGCAAATCTCGCACACACATACACATACACACACACACACTGCCTCTGCAACACTTGCTGTCTTTCCTGGCTCTCTTTGCCCTACTCGCCATCTGTATCCTGTGCACAGTCATGGGTCACAGCCCAGGGAGATTTATTTTCACAGCACTTATTTTTTTGCTTTTGTTTCAACAGGTTTTGATGTCAAACAATGGTCAAATATGCGCACAAATGCATACAAAGTGATGGCAAGCAGAGATTTTTTCTTTTCCCCTACAGGCCTGGAGAGAAAACCCAGCAGCTTTTAAAATGTGAATTGCATGAGTGATATGAGTAATTAGGTGTTTAAATCAATTCCAACATGTTGTGTTTGGTATTCACACAGTATTTGTGTGTGCCTGCAGACAGGGGACATGTGTGTGTGTGTGTGTGTGTGTGTGTGTGTGTGTGTGTGTGTATGTCTGGTTGTGTGTGTGTTATATAAGATGGATTCAAGGCAGGAGCAGTGAGTAATCCTGTGAATCTGTCCTGGGATGGGATTTAGCTCTAAAGCATGGTGTGTGCTGGTATAGTCACTGAAATGGGAGGGGCTTGAATGCTTTATGCAAACGTTTATCACTCAGCGAGTAGTGTGTCTGTTCTGTGTTCACCTGGACACTCCTCGTGTGTGTATGTAATATTTCTGGTTGCAAAGGTTTGTTTAAATATGTGATGATTTATTTCCCCTCGGGGGGAGTGGGAGGAATGGGGGCAGACACAAAAAGACTAAAACAAGCTGTCATAAGTCATTGGCCCTGAACGTTGTTATGGCTGATTAGCCAGCAAACAATATGATCACTGCACACAACCTCTTCCACGTGACATATTTTACTCAGTGTTCATATAAAAAATCTAGAATAACATATTTAGTTTACAGAGAGAGAGAGGCAGTATAGCCTACTTCAATATTTGTGCTCATTCACACAGAATAACTATAAAGTATTACTAAATGTTTGCAGGGCATTTGTCTTAATCCTATATTTCTTATGTTTAAAAGAAGCAAAATAATTGCACATTTATAGAGGACCTATTATGGCCATATTTGGTTTTCATCATTTTAAATAGTATCACATGGTTCAGTGTTCCAAAAAATATTTTTTTCTCATACTTTTCTCTATTCACCCTGTGTGTTACACAAGCCAGTACAAAACAGGAGTTTAAAAAGCTGTTAAAACAGTATCTTGTAATATGTTATGTGTATGACCAAGGATATGAAATTAGGGCTGCAACTAACGATTATTTTGATAATCCATTAATCTGTCGATTATTCCTTCGATTAATCGATTAATCGGATAAAAAAAAGGCACGAATTTGATTTACATTGTAGGGAAGAGAAGAACGAGAGGAGGAGTTGTTTCTCAGTTTGATCCAGCATGTCACTGGTATCATTTATTTCTTTCTCCCTAACTTTATTCAAAAACATAATGTTATTCCAAATGGACAATATTAGTGCAAAAAATTGCACAAATATGTTTTTTTTAAGTTAGTTGAACGGCCCAGAGCTGTTAAACTAATAATAATACATTAAAAAATAATAATAGACAAAATTCATTAGGGCACTGCCTGATTTGCTTACAAGTGGAAGTCTGCAGCATGTTTACATCCAGAGGAAAATTCTGATCAACCCTGAAAGTTCATCATTCACCGGATCAACCGACAACAACCTGACGTTACCGACAGTTTTCAGTTTGGCTCACAGCTTCCCCGACCGGCCCACGTAATCACACCGTGATAAACACAGTCACAGGGGACAGGCTGGACCCTCCGGTCAGTCACCCACAACGTTACACACACAGCAGCGATCTGATGTAAACATCGGTATTAACTGTAAGCGCCCATCACCATAAAATAAAACGGGTAAATGATGATCAGATCTCTAATCTGAGTCCTCCACACACCGAGCTCTGAGCAGAGGAACAGCTGATCAAACCTCTAAGAAATAGCCTATTTCTTACCTTTACTCCAGGTGTCCAAAACAGTCAGCAGCAGCAGTCATCAAACGCCAACAGTTTAATAATCCATATTATTCCCGTTTACATCGCGTTCCTCGCGGCCAGCTGCTTCATTCATTTGCATTGTGTGAAAAAAAAGAAAAAAGTTTTAGCTAACGTTAGCTTCAGCTCCTGACAGGAGAGGCTGACAGAGGAGACAGTGAAGCCTCTCTGCTGCTGGTTCGAGTCCAGACCACCGGTCCAGACAGTCCGTGACCATGTCCGTGACACACCGCGTCCGAGCCGCGCCGACCATGTCCGTGTGGGAGTAACGTTGGACCGGGAGTAAACAACGCGGTGGAACCGGACAACACAGGTCCGGTTGATCAGAAACACGGCTGTTGCTGTTGCCGCCGCTAAAAATACCTCTTTTTTTTTTTTTACATGATGCAAATGAATGAAACAGGCTGTGAGGCTGGCCGCCAGGAACGCGATGTAAACGGAAATAATATTAGTGGATTATTGGAGCTCGATGACTGCTGCTGCTGATGTTTTGGACACGGTAAAGATAAGAAATATTTTCTTTTTTTCCCTGGCTCTGGGCCAAGTTAATCGCTACCCAACGAATCGATAGGCTAATCAAATTCGTTGCCAACGAATTTAATAATCGATTTTTATCGATTTTATCGATTAGTTGTTGCAGCCCTATATGAAATACCCTTTTCTTTTTCATTATGAAATACTTTCTTGTGTGATGTATTTGAGAACTTTGGAGGTGAACTATTGTGTCTGTTGTATGTTGTGTGAGTTGTGTATACTGGACCCCAGGAAGAATAGCCATGCCATTGGGCAAGTGCCACTGGGGATCCATAATAAAAGTAAAGTGTGAAACATTGTCAGAGCTGAGGCACGGGGTGTAACTAAAGATGGTTGCCTTTGTGACATCAATCATAGGTTTTTGAAGGGCAGGTTGTTCCATAGTTACCATCTTACCAGTACCTGACTCCACCCAACTCCTGGCTAATGTAGAAATGGGCACAGAGGTGTGATGTGTATGGAGCTGAGACTTTTTGAGCCAGAGTCTGATTCTGAACAAAAAAGATGACAGAACCGATCCTTCTTCACAATTTGGATTATTGTAACAGAAAAGTGGATAATTTACTTGGGCTAATGAGGTCTAGCATGTCGATATTGACATGTTTGTTCGAGTATTTGTGTCTTGACACTGCTTCTCATTGATGTGATCAAGTCACCGGCAACACAGTTAAACATGACAGATCAACAATAACAACGCGGGCTCACTGGCTTCATTGAATTCCTCATTTTGCCACATAAAGAGTGAACTACGGAAGTAACCACCGCAAAAAGCCGATCTCTGGCTGTGTGTGGTTTCTGAAGTGGTGTCGGGCTCACACTGTGATGTTTGGAGCAGAGGCGTACGGTGGCCTGGAGGTGCAAATCAACATTACAAAACATAAAACACTTTTACAAAATCTGAAACAAATTTACATTTCAGAAAACAAAACTACAAGTCTTAAAACAAAGTTACATTTCAGAAAACAAATTTACATTTCAGAAAACAAAATTACATTTTAGAAAACAAAATTACATCTCAGAAAACACATTTACAAGTTGCAAAACAAAATTACAATTCAGAAAACAAATTTACAAGATGCAAAACAAAATTACATTTCAGAAAAAAAAATTACAAGTTGTAAAACAAAATTACATTTCAGAAAAAAAAATTACAAGTTGTAAAACAAAATTACATTTCAGAAAACAAATTTACAAATTGCAAAACAAATTTACATTTCAGAAAACAAAATGACAAATAACATAACACTTTTACAAAGACCAAAACACTTTTACAATATCTGAAACAAATTTACATTTCAGAAAACAAATTTACAAGACACCAAACACTTTTACAAACACCAAGACACATTTACAAGTGGCAAAACACTTTGACAAACTGCAGAAACAAATTTACAAAAAGGCCAACATCAACCGGAAAGGGAATGTACCAACCCCGGGGTTGACCCGGAAGTGAACGAGGAGCGGTCATGACGAGTTCTCGTCGTCAATGGAGAAGCTAATGGAGACCTGAGATGAGCGAAAGGCAAGCACATGAGCCCGGGGTTGGTACATTCCCTTTCCGGTTGATGTTGGCCTTTTTGTAAATTTGTTTCTGCAGTTTGTCAAAGTGTTTTGCCACTTGTAAATGTGTCTTGGTGTTTGTAAAAGTGTTTGGTGTCTTGTAAATTTGTTTTCTGAAATGTAAATTTGTTTCAGATATTGTAAAAGTGTTTTGGTCTTTGTAAAAGTGTTATGTTATTTGTCATTTTGTTTTCTGAAATGTAAATTTGTTTTGCAATTTGTAAATTTGTTTTCTGAAATGTAATTTTGTTTTACAACTTGTAATTTTTTTTTCTGAAATGTAATTTTGTTTTTCAACTTGTATTTTTTTTTCTGAAATGTAATTTTGTTTTGCATCTTGTAAATTTGTTTTCTGAATTGTAATTTTGTTTTGCAACTTGTAAATGTGTTTTCTGAGATGTAATTTTGTTTTCTAAAATGTAATTTTGTTTTCTGAAATGTAAATTTGTTTTCTGAAATGTAACTTTGTTTTAAGACTTGTAGTTTTGTTTTCTGAAATGTAAATTTGTTTCAGAATTTGTAAAAGTGTTTTATGTTTTGTAATGTTGATTTGCACCTCCAGGCCACCGTAGAGGCGGGACCTGTGGAAAAAAAAAATTGGGAGTATACTCCGGGCAGTTGAGCACACAGTGTCTTTTCAGCCTGGCTACAGCGCTGAGGAAAACTCTTCATTAGAAGTCGTCATGTGGGGACGTCCCGTTGACAAGTGGACAGCACCAGGGGACGTGTTGATGTCAGACTTAACAAGGCCTTTTATACAAATAAAAAAAACTGGGTTTCTGCCTTAAAGGGATAGTTCAACATTTTGGCAAATTGGCCCCTTGCCATAATCCCTATAGTTTTAGGAGTAGGTTTGTTACCTTTAATTGTCAGTGCAAGATATTTTTAGAACGGCGGAGCAGAGCCGCGAGCTGCTCAGAGCTACGCTACAGAGGCTCATGGGATTTCTTGGTTTCCCTCATCAAACTCATCAAATACACAATTCAACAACTCCAAAACGCTCTGGTGGACAAGTTGTGACCTGCACATTCACCACACTATGAGATAATAACGTTACCAGACAGTTGTTTAAGAGGGAAATTCATGCAAAACCACTGATGCGCGTTCCCGTCTGGGGCAGTCTTTTATCAAGCAGTCTCTGTATTTACCTCTAAAACAACTCTGTCTGGTAACGTTCTGTAATTATCTCATAGCGTGGTGAATGTGCAAGTCACAACTTGTCCCCCAGAGCATTGTGGAGTTGTTGGATTGTGTATTTGATGAGTTTGATGAGGGAAACCAAGAAATCCCATGAGCCTCCGTAGCGTAGCTCTGAGCAGCTCACGACTCTGCTCCGCCGTTCTAAAAATAGCTTGCACTAACAATTAAAGGTAACAAACCTACTGCTATGACTACAGGGATTATGACAGTGGGCCAATTTGCCAAAATGTTGAACTAACTATCCCTTTAAGTGTAAACTTTGAGCCTCATGACTCTGTGGACTATTTACAAGCACAGAAAGCTAAATTACATACTATAGGAAAAGTAAAACCCAGGAAAGAATAATAGGTCCTCTTTAGGCTTTTTCCAGTGATTTTCATTTTGTGAAATGTTTCAGCTGGAAGCACAAAGTTTCCTCAGAAACGATCCCCCCTCTTGTTCCATCCCCACCATCATGTGTTTGCAGTTCAAATAAAAGTTCCTCTAGCTCGTGCAGCGTCTGCTGTGGCCACATTTGGATTATGTAGCATGTGGCAGTAATTACACTGTTGGTCTGGAGCAGTTGAATCTTCCATAATTTCCTTGCTGACAATGTTTGGGCTTCTACATCTGGTCTAAAGAACTGAGACCTGTGGATGTGAATAGTTTGACTGTAAAAGACATAGAGATCATTTGCAAATGTTTGTGCCTCTCTCATCATCCCTATCTCTCTCACAGTGAGTGTCTCCATGTCTCTCAGCTCTGTCAGTCCCAATTTCTTCTCCTCCTGAATTATTGACCGGGAGTCCACTGCTACCGGCCCACCGATGGGAGGTGTTCGCTTTCTAATTTAGGATTCAATTTAGGATTCTTTGAGCTGGTAATTAGTTTCACTATCCAGCCTCACAGCCAAGGGCACTGAGATACATGGACAAGGCACATGACACACACACACACACACACGCCGCACTTGTAGAAGGTCACGTTTTGCTCATAAGGAGAATAATCTGATGCACAGGTTTAGGGATCAAAGTCAGTTGTGTTGTTATGGCTTATAATTCCTCATGTGCAGGACAGGTTCACTTCAAGAACACTGTGTAATCCACAGTTCACTGAACCTCCTGGCACCAACAGCTAATATATTTTGTTGCTGTTGCTTGTTGCTTTTGTGATTTTCATGTTTTTTCTTTTTACTTCAGCTGGAAAATTTGACGGTTCCTCTTGGGCCCTTGGAATAATGTCAAAAATAAACTAAGAGGCACTTTGTTGGTGCTGTCTTCTTTGACAACTGTCCATTATTTCCCCCCACCTATTATCCCGGCTTGACAGCGTTTTACCTTGAGGCACGGCGCTCACAGCTCTCTGCCGGCGCCGCAGCGGGATTCGCCCTGTAGCAGTTTTCTTGATTCACTCACCTAGATGCATCCGCAGTATTGATTAAGACCTGGCTGGATCTTGTGTAAAAGAGAGAGACAGATGGAGAGTGAGAGCGAGGACTGGAGCGCCAGTGAGTCCCCACAGAGCCTCCTGTGTTTTTAATAATCACTCTCTCCTCCTCCACCTGGGAATGCAGAGCCACTGTGGATCCTATTTATAGGCAGCGACCGGCAGGCAGTGAGAGCAGCACACATGCACTATTGTTCATAACATGGTCACAAGATAATGGGGCGTCTTTCCTCTGAGAATGGCTTTAATGGGTGAAAAAGAATAGATTTGAATCACATCCACATAAAATAATCAAATATTTGACAAGGGGGGAGTATTTGGCCCATCTGATGACCTGATTCGTAATCTAAAATTAATTTTAACTGCTTTGAAATTTCGATTTTAAAGGTTTAAATCTTATTTATACATATACTTACTGTATATCATATACTTTTACTACATTTGGATGCAATTTTATATTTTTTTAATGTACAGTCTGTAAGTAAATACTCTGCAGTATTATATTGGGCTGTGAATCAGGTGAAGTGACACAGGGGAGAGATGCAGAGGAGGTTTTCTGCTGCTGCTTTTAAAGAGAATCTGTGATTTAAAGTGTCCAGCAGGTCTGGCAGCGGTGTTACAGCTGCACTGCTCTGCTGTAAACAACAGCCTCATCCTGGTCTGACACAACCTCTCTCTCTCTCTCTTATACACACACATTTATGGCGTCTGTCAACCCCCACTGCTCCCTGACGCTATAACCCTGCTTGGGTGAATGGCTGGATGACTGAGGTAATGTTCACCAGGACACAGTGCAGCCTCCGGTACAGAACTGTGTACATTTCATTCAGTTGTTGAAGACTATAACAGAAACATTTGAAGTGGTGTTGTATAATCAGGTACAACGATCCAGACTGAGAGGCTTGTGATGCTTTTACTGGATAACGGTAGTCCTTCTTCTCTCTGACAGTTGTAGTTTGATGGAACAGTCTGACTTGTCTGACTTATGTTCCGTTTAATATAATTTTCAGGATCTGTCTCCATGACTCCTGAGGTAACTGCCTGCTCACAGAAACCATGGCATACTATATAGTTAGATGTTAGCTCTGCAAGTAGACTTTAGCTTAAGATCATTTTCTCAAAGTCCTGTTTGTTGGACAAATGGTGCATTTGCATAATCTCAAAGAATGTGTGAGAAATTACGTTGTGTCCACAATGTAATTTCTCACATTGGTGTGAGACACATTACGATGTGTCCACTTGTTTTTCATTTGCTTGACATTGCAGCAGAGTTAGATAGTCTCAGCAGTTTATTATCTTCACTTTGGTCTTAATGAAACACTGTTTTATTTGCACCTTTCTGTCCTTTATACTGTATTTGTCTTTCTTTCAACTTTATGATGTGTGTTTACTGTTTTAACTCACTCTCTCTTTTTCTTTTTAATAGTAAAGTTATAAACTGCTGCCCTGTCAGTTCTATTGCAGCACTCATTGATATAAGGCTCAGCTAGAACTTAATTGTATTGTTGGCCATCTTTCAACTCCATCAACTTTGAATGAGAAGAATTAAACACTATGATGCTGCTGATAAACTCTGCTGCCTCCAGTCTGTGCAGAGACACTTAACAAAATGAAAACTCAAACAAAGCAATGAATATTAATTGCAAATGAGGTGACTGGTAGATCAATGCAAGGCACAATTCAGTTTCCATTTGAAAAATCATGTTATTACCAATGATGATAGTTTCTCACTCTTAATAACCCCGAAGTAGACTCCTCAGTTGATTGTGTTTTCATTTATTTAAACTCTAAGATTCACATGAACAAGTCAGCGTTTCCATGACATGATGACATGATTTCCTCGGTAAGAAAAGAGCGGCGTGGATGGAAGCAGCAGAGTCAGTGTGTGAGGGTTGTTTGGGGACAGAGATCTTCTTACCCAGAGGACAATGTGACAGTCCTGCTGCTACACAAGACACACTGAAGGGTATTTTACCATAATGGCACCTTCCTGTGTACAGTAAAGGACACTGTTCAAGGAGAATACAAATGTGGTGCCGTCATGTCGTGATGTTAGATGTTGTTGTGAGCAGCCATGTTGGAGAGAGAGAGAGAAAGATCTTCATGGAATATTCAGAAATAGTCTTTAAAGTAGAAGTAAGCGGAATGTTTGTGTTAATATTAGTCTTAAATAGTTATATCTTCCGACAGCAATCACTTATATAGAGTGTTTGGTCTGAAACACGGGTCTGTCAGTCACTCTGCTCTGCTGTAAGCCGAGGAGAAAACTTTCCTTGTATCCTACAACCTTTATCCAATGAGGAGAGAGAACGGCATAAAGGGGCGGTCCTCTCTGTGTGTGCAGCCAAGGGATGTGCGTGAATGTGGTGACGTAGGGACGAGGGCGGGGACTGCTAACTCTACTATATTTGGGTGTTTGTCTTGCCTTCTGGCCCCCAAAATGTGAGAATTGACCAAAACATCTGTAATATGTTGTCTTCCAGTGATAGGAAGACAGGTTTCAAATTTGCATAATCCCACCCCCTACCTGGTACCAGTAGGCGGGGCAAGCAGTGATTCATTTGCATTTAAAGGGACAGGCACTGAAATCAGCCGTTCTGAACAGGGCTGTTTTGAGAGGATGAAAAGAGCTGTGATGATTGATCCTTGGGGGATTTTGACCAAAGCATGTCACAGACATGTCTTTAAGACACCTGGGAACTATTTTAATTTGTGGAAAGGGGGCAGAATATGTCTCCTTTAACCTGCACTGCCTTTGTATAGTAGTAGTAGTAGTAGTAGTAGTAGTAGTAGTAGTAAAAAACATGTTCAATCTGTGACAACTGACCATTAGGTCAAGCGGCATCCTCCTTCAGCACACTGTTTCTACCACTGTCAATATTCGACAGCTTAAGACAACAGCAACAGATTAACATGCAAGTAATTTTGGAAATATTGGATCATTGATTTTTCAGAAAAAAGTTTGTGTGTGATTCATAGTTCCAGCTAATTATGGGTACATTTCCTGAAATCGTTACACAGATGATTACAGGTCTGATTTCAGGTGTGATTTACGCTGCCAAGTGTATGAGCTGTGACTACGCCTTGTTCTCAGCTGGGATTTCATCCATATTCTTTTTCTCGTTCTTGGTGCATAAAGAGATCACACCAGGACAGCCAGCTGACAGCAGTGGTCGTCCTCCATGTTTGTTTGTCCTCTGAAGTCAGTTTGATCACAAGTTTCTTTGAGTTCAATGGTTACTGCAGCTGAATCATTTAGTATGTGTGTTGGTGTTATCAAAACACTGTGGTCTCACATGTTTTTTAAATGGTTAAGATTTGAAAATTGGGTAACACTTTATAAGTACATACTATTAAGCATTAGTTAAGCATTAATAAATACTGAATTCTTCATTTATAACGCATGAATACTCATAAGTATGTAGTTTATAATACAGTTAGAGCTTATCAATGCTGAGTAAAACATTTTAACTGTGTTTATAAACTACATACTAATGAGTATTCATGTGTTATAAATGATGAATTCAGTATTTAATGCTTAATAGTGTGTGTACTTATTATAATGTGTTTCAGAAAATGTCAAATGTGAAAAATATTAGGCTACTCATGAAAGCAAGAACATTTCTTTTTCTTTCTTCAAAACACACCACATCTAGAGCGAAGACCACTCAAGTGAAAAAAGCAAAATCATCCCAGAGAAGCTGTAGACACTTTGAGACACAGCTTCAGTTTGTTAAACCTTTATCCTGTCAGTGTCAACACGAGAACGATGAAATAGAGTGTCAGCTAATCAAGTCAACGTCAGCTTTATCCAGCTGCCTTGTTATATAAGGGCAGTCTTGTGTAAGGTGTCTTATATGCACTTACACTACATAGACTGTGCTAAAAGACTGAGGCTCAAGCCAAGGCTAGCTACTGCAGGCACCATCCGCACACAGTGATGATCGATGTAGAAATCAAAGGAGGATTTAATGCAGACAAAGCATTAAGCTAATTTGCAAGTAATCAATCAAGATAGCAGTACCCCCCAAAAAAAGTGCATTAGGAGTCTTATACAAGTAAAATACATTTTTGTTGCCAGACATATGCGTATTAAAAGCAAATGATATGTTTGATGTATGAAACAACTTAAACTGTCAGATGAATAAGATAAGATAAGTTAATTTTTTATTTGTCCCACAGTGGGGAAATTTAAGAGGATGTAGTGGCAGACAACAGCAAAGAAATGTATAGCACAGATAATAATAGCAAATGGCAATAGCAGTAAAACAAAAACATTATTAGTAATGAAGTATTATTAATGAATAATAATAAGAAAAAAACATATGCATACGTATAAATTATATATAAATTCCAATCCTATCATGTTTTTGCGTCTGTCAGCTGCAGGGAGGAAGGACCTGTGATAACACTCCCTCATTTTGGGTGAAGGAGCCGGTCACTGATGGAGCTCTTTCTCTAGTCCAGTCAGGATGTCTCTCATGGGGGGGGAGTCACTGTCCATCAGAGTAGAGGGAAATAGAAAGGAATTAAAAAAAAGTTTGTCTGAGTGGGGGACAATTTGTTATTGAAACAGCAAAATAAAAGACAAAGTACAAATTTGTCTGCAGTCTGTAAGTATTTATATCTGGGCTGTGTAACTTCCTGCACTATTAGCAGTAGTAGCCTGTGTTTATATTTTACATCATAACAAAAGAAGAGGCTTGCAGATGAGGGCTTATATGTGTACAGCAAACACACTGTGCTCCCTCTCTCCCTCTTTCTCTCTCTCTCTCTCTCACTGTGAACAATGGCCTCCACAGTGTGAGCTGCCAGTTCCTCCGTTTTATCAGCATCTCCTTGAGCAGGAGTGCTTCATATCAGTGTCGTGTTACATTGTCCTCGGCTCACCATCAATCACATGGCGCTCACTGAAACATACAGAGAGAGAGAGAGGGAATAATCCCTCAAAAACATGCGTCTATTCAGACTTGATTGTTGCGGCGTGCGTGTCGTCTTCTGTAAGGCGTTAACAGTGACACAGCGGTTCAATTCAATGACATTCTCCTTACAGGGCTGATTATCTGCTGCATGGTTCTGTCTGCATAAGCAATAGATATGGGTATCGTGCTGTGACATCTGCTACACTGCTCTGAATATTCCTCCTGAGGCCAGCGTGATGCCAGTGATGTGTGTGTGTGTGTGTGTGTGTGTGAGTGTCTTATGTATTCTGACTATAAAAAGAGCAACATGGATAATCTCTTGGCATGGCCACTATTTGTGTTCAAACAACTCCATATTTATGTTTGATTGTGTTGTTGTGTGACAGCCTCCATCTCTCTGCAGTTATGCACACACTGATGATTAACTTGTCATGTGGAAGCTTTGACCCAGCTGGGATTTTCATGCAATGTTCTCATAGACACAGGCCGATACACACACGCACACAAGCTAACAACCATTATGCTGCCAAGGACTATCTTTGCCTCCTTCAGGCCAGATGAAAGTATTAATCTGCCTGCAGCTGTGATTGTGTATTGAAGTAGAAAATGTTGTGGTGGATGCATTGTATGTAACACACGTGAAGAATTGACATGTTAATTATAAATGTGTTTTTCCTGTGTCATTGCAGGTTTCAGCTGATTGAAGACCTGTCCTATGAAGACGTGAAGAAATGTTACAGGGGCTCGGTAAGTCTGGTCACTTAAATGTGTCTTTTTTTTTTTCTTTTCTTTTTTTTGAATATTTACTTTAGATTTTTTTCAAACACAAAGTTACAGTTACAAACTGACATAACATAATCAAATCAGGGGAAAATTCAATGTCCACAAGGTGGCAAAGTAAAAATGAAATTCACAGTGACAGGACAATAGGAAGTGGAAAAATAAATACATAATAATAATAAAAAAATATAAATAAATCAGGTACATTTTACAATAATCGAAGATACTGAGAGCATCACTTTTCTTAGTTCATAGGAAAAGTGGTTGCCATACTTTGTCAAAGGTCTTCTTTTCTGCATCCAATCAGTTATTTTTTTAGGGGCACACAGCTATTGATTTCACCAAGCCCCATTTTAATTGGAAGGGGGGCATCAGATTTCCACTTTATCTTAAATGTGTCTTTGACCGCAACTTCCAATTACATCCCAATGTTTAATTCATAATAAATGTGACACTCACCTGCTAAAAAGCCACTTTCCTGCCAAGGAGAGCATTCATTTTGTGATTTCTCTCTGTTTTATTCTTATGTTTTATTTTGATATCTCACACTGATATGTGATAACATATGTGGTAACAATTGGATGCAAAAGGCTGCAGCCTTTAAACCAAAACATGATGACAATCTGATCATTATTCATTATCATCTACTGCTTGAAAATCTTACATGATGATGATCATACCAAGTCAGAAAAACTAACATGCTGCCACAATAAATGTGAGATTCATCATCTCTAACTGTTTCCATTCAACTTATAAATAACTAAAGAACAATTTATATCGCTGACAAGCTCAGCAGTGTTTTTTATACACATTATTTTACACTATCTTGTTATTACTTCACGATGTACTGTAGAAGATGTCCTGCATGATTTCCCTTGCTCTCCCTTACTCCCCTTATTTTCTCATCCATCATCACCTGTCACTGTAGACTAGAGTAGAAAACAGATTCCCTGAATGTCACATCACGAATAGATAAGTAATAGAAGTTAAGTTGCAGAAGTAAGTCCATCATTTTTCACAACAACATATGAACAGGCAGCATTTCTCTGGGAAAAGCCCCAAAGATGATGATGATGATGATGATGATGATGATGATGACTGAGCCCCGTACATTACTGTAACACACGTTGAGCGCTGCATCACTGAGAACAGAAGCTGCTCCAGCACGTGCTGCTATTAATAGAAAGACAAAAACAGGAGGAGGCAGACAACAGCAAGTTGAGCAGAAGGAGAGATAGATGAGGCGCAAGAACGGGACGGAAAACTAGGGAGCGATAACTGTGGCGGCAGAGATAAGAAGAGCTGGAAGTGAGTGTGAGAGGTGAGGGAGGAGAGCAGGGAATGAATGAGACCTCTTGTTGTGTTCATGGAGGACAGAGTGCATGATTTTCCTTGAGAGACAAACACTTCCAGGTGTCACAGACCGACACTACAGGGAGGAGGAGACACTGAGGGAAAGAAAGAAAAAGACAAGACAGAGGAAGAAAGGGATCTCAGCTGAGTGCCTACGTGTGGCAGAGTGTGTTGTGTTTTTCAGCTGAGAATGATGAAGGGCAGAGTGTGTGTGTGTGTGTGTAGAGGAGGGAGAAGGAGAGGGAGGGTGTCAGCCGGGTGCTGCAGAGTGTAGAGTCACTGGAGGAGTGTTAGAGAGAGAGGCAGCCTTGTGGTTTGTGAGACAGAGCTCAGCTGTAAACTGAGGCGCCGCGCTCTGACTCTTTAATAGTCTCTGTGTGTGTAGGTGTGTACGTTAGACCCAGCCGTGTGTGTGTTGTGTTTGTAGACTTAGAGGTAGTTGGACAGAAGCAGCAGCCCGTCCCCTCCCCTGCTCCCCGTACTGACCGTGGACAGTGGGGACAGTGTGTGTCTTGCAGCGGCTTGCTCCAGGCCTTGGATGTGCGCGAGTGTGTGTGTGTGTACGGTGCCAACGTGCTGAGCCTGGTGCAGAGCTCTCGTCCTCTGAGGGAGAGGGTGGTGTCAGCGGCGGGCGGAGCGGGCGTGGCCGGCGGCGGCGGCAGAGGCGGCGGAGCGGCTGGTGGAGCCGGTGTTAGCGCTGTGCAGGCAGGCCGGTCCACCAAGGAGCTGCTCATGACTCTGCCCTGTCCCTCTGCACAGACTGTCAGCAAGTACAACTCCCAGTACCACAAACTGTTCCAGTGTGTGCCCAAGGATGAGATACTCATGAAAGGTACTGTCTTTTTTTTTTTTTACACAACTTTCATGGTTCAACTTGTAAATATTCTAATTCTATTCTCCTGCAAGCTGTTCACACCAGACTGATGATATGTGTTTATTGAATATTAGATATTGGCTTTTAATGTGATTTAGACCTGAAATGATTTATCTGTCTTTTTACTTGAGATGCATTTAACTGAACTAAACTGCCTACTGACTACTACTGTAAATAAATCTTCAAGTCATTTATCAAACAAAACTGATTGAAAATGTTCAAGTTTGACTTCTTTTCTCTTTTAGATCGTTATCATTTTGAATGAATCTTTGGAGCTTGCATAACAAGCTCTTTAAATAGTTCCTGTTTGGGTTGGGGGGAAAAGTAACATTGCATTTGTTTAGTTTTTAGTTTAGTTTTCTGACCATGTGAAAGTAAAATAAATAACTTCGATGAATGAACAAGTCATGAAATAAACTAATAGCTGTGGTCCAGCTCTATAAAACTGTCTAGTCTGTCAAATCTACTCTTAATTTTCATCATCTATTCTGATTCATTTCATTGTTCAGTAATATACAGTGTATATATTTATATTTATTATATATATAATATGGATTTATATTATATTTTCTATGAATGTGTCCTGTATCTTAGAGTTTTTTTATTGTGATGGGAGCAGATGAAGGTTGTGTCATGTTGCAGCATCTTCAGTGTCCTGTCTGGGTTTCACTTGTATCTTTCTGTCTTGGCAAGAGTTGAGTTTCTGTCAGAAAAGTAAGATTTCAGTTGGAATGTACAATAACACTGATAACAAAACTCCCAATCAGCAGAAAGTGGCAGCATCTTTAATACATTAGTATCATTTACAATATTCTTGCTCCATTCATAAAGCAACAGTCACAGTAAACAAACCTTTTTAACTGTTATACAGTTTAGTTTTAATGTACTTGTCAGCGGTTTGAGCTGTTCATCCTGACACTGTTTCCAGCTTTGATTTCTTCTCACTTCATGTCTGTGTTTGACTGAGCTCAGATTAACAGTTGGACTGTCAGAAGTCTGCTCCAGCAGCTTCCTCTGCAGTGTCAACTCCTCTGTCTGCACAGTTCAGCTCAGTTTGTTGCGAGCTCTGATGCTCCGTGCAACCTATGGAAATCAAACCTATGATGTGAAACTTGCAAGATGAATGATTTCGACTCATGAGGCAGTTTGAGGAGTCTGAGATGTTGTTTTATTAAATCTGTGTTTTTTCTTTTCTTCCCTTCCAGTTTCCCTTCCAGTTCCAGTTCTTGAAGTTGTAACACTAATGTTTTTTTCTCTCTCTGTCTTCTGTCCTCAGTGTACTCCTGTGCTCTTCTCAGAGATATCCTCCTCCAAGGCCGCCTCTACATCTCCAGAAACTGGCTGTGTTTCTGTGCCAACCTCTTTGGCAAAGACATCAAGGTGCGAGTGACTGACGGACAGTTTAATAAAGTCAAACTCAAACTGACTGACAAACTTGAACCAAGTAACTGTGGGAGACAATCTGACAAGTGGACTGGACAAACTGACAGTTTATTTAACTGAGAGTCAGTCAGGATTATAGTCTGACTTCCAGCCTGACTTCCACGCTTTAAATCTTTCTGTGCGTGTTTGCAAAACTGAACTTGGACTGTACCAGGAGCAGGCTGCAGACTTCTTGAACCTTTAACCTTCAAAGTTATGTGACTTTCTCTTTCATATGCTGCGAATTGTTCTTTTCCCGTCATTTCCTTGAAACCTCCCCTGTCATCTTAGTGACAATAAGCTACTTATTCAGACTGCATTCCTTACATTCTCACTGAAATGAGACACGTTTTATGTCCTCTAGTTTTTTTTCCAAGGGCTTCTCCTGAGTGTACTTCATCTGAGTCAGTGTTAATCTTTCTGCCTTTCTCCATCCTCTCTAGGTGGCTATCCCTGTCGCTTCTGTGAGGCTGGTGAAGAAGCACAAAACAGCAGGCCTCGTGCCCAATGGCTTGGCTATCACCACAGACACCGGCCAGAAGGTAAACACCCCCATGGCAGTCGCTCTGAATTAAAATACTTATGCTGATTAGCGCAGCATGGTTGGTGTGTTTTCCAGGCGAGGTGTGATGGAAAAAACAACACCATGCTATAGATAGAAGCAGAGTTAGAGTCCCAAGCCTGGCAGCACAAGAGAGTGAAGGGTTTTTCCACCATTACTGCAGCGTTCAAAGAGGCATTTTAACTTCCTATCGCATCGGAGGCGACCTCTCGTCAGGTGCTGGTGTTTCTAAAGACTTAATGTGTTTTTCAGCTTCTGTTCTGGCCTCGACAACCCACCAATACCGTCTGCAGATAAGCAACATTAGCATATGATACGATCTAGGTGATTTAACATCAGCACCAGTCAGTGTAGCACAAAAAAAACGAGAAAAAAAACAGCAGACAGATTAGTCATTTGAAGCTATGACTCATCCACAACCTCCCACCCCTGACACCCAGTGGGCTCTGGAGAACCTCAAGAACAAGTGTGTCAGCATTGCAGCAATTTACAGCTGAGATCATTTATAACTGTCCATTCTGCTCATGAACAACAATGCAGGTATTCCACCTGAAAAGATGCAGCAAGATATTTTTTGTCCCCCTGTTTAATGATATGAACACACAATCAGAGATAGATAAAAGGGCAAATTGTGCTTATTCAAGCACATGATGAAGATTGGATTCATGAAGTTTACTGTTTATATCAAACATAGTTTTTTAGACATCATTTATCAGGGGTTATTTTTGCTCAACCAACAAGCAGATCTTTTTGCATAATTCACAGACATAGAAAACAGAATATTCTGCCTTTTGTAGCTGTGGCACACATACTGTATTTTGTATAATAATTCATGTAGACTGTTGCCACTGTTGCATTTTTAGTGCCCAATCAATTATTAATAAATTGATATTGGGGAGGGGTGCTCTGTGGTCGAGCGGCTAGTGTTGGATTGTATATTTGAGTTTGATGAATTTGCCAAATGTTGAACTATCCCTATAATATAGTGTATATATATATATAATGCTTAGTTTATCCATAAATGCAAGCCTCATATCTGTCTTCACCTTCAAATAGCAAATATGCTTCTCCTCTCTCTCCCTGCTTGAGGTTACATTTTAATTCAGTCAATCAAACCAACAGTGGGAAATAGTCGTTCAGATCAGAGTTTGGAATATTGCTGCTATAAAATGAGTAATACAACCACAGAAGCATACTATTACACAAATATTGAGCCTATCAAGCCAAACTACAGTCATCCATCCAGTCACCAGCTCAGCAGGTCAGAGCAGCAGCTTCCCAACATAGATGCACCTTTGTCAAAGCATGTGAGACACACAACATGTGGCACACAATGTTTCCTACATGACAAGGACAAATACCTCTGTCCCTATACAGTGGGGTCCAAATGGCTGAGGCTACTTTCCCATTTTTGGACCCCACTGTATGTCTGCATGATTATGTAATGTGCATTACATAACATCGTGGACGTACACGGCTCTGTACAGGACAACTGTGCCTCATACGTTTTGACAAATCGCCAGGGTCGTCTCGTGTTTATGAGGTGAAACGTTCACAGCTTGTGTCTGTAACAGCACGGCTCGGGCTCACTTGTAATTTTTTAGCTCATTCACCCGCATGACTGTGTCAGGAGAGACACAGCAGGGGTGTTTATGAGCTCGCGTGCACAGAAAATCATCTGATAAAAGTCCACACACAGTAACACACTGTTTCAGATGCTCATGAATAAATGCAAAGGTACTTTTTCAGATAATAATGATATTTATCCAGGTCAGAGGGATATTTGGGTAAGCTGTCACTGACCTGCCATTCATCATTTTCATGAAAAAAAGAGAAAGAAAGAACTGGAACAGAAATGTGATTAGAGAAATATCCTCTTTGTGCCCCAGATTAAAGCTCTTGAATCCCTGAAGTGTTATTTGCCCAAATTATTTCTAGCAAATTTTAACCCTTGCCCAGTTGAAGCTCTGCAACGCCATAGATAAATCTTAACGTACCTCTGAATATCCTTTTAATGTAGAACTGATCTTTTTATTGCTTTTCTCATCTGAATGTACGGAGCCCCAGATATGACATGCGAGAAAAAAATAATAATTTGTGGCCACGAAATAGGTATAACGTGTGCACGAAATACTAAAACATAATAGTATATTATTCCTGGAGAGCTGGGCAAGCAAATCGAGCGCACCTTCTCAAACAGGAACAGTCAGGTTCAGGTGTGCAACCGCACCGCCCCTCGCTCTCTCGCACGCGCACGGGGGTGCACACTTGAACCGGGCTCATTGCTCATTATTAATAATAGCTACTGCACAACTGAAAATATTGTAACGACCTCGCAGTAATGTTGTTGTTATGATGTTTAAGTTGTGTGATTTCTGACTGACTGTGAATGTGTACGGGCAGGTAGGGTATGGTTGGATGAGAAACTGAGGGGCCGGGGTGTGTGTGTGTGTGTGTGTGTGTGTGTGTGTGTGTGTGTGTGTGTGTGTGTGTGTGTGGTGTGGTGAGTGAGTGAGGACGTTGGACGAATTACTATTTGTTGTAGTTATGTCGGGTCGGACGCGAATAAGTATTTTGTGGCCACAAATTTTTTTTTCCTGCATGTCATATCTGGGGCTCCGTATAAATGTTCTGTGTTGTTTGGTGCATAAATTTAAAATATGATCAGAATATCAACATGAGTTTTCTCTCTTTTTTCATTTCCTTAGTATGTATTCGTATCGTTGCTATCAAGAGACAGTGTCTACGACGTCCTTCGCAGGATCTGCACACACCTACAGGTCAGAGGACAAACATATTTTATGCACATGCATCATTCAGGCTGGTTACTGTGCGTTTTACATGTCAGGGCTGATTTCTTCTCCCTCTCCAGGTCAATGGGAAGAGTCTGAGCCTGAAGCAGTTCATGGAGGAGCCCACTTTATCCCTGGTCAGTGTCAGCTTGTTTTTCATAGAGAGATCATAAAATCATCAGTTGTAAAGATTAAAGTGGTTGAAACATTTCCTTATCCCATATAAATTTTGTTTAATGTGTCTTTGTCAAGTTGCATGTTGCCGTAAAGGCCTCACAACTCTTGCTTACAACTCCCCCTGACCTGAAGGCTGACTTCTCTCCTTACACAGACAGGATCAATAGATCATTGTATTACAGCCGCAGCCTTGCAGTGAATTATCCCCCGAGTCTGCAAGATGCTATCAAAAGGCTCTGTGAAGTCACCTTGTGTGTTGTGTGTGTACCATAGGCCACTCTGCGACAGAACAGCTTTTGTATTGAGGAATAATTAATTTACATGAACATGCTCGTCCTTGATCACACTCTAATCTATGTTGATAGAGTTCAAAGACAAAAAGGTGTCTGTACATGCTGCCAGTATGTTATTCTGAAAACTTTATAGAGCTTTAATTATTATAAGCTTTAATCATTTCCAATTAAAGTAAGAAATAATAAATATATATTGAGGCAGTTATAATAGATATCAAGGTATTCAGAGCATGAATGAATGGGTAAATGTAACGAGTTCTTTCCTGGCTCATGCCCATCCCTCCACCAAATTTGGTGCAAATCAGCTCTGTACTTTTTGCATAATCCTGCTGACAAATAAACAAACATAACCTCCTTTGCAGAGATAAATATTAATAGTTTTTCACTTTAAAGCTTCTTGGCTACAGTGTGGAACTATAATGTGGAACTAATAGATCGCTCATTTGCAGCATCGCCCAAAATAATCAAATGCCTCAGCTTAGTGGACACACAGTGAATGACAAGTGGTGATGTGGTGTTTGTTCATGTCAGTAGGTCCTAGTCTCAGGGAGGGGTCGTATGATAGATGATCAAAGTGATGAGAAAGACAAAATTAAAAATAAAAGTTTTCTGACTTTTGATCCTCTCAAAATATATAGATATATATTTTCATTTTTGCTAAATTCAGTCTGGATCTCTTCATCTTTCCAATACATTCTCGTCTCCCCTCTGTGCCACAGGACGAGTTCCCGACTCCAGACGAATTCCCAGTGGTTGACGAATTCCCATCAGTGTTAAAGTGGAGAAGGAAACCCTCGGTGGTGTCTGTCTCCTCCTCCCTCCCTGACCTCCTGGGGAACTCCACCAGCAGCCTGAGCGCCACCGACACACCCTTCAAATCAGAGCAGCTGCTGGAAGGTGATGAAACAGTCCTTACAATGATGACACACCATGTCAGTGTATGAAAGTCCAAGGTTTTATCCAAGGCCACACACTTATCAGTTAGGTCAGCTGCTGATACTTGACAATGCCATTTTTCTCCAAACTACAATAAGTTCAAGTACAATAAGAAAAGCTCTGTCTTCATCTGAGGTCCTGCAGGTGTGTTTGTGTACAGTACCAAAATGTATGTTAGTTTATCCTTAGTCTAGAATTACACAGTGTCTCAACGCAATTTTAAAAAGAACAAAGATACAATCAATTAAACAAACAAAGTTTACCTCTATGACACTTTTCATACAATTAAAAATGCAACACAAAATGCTTTACAAAAAAAAAAAAAACCTTTCCCACCCACAATCCCCAGGGCACCCCCTCTTATAGGGATAGTTCAACATTTTGGCAAATTGGCCCATTAGTTTTAGGAGTAGGTCCATTACCTTTAATTGTCAGTGCAAGCTATTTTTAGGACGGTGGAGCAGGGCCGTGAGCTGCTCAGAGCTACGCTACGGAGGCCGTTCTAAAAGCTTGCACCGACAATTAAAGGTAACAAACCTACTGCTACTCCTTATGGCAATGGGGCAATTTGCCAAAATGTTGAACTATCCCTTTAATAAGGCCATAATCCATGAGTTTTACAGGTAATAAGTAACAACATGTTGCATCTTCCAAATGTCACTTGCATTAAAGGATAATGGTGTTTGTAGTCGTCAGAGTTAAGTTGTGTGGATGCATAGGTTTGTGTGTGTGTGTGTGTGTGTGTGTGTGTCAGAGTGCAAAAGACAGAGTAATTGCTTTTGGATGGCAACATCTTTCTTACGCAATGACACACACATTAAGCTCCAAATGGAGATTAAATCATGTGTGGGGAGGGGAGGGGGCTCGTATTAAAAAGCTTGGGGGCGGATGCAGATTAAGTGGAGATTATCGCAAACAATGTCTGCTGTCAAAGTTGGCTGAGGACAGTTTAACAGCTGTATGCTGACACTGCTTTGGTTCTCCCTTACATGTTGGTTGTGTGATTAGTGTGAGCTTTTGTGTACAATCATCATCGTAGGTCACATGCGGAGTGGAAACTAATGCAATAACCTACATTATACACAAATAGAGCCTGTGCAAAAAAGAAAGACACGTCAGATAGGATACAGCAGTAATGGAGATATTAGGATGTAATGATCTGCTTAGGGTGTAATGCTGTTGCAGTGTATATATATATATATAGTATGAATAACAAAATATTCTAAATTGTTCATATTTTTGCCCCATGATAACAGCAAAGTTTTATTTGTAGGAAATGAACATGGCAGCCTTTGCAGGCAGCAGCTGGGGTCTGTCAGCTCAGTGTTATTATAACCTAATTGCACTCTCCAGCATTACATATGTACAAACAACAACATGTTCGCTTTTGAAAGGCGTAATTGATGAGACTGAGTAAATACCGTGTTTCATTTCTGAGCTCCAGAGTACACACTGTCACACCATTAGCTGTGAGAAAGCGCCGTCCAAATGTGATCACATATACACTAACAGGTGGGCCAGCGCCATTAGAAGTTGGACATGTCGTGTAGTCAAGCCAAGCACTGTTAATGGTTTTATGTGTGTGTGTGTGTGTGTGTGTGTGTGTGTGTGTGTTACAGAGCGAGCTCTGCAGACAGACAGAGGTCTTTTATCAGAGCCAGTGGCAGAGCTGGGCCAGATGGAGTACCAGCTGCTCAAGTTCTTCACCCTCCTGTGAGTATAGAGAGGGACATACACACAACAATAACACCACCTTCAGCTCCTCCAGCAGCTGACTCACACACACACACACACACACACACACACACACACACACACACACACACACACACACACTCACACTGCACATTAACAAGGAGCTATAGACACAAACAGTCAGACTGAACACAGGGGAGCAAAGCTATCAAAACACATTTTAGTTTTCATTTCTTCATAGACAAGTTGGCTGTCATGAGATCTAAATTAATTATTAAGATTCATCGAAAATGCTCCAAATAATTTGTGTGGGTGAGGATCACGCTCTCCTCAGCCCTCCTGCCCTGCAGCATAGCAGGGAGCCTGTCCTTCACCCAGAGGGGATGAAGCTGCTGCCTCACTATCTGCTGCTCATTAAAGACAAATTAATGTCTGGTTTATCACATATTAAAGGCCTTATACATAATAATTAAAACTACATATACATTAATCATTAAAATAGAATACATAATGTATGTAATATGACAAGAAAGGTAAGTAAATTAAAAAATGAATATACATTCTTCATGTTATATCATTGGGAGAATGCAGCCTTATTTCATACAATCTGTACATAAACTGCATTCATTCATTTATTTCACTATTGTATTTTTGATTTTCTGCCATGTTCCTTTAGGATGTATGTATAGAGGGTTGTTCAAGGACAGTGTGGCTGTGGTATGTTGACAGAAAGTCAAACATCGCCCCCCAGTGTTCATGAATAGATATGGCAGCTGAGGATTCAAATGTGACACTAATCCTGAAACTTTTACCTGAACTTCCATGTGTCTCCTTCTCTTTCTCCTCAGTATTATTCTACTCATCCTGTCATCGTGCTACTTGGCCTTTCGCGTGTGCAGTCTGGAACAACAGCTGTCCTTCCTCAGTAACCCAAATCTGCCCCTGAGAGAGAGGTAACGCAGCATCAGTACATCAGTTTGTTTTATGGAGAAAAAAAGGCACAATACAATACAGTGGTTCTCTTTCTTTTCTTTTTTTTTTTTTACATCAAGGACCCCTATATTGACACAAATTAGACCACGGACCCCCATTGGACAAAGTTTTTGAAGCAAACAACAGAAATACACAAATATTTGTTCAGAGACCGAAGAACATTACATTTTTAGTCAATGTACGTTCAAATTAGGGCCAGTGGCGTGGACTATTGGAAATATTGATGGGAAATTTCTGGAAAAAAGTGGTAGGATTTCTACAAATTAAAAAGTTAAACATTTTCTCGAAAAAAGTGGTACATTTTCTTAAAGCCCCAGTATGTAACTTATTTGGCTTTTTATTATCAAAAATCAAATATGTCTTTCATAAATACGTATTTCACTGAAGTCTAATCACACCCACATACAAATGAAAGCTTTCTCGTACCTTAGAATGAGTTGTTACAAGTCGTTACAAATACATAAGGGGGGACGCACTGAACCGAGGCGGCCGTGTTGCATCGCCATTTTTTACGTTCAGTGGCAGCGTGACCGTAGGAACTCAGTGGAGCTGTCGGCTCGGGGAGAAAGTTTTCCAGGTAGCGGCTGTTAAAACTGTCACCACTGTGTAGTGTGAGGAAGGACGGAGGCACTGATGTTGCATTCAGGTGCAGTCAGGCAGACGGCCGTCGTCAAACCAACCGGATGTCATTTTACTCGAAGAGAGAAAGACGGTAAAACGTGGGTCAGGTTAACAATACGACATCACCATGACAACATATTGACACGCCTGTATTGTTTTGCCTTGTGCTGGTGGACCACTTGTTTACATAGACGCTTGTTTATCCTGTTTACATCAAGGGGGGAGTTGTGGGTTCTCCAAGTGAAGACCACTTCCGCGTTCGAAAAGCTGCAGTACCCGTCCGGCCTCTGGGGGCTGGCTCCAGAAGGGAGCAACTCCAATTGAGCCCCATGTTAAAATAGCCGACTTTACAGCAAAAAACATATTTACAGCCTGGTACATTTTATTATATTTGGTCTCTGCCGATAAATTCCACCTCCGTGAACACTGTGTGGGGGGTGAATTTTTTTGTACCACAACCGTTTTAGTATTGTTTAGGCTTCAAATTCGTGCATAAATTACGTTGAGTGACAGGTTCACAGACAGTTTACCGGCTGCTAATTGGTTGCTCCGAGTTCAGTGGGTGGGTTCTCAGCCAGCTAACCGCCGCACCTCTCCAAATATGGCAAGTAGACTCCACCTAAAGTCCAAGATGGCGCAGTTCAAATCCCCGTAGTAGAGGCACAAAACAGCCTCCCCCAAACCAATGGGTGATGTCACGGGTGCTACGTTCTTTTTACAGTCTATTTTTTAGTCTGTTTTCTTGTCTGTAACATCTATTGCACGTTTGTCCGTCATGGGTGAGGGATCCCTCCTCTGTTGCTCACCCTTAGGTTTCTCCAATTTTTCCCTGTTAAAAGGGTTTTCTATGGAGTTTTTCCTCAGTGGATGTGAGGGTCAAAGGACAGAGGATGTTGTTGTGATGCCATGTAAAGCCCTTTGAGACAAACTGTTTGTAAAAACGGGCTATACAAATAAAATTGCCTTGCCTTGCCTTGCCTATGGTTTACATGCAGCGTCTGTTGTCTGTCTGAATTCTGCCCGATTTCACATGAATGCAACATCAAGAATACGTTCAGATATGCAACCGCACCGCTAGATGGGGGGAATTCCTACATACTATACCTTTTAAAAACAATTCTAGAAACATTTCTAAAATAAATAAAAAATAATAATTTCTAAGAAAAAAAAGTTTTTTTAATTATAGAAAAAAGTGGTAAAATTTCAAGAAAAAGTTTGGGACCCCACTTTGAGAACCATTGCATTAATATGCACTGAGGCCATTTTAAATGCCTGAAAGATGAGATTTATACATGGGAGATAAAATAATCCAAAAGTGTGAAAAATAATAGGATAAGAGGAGTTATGTTTTTTATATTGTATTATTATATGATATATTGTATGTAATAACACTGTTATTTAGCAGGGACAAACTTACAGAATACTCCAGAAATACAACATCAATAAAAGAACATGATGCCATATTTGTAGAGCTTCTAGCTGAAGCTTAACTTGCAGCTTCTGTCTCTGATGAGTTTTTTTAAAGGAGTAAAACAAATGAGCTTTGGGTTGAGTCTGTTTGATGTTCTACTGGTTTCCACAGGGACAGTGTCAGCATAAAATATATTAAAAAAAACAGATCTTTATGCTGTTGATTTACTCTCCTCATCCTCCAGGTAACCACAGCTCTCCTCTGTGACCCATCTGATTGGCTGCTGTTTTATCCTTCTCATGCTTGGAGTTGTTGATGCCCCTCTGCACAGATCCAGGACCAGCTTAAAAAGCCCAGAACAGATCAAGCCCACACCAGCTGCGCCACATAAAGGAGCATCGTCGACCCGACTCCGGGCACGGTTACGGACCTTCCCACCGCGGAATGAGTTCCTATTCAGTGATCACTTCCAGACTATGCAAAACAGACTGTCTATTTATTTTTTGAATATAAAGTAGCTTTTACTTTAGATAATGATTGTCTACCATGGCCTGTCCCCCCTCACAGACATTTCATCTTTACCCACATGATGCTGAGTGTAGAGAGGTGCTGAAATAGTGAGCAGATTACAGATGAACCTGCTGTTTGTAACACTGGTGAGGTGTAGGAGGAGGAGGTGGAGACTAGAGGTGAGGATGGAAGTAAGACATACATTTCAACACATTCATTACTTGAAAAGACTGATCGTAAAGATATTTTAGGTGAGTGGTGTGAGCAGCCATGACTCATCAATTAATATTCAACATCTATTCAGACTGACAAGTGGACTACACTGAATGTTTTTCTTTGTGGAGAGATCTTGCTGCCACAGAAAGGCTGCAATTAGCTGCGGAAATGCACTTTTGAAAAAATGCCCTTATTATTTCAAATGTATCTAACCTTTTTAGAACTTTGTTGTTGTTTTTTTGCTTGTTTATAGGTACACAGTTATAGTTTTTTGAAAGTATTTATGGAGGGAAGTCATATTACAGTATGACTTGACTGAACTTATTTGTCATTTAACAGTAATACACAGGAGTGAACATCAGGCATAGGTGTTGACGATAATGTGAATTCAATGGTTAGATGACATGCATATAGTATTTTGTTTTTAGTTGTACTAATCTGCTTTGTGAAAGGAGTGTTTTTTTCCTTTTATACATTTCAAATGAAGTCAACAAAAACTCAAAAATGATGCATTTGAGGTTCTGAGTGTGATGATGATGACGATGGTGGTATAATATCTTCGTTGGGAGATGTTTTACTGATTTTGAAAAGATGGGTGAAATGTAGTCCTAGACTAGTTTGTGAAATCCCTATGAATTAAATCGGCCAAAAAAATGTAGATTAAATGTTTGTGGCTTTTAATTTGTTTCTGTCATTGTGAGTGTCAGGGTGTCACTGTCCATTGCTGTCATTTTGTTGTTACACACAGAACCACCGTGAAGAGGTTTGACTCCTAACAGCAAAGTGAATTTTGGGAATCTGCACAAGTCAGGCTAAATCATGAAACTGAAACACAAGGTTGGCAGACGTCCTCAACAACTGCCAGGATGTAAGATAAGATGGAGGAGCGCAGTTGTTTTCTGCCAGATGTCTAAAATGTTTCATGGGTAAAAAATGTCCGTTCACTAAAACGTCAACAAAAACCGACTGTGACTGTAGTTGATGAACATTAATAAGTGTAAAGGTGCCAGTGTTAGCCAAAGGCAAATTTCTGACGGTAGTCCTCCTGGCAAGGTGTTAAAAGCCATTAAAATGAACAACAAGGACATAGGGAACATAATTCATACAAGTTTGACATTATCTGATGGGGTCTGAGAAGGTTCTGTAAGCTCAAGAAGCTGCAGCGTTTTCTAAGCTCTCAGAGAACACATAGGAGCTCTGAAGTGATTTGAAGGAATCTGGAGCTGCAAGCTTTTTAAATGTGGTTAGATAGTAAGCTGTAGCTGCGACACGTTTACTCATGATCTATCAGTTGTTGAAATATGACTTCAGGGCTGGGTCCTGTTTCATCTCTAAAAGAAAATAAACCGTACAATACACAGGCTAACAGAGAGAAATGATTTTCTGGATCAGTCCCTTCGCTTGACAAATGTAGTCTGAGTCTGAGTCTTCTAAGAGACATCTGCAGTCCAGACTGGCTCAACGATGGTCCACAAAGTCAGCCGAGCTCACACTGGTTCCTCAGTCGTGGTCCCATTCTTTAAAACAGAGGAACAAGTAGTCCAGGAACTCCTTAACATATAGTTCCCTGTCTTTATTTAGCATAAACTAACTTCAAAAGAACTGATCTATTTTGACAGTATAGTTTAACTGCAGTGGTATCAATGACCTTGTTAATGAGCACACCAAAGATAAACTCCTGGGTTTCCAGTTAACCTCTGAGATGAAGGTGATACATCTTCAATAATCTATAATCAGGTTCAGTTGACCTAGATTCAACCCCTCTCAGACCACTATGATCTCCGCAGACATATTTACACAGAGTAGCCTAATATTCAAACCCAGACTCAGAGTGATTTACTGGCTGCATCACTTCATCAGAAGAAATATTATAGAGCTCTGGTGCATCATTTTACAGTCATTTCCCAGCACATTAGCCTGACGTATTTGGAGTCTGTGGCTTTCAGCAAAGTTTGGTATCGCTGCATGAGTTTGTACTGACTCATCCACTGGTGGGCGAGTGGGTTTGAAGAATCACAGTCAATCAGTAATGTCACACATGAGTTGTGGGAGTGAGTGTGTGTGCATAATAAATGGGAATATGGTGTGAATTAAGAATATTTACCAAAGCAGGCGCTGAATGGAATGAGACAAAAGAAAAACAGGTGTTGCAAAAAGTCTGTAGTCTTATTAATTTCCTAAAGGAGAAACTTTTCTTTTCTTTTTTTTCGGCAAGCATGACACTGAATCTCAACAAGATACAAGAAGCAACACAGGAATAAAAAAGAAGAGTTAAGTGGAAATGAAATCTTGACATATTCAGGTAATCTCATGACATAATAGCCACCATACAAATTGTAAAGATCTTGACTAACCCCAACTATAACATCCTGCCTGTACCATTGATAACCATTCTGTATTCTACAGTTAGGTATACTAACTTTATTCATTGTACAGGGCTGTGTGTTTTGACTTTTTCTAGTGATATTTGCATTTTTTTCAACATAGCATGTCATAAAAGTGCTGTTTAAACAGGTTTATTATAATTATTAGCTCATGCAGTCTCAGTTGAACAGCAGGCCTTCTGAAGACTTTAAGGAGCACAAAGGGCAGGGGCCAACTACTGTAACTCCATGTGTATGTGTGGAGTCAGTTTGAGTGGGGTAATGGGGGCAGGTCGAAGCAGATGGCCAGACGTGCTGCAGCCTCGTCCATACCTCCAGGGAGCCGTATTGTCTATCCTTGGAATGCTCTCCGGCCGACCTCTGGCCTCCGTGGTGTGAAGGAGAATGCTGAGTGTAACTTCACGGTAATGGTCTGCATTACACACAGTAAAATCATCACACCCGAGCTGCATTGCTTGGATGTCGTCCAAGAACACATTACCTCAGTGGTGCATTAAATGTGTCCACGTCTGCTCGGTGCACAATCCAAGTGTGTTACAGTTAATCCATTTATGAAGTGAGAGGTGCTGTGTTTTTCTGCAACACACTGGAACCAAATACCCAGAGAGAATATTAGCTTACATTATATTATGAAAGCCATACGTCTTACGGAAATAACTCTACACTGGGCCGATAAATGAATGCACGTTTAAGGAACAGAATTGTGAAAAAGGATAATTGAGAAATTAAGATGGATGCGTTTACACATTATACAATAATTTCACCTGACAAAGCCTGAGAAATAGCATTAGAAAACATTTTTCTGTAATATTACATGACTGGAATTAAGTAGTAGGCTATGTAAAAAAAAAAATCAGTTGTAACTCTGTGAAGAAAAAACAAAAAGAGGTAAACATGTTTTATTTCCATGGGGATCCAGCCAAGAGAAAATAATTACATCATTGCTACAACTGAATCTGAATGGTAAAAACATGGTCAGCTGTCTAAATGGTAACACTCTGGTTGAACATTTAATTTCTCTCCTGCTGGAGCACCTCAAAGGTCCAGAATGCAATGCAACCACATGATAAACTGTGTTTGGATTAACGGAGTTTGGCTGTGACCACAGACACACCCCAGTGTTCACAAACAAGTCGGATAGCTTCTGCTATATTTATACATCTATATGCCCACCATTGACTGAGAGCAACATGCTCACACCCACTCTCTGGAGAGCTGTTGAAATGCATTCTGGGACTTTTTCTGTACAGGAATGGTGATTTTTTCACTGAGCAAACTCACTCTGGTTGAAGTGTGTCTTAGTGAAACGCTGGTTACATCATCATAGCTGTAACTATTACACAAAACAGCTGTGAGCGTCTGAGTCTCCATGGTTGGGATTAACTGTTGTCTATATGAACATTACCATAAAATCAAATTTACTGTACCTTTTCATTTTCTTCTTCATTCTCATCTTTTCCTTTTTCTCTCTGGATTAGCATCTGCACTTCATCAGCTCTTTCCTTTCCCTTCCAGCAGAAACTAATTCAACACAGCATCTCCTCTGCTGAGAGATCTGCGGTTCCTCATCATAACTCAGTGTGTATTCACTTTCCACAGAATCAGTGGCTTTGGTTAAAAGAGGATGGGCTACAGCTTGTTTAAAGAAGACACACTTGGTGAAACTATGATACTTTTTATTATATTAGCTTTTATATTTTACAGTTTTTAGTTTATTGGGCCATTAATGACAATGATTTATTGCTTTAATAACTGAATATGTTAAAGAGTTGAAGTAATAGTCTGACATTTGGTTGAAAATATGCTGCCTGTGTGTGTATGTCTGCAGCTGGTTAGCTTAATGTGGCATAAGTACTGGAAATGGGGAAACTAGCTAGCCTAGCTGTGTTTGAAGATAGCCAACAATAATCACGTATTATCATTCTTGGGTTATTCGTATGAATCACATGAGGTGCTGGTGGGTGGATTTTGGCATCTCTAAGAATAAAACTAGCTGTTTCCCCCCTTGCTAAGCGAACCAGCTGTTGGCAGATGTTAATAGAAATGGGACTTGGGAGTTATTAATATTAGTTACAGGGCAACTCACAGAGAAGTTTAGAGAAGTTTAATATTGCTCCAATTCCCTGGTTGCCAGTAGAGGTTGATAAAAGTCAGTCAATACATTCACCTTATTAACTGTTACCAGATTTCTCCAAATGTGTTTTTAATGGTGTAATCTTGCTGGTTCAGTGTAATACTTCCCATATTGAAGCTGCAGCCTCCAGCTTCTAACTCTCTGCAATGTCCTTGTTGGATTTGAGAGTTGTAATTTTCCACCTCTTTCCTGCAGGGACACTACACTGAAGTCACTGTGCTCATGTGATGACGGACTCTCTCAACAACTCCACCTGATTCAAGGAGGACAAGCCTGACTGGTGCTTCTGAATTTCACGGGTGCTGTGAGTTAACATGGTGCACAATGGCCAGCCTTATCACTGGGGGATCCTGCTGCTCGTGCAGTGGAGCATACACTTCTTGCCTTTCTCTTTTTATTTCTGCCACCGTGTTGTGATTCAGATGTGACCTACTTACACCTCCTGAGCAAGACAGACGCTGTCACCGTGCGCTGCACACCTGGAAACCAGGATGTAATGTAGGGCCTCTGGAGGACGTTGCTTGTTTTAATCAAACTGATTCTCACGCATGCTGCAGTAAATTAACGTAAAATGGTTCCAAGTCGTTGTAGTTGGTTGCAGATGTGTTGTGACAGGACATGATGTAATGTACAAAAACACTCTCAACACTCCCAAACCAGATTTTATTCCACCAGGCTGGAGACAATTCTGCACGGCCTGTGTGTGTGTGTGTGTGTGTGTGTGTGTGTGTGTGTGTGTGTGTGTGTGTGTGTGTGTGTGTGTGTGTGTGTGTGTGTGTGTGTGTGTGCCACAGGCCCGAGGAGTTGTATGTAACAAGTGAATATGAACCACCTGGAGATCCAGTGAGAGACCTTGGCTGCTGCTCCTGAAATCAATTACACACAACACTGATGAAGCACAGTGGTGAGTGAGTTGATGGAGCTGTTTTTGTGGTCATTTATATACTAATATATACACACACACACACACACACACACACACACACACGTCTGGACATCTGGTCATAAATCACAGCCGTACATATGTAAACTAAAAGTGTGTTTTCAATGGAGCTAGATGATTTCTAGATTTTCAAATGCATCAAACCATCATGCAAAGTAACCTTGCATGGAAACATCTGTTGTCATATTTTGTTATGTTTCTCCTTTAATTATTCTGAATATTTAAAATAAATATTCTGAATAAGCCCAGCCCATTTAAAGCATAATCACGTTTTGATATGGTAAAAGCAAATACATACACTACACAGTTAATAGTGTTCTCACTAGTCACTCTAGTAAACCCCAGTTTTTTATTTAGTAATTACACTGTAAATCACAAGCTGTATTCTGTACTAATTAATTTTAATGTACCTTTGGTCTTAGTGTTGTTCATAGAATCTCAATTGTTTTCCAATTTCCAATCAATGTCATCAAATTAGTTTTAACACTTTTTCACAGTTTCACAGCTGCTTCCAGTGAAGGGCTTTAAAGACCAACTGCTGTCTTCAGCCTTCATTTCACAGCATGTCCCACTGTTGATTTAGTGCTAAATAAAGCCACAGATGCTAAGACGCTTTGTTTTTTTTTTTGCTACAAAGAGATGTGTATTATTTGCCAATGGAGCAAAGAGCAGGGTACAGGATTTTGTAGGATTTAGGTTTATCCGTCTCGGCTAAGATTATCCAGAACATTACAATATGTCCCTGTGTAATATTCCTCCAAATTACTTCTGATTCGTTATTTATCCAAAAATCTCCTGTGATGCATTATGTCTTGTACAAGAGAGATTTGGACATCATGACAACAAAAATAAATGTCACATGATAACTAGGAACACCATCTTTTATTTGCAACAACTGTAACATTAGAACAAGGCCTGAGAAACAAGAGATGAAGCAATTATGTTTCCTTATTGAACATTTTTATGCAATATTTGAATGCCTCAGGTGAAGGCAGCGTTTCCAGATTATCCATCTAGATGATCTGGCACAGCAGCTCTTTGACACCTCCTAAACCACACTACACTAAGTTCAGTGCACCTGCCAGGAAGTCGAGTTCAGATTCCTTGTAGGTCCAAATGAGGTTGACTTGAAACTAATTGGCCATTTAGAGGCAAATCTGTCTAAATTAATGTGTCTTTACCTCAGCAATTTGTCTCACTGATCTGGTGTGCTGCCAGGGAGGTGAGGGCCCCGGCTTTGTGACATTTTATGAGGACAATAGTAAAGCCTGACGGCTCGTCCAACTGGTTACTCAGGATGAAATATGCCTGTGGGATGTAGAACACTGGATGCCAGAGGAAGGAGAGAGGAGGGTGGAAACTGGCCAAACAGTGCAGGGCTTTTCTGCCACAAAATTACTGATTTTAGAAGGATAAATGTTGTTCATAATTTTAAATTGTGTTTCTTTAATTTTGGGGGGTATAGGAAATGTTAGGTTCTTAGTTTATGAATTGATTTATTATCAAATGTGTTATTATTTTTTGTTTTGTTTGCCGGGGAACGAGGCAGTTCCTTATAAAATTATTGTTACAGTTTTTGTCCAGGATTAAAATCCCCTGTAGGTACTGACAATGGGCCCAGTTGTGGTATTATAGGTTGGTGGGCCAATATATTTTTTGTTAGAAATATCCATGAGGAAGTGCTTTTTGTAATTTAATAAAGTCTGTTTTGGAAGGGTTGAATTTATGTTTAGTGCAAAATTGTTGATAATCTAAGAGATTACTATCCATTAAGTGGAAAGCAAACAAGGTCCTGCTATACTGCATCCACTCTGTAGCAGCCCACCCACTGGTAAAACGGCGCTCCTACAGGCTGCTCAGAGCCTCGTCTGGGCAGACGTTGACTGGCTGTTTTGGTAAGCAACCGGATCCAGGGCGAGAGCGACAGGCCTTTCCGTCAAAATAAAAGCACCAAGCTAATAAAATGCGGCGAAACTTATAATTTAAGGAATATAGCCTAATTAACCCTGAGCCATTAAGGTAACCTTTTGCTTTTATTGTATTACAAGTTAATGTCTATTTTTTTAAAAATAAGTTTTATGTTGGTGAACACTTTTACTTTGGTGAATTTGGTGATTACGGATGCGGAAGAACGGAACCAGAATGCAGACAAAATTCTGAGTTGACACAGGCTCCGCTCTGAAGAGTGTGGTGATGCGAGGCTGCTCAGACTCAGCTCCTGTGGTGAGGTAACGACGGGAGTGAACTGCACACTGGTCGGCCCCCTCTGCGCGAGAACACTCCCTCTCCCCGGATAAGGGGGCGTTCATCCCCGAGGTGAAGTTAGGTTTGTCAGCAGTGAGATAGCATTGTGTTGCAATGTCGTCGCTCAGAGCTAGACATGCAAATTGCTCAGTTGTTGGTTGTACAAATCCACATAAGTGCTTATATTCTGTCCCAGCCAAAGAAGAACAGAAGAGACAGTGGTTGCGTTTTATTTTTAACGACAACGTGCCGGCTACGTTGCCTGCAAGTTTGTATGTGTGTGCGATCCACTTCACTTCAGCTTGCTTCAGTAACGAGGGTCAGTACAAAGCTGGCTTTGCCTCGACATTGACCCTCCTAAAAGGATCACGCCCAGTCCCAACCATACGGGACCCAGCAACTGCACCCAGGCCATCGGTAAGTGTCACCACGTAAAAAAAAAAAAAAAAATTTACAGTTGCATGTGAGTATGGTCAAAGTCCTTCTCTGGTATTATGGTGAAGTCCGCTTTTATTTGGCTAACTAGTTAGCTCCGCTTCGGTCTTCTCCAATGGCGTTTGAAGCGAGTTTAAAGGTAGAGTCTGGAGTTTTGTTCGTTGCAGTTTGTAAACAAAACATGTGTAGCCTCCTGCCCCAGACAGCAGCAGTTGTCAGGTTTCGGCCCATGGCTCCAGCGCTTCACTTGGACAGTATTTCCTTTCCTTTGCGGTCCTGACTGTCACCAACAGTCGGGCGGCCTCCGGTGTTGTGTTGTTATACCGTTGTTGTGAGCTGGGAAGAGGGTGTTAGCGGCGGATGGGTTTTGATGCAGGATAAATAAAGAGATATGCTATAACACTTTAATTATTTCGGCGAAATATTTTATCCATAGATGTAGATTTTCAAACAGCACACCACTGTTTTTAATTTTTTTGAATGAGATGTTTTCAAAAAGTCTTTAAAACATCAAAACGAAACCTTATGTGTTTATGAAAAATTGACTACTTTAATTCCTGACTAACTGACTATATAACTGTATTTTTTATTTAGGCTATTTATTTTTTTCATTTGTGGTTATTTTTGTATTCTGCTTGGTCATGTTGGCCACATGTTGACAGAAATTTTTTGAATTTTGTGTATTTTGGCTACATATTGACAGAAATATTTTGAATTGTGTCTATGTAATGCCGGATTTTGTTAATAAAAATTGAGATGAAAAAAAAAAAAAAAAGCTTACCGCTAGCCGAAGTTAGCATCGAGCTAGCTCCCCACAACGGTCTTCATACTTGTTAGGGTCCGGGCAGCGCAGCCAGAGGACACTATTGTATTCCTAGGAATTCTTCTTCTTCTTCTTCTTCCAAGGAAGTCATACTTCCCATGGGCGAAAACTCACCAAACTTCACAGAAACATCCGACCCCATGCCAGATTCACTCAACTCCAAGGACATGTGCCCCCCCCTCCTAGGGGGGGCACAATAAGCGTTTAAATTTAAAAACTTTAAAAATTCCTAACAAACCAACGGTAGATGCTACAGTTTTGAAACTTCACCATAATGTAGCCTCAATACTGCTGAAACTTTTGTCCACTTAAACTCATTACAAATTATGTCCATCACTCTGTTTTTTTCAATAACTGTAAAACTTTTAAAATGTATCTCCTCCCACAATTTTTGCTCAATTGACACCAAACTTGCTACAGAGCATCTCCAGACTGTCCTCCACAAAACTTGTTTCTCAGATTTTTGATTAAGCAAATATTGAGCCTACAGTGCATGAAAACATTTGACTGTAAACAGTACTGTAAACATATACCATCAAATTCTTGCTAAATACATTTTCAAACTTCCTGAAAAAAAATGACAATATTCTGGAGTCATGTTTGATGAAGTTTAGCAAATATCAGAATTTTAATTCAAAAACTGAATTTTTGAGAACATTTTGAATTCTGCTCTCATGGGAACAACTGCAGTCAATGTGAGTGTGGGATTTTAAACATCAGATTTTCTCTTATGAAGCAAAACACTTATCATTAAAAACAAATCACCAACATTTCCATGCTGTCAAGATGCAATTTATGTATTATCAGATTTTTGTTTAGATGACTGAATTTCTGACATTTTGACCATTTCGTCACAACAGCTGCCCGGGCACTGACTCACCTGAGTGGATAAATGAAGCTACACAGCAGGTCTCACTACCAGCTAATTAGCTCAGCGAGTTAGGAGCTGGTTCTTGGTGTCAGAGATTGTGAGTTCGAGACCCAGCAAGGGTGATGATGATGATGACAGATCAAAATGTCAGATGTCCTCAAGCTGTTTTGCTGTCTAACTGCAATTTATGTATTAACAGATTTTTGTTTCGATAACAGAATTTCTGACTTTTTGACCATTTTTGAAATCTGCGTTCACAACTGCTGCCCGGACACTGACTCCCTGAGTCTATTTGAGAAGACACACACCATGTCTCACTTCCAAATAATTAGCTCACTGAGTTAAGCGCTGGTTTGTGGTGCGAGGGGATGTGGGTTCAAGACCCAGCAAGAGTGATGATGATAATGACACATCAAAATGCCAGATGTCCTCATGGTGACATCACAGCAAGCCTCTAAATTAAAAAAACAAACAAAAAACAAATAGCTTAGACCGGACCATGGGCGAAAGCTCACTAAATTTTGCACAAAGGTCCAGTGTCATCTTCTTCTTTCTACTTCCAAGGAAATCATACTTCCCATGGGTGAAAACTCACCAAACCTTACAGAAATGTCCAACCCCATGCCAGATCCCATGTATTATCAGATTTTTGTTTAGATAACAGAATTTCTGACATTTTGACCATTTCCGAAATCTGCCTTGACAACAGCTGCCCGGGCATTGACTCCCTGAGTCGATAAATGAAGCTACACAGCAGGTCTCACTACCAGCCAATTAGCTCAGCGAGTTAGGAGCTGGTTCTTGGTGTCAGAGGTTGTGAGTTCGAGACCCAGCAAGGGTGATGATGATGATGACAGATCAAAATGTCAGATGTCCTCAACACGAAACACAAGACAGTTGTACTGATGGTGGCATCACAGCAAGCCTCTAAATTTAAAAATCCAAATAGCTTGGACTGGACCATGTGCGAAGGCTCCTAACATCTTAGAGTCACAGTAGATGTTTAACAAATACATATCATTACCTCAAAAACAGATTTTTCTTTTTACTGTGGTGTCAAATCTGCCTACACGACAGTGAATGGCTTACTCAATTTGTGAAGCCACTGTTGAATTGCCACTTGTCAATTAGCTCAGTGCGATAGACAATGGTCTTTGGTTCCCGAGGTTGTGGGTTCAATCCTCAACTGATGCAAATTGGACATTATAAGGACAGCTGTCTTATCTTCCTATTCCCCTGTTTGTTGCTCAGAATTGCCTAAATTTGCCCAAAAGTAGCCCGGACCCGACCCATCGCTGCGCAGCAGCTATAATATTTATTTACCAGTTGAGACTTTAGCTGTCGGTGACGGTCGGGAATCGGTCCACGGCTCCAGTGCGAGAAAAAACACAGACTCTCTCGCTCTCCACCCAGAAACCAAAGATACTCTATTTACAATAGTTTATAAACCATCTTTGACACGGTCACCACCACACAGGACTAAAAGCCCAAAGACGGATTTCATTTGTATAAGTCTTGTGTTTATTTTTGGCATCTTTTTTATTTATTTCTTTATTTATTTTTGGACACAAAACTCCAGACCCAACCTTTAATGTTAATAATATTATGAGGGAGCTTAGTTGTCCCACTAAAATGGGTTTTTTAATGAACATTGTTGTTGATTATTGTTGTTTTCTGTTGTGTGCTATGCTAAGTAATGCATTGCATTGCACTTATTGTACTGCCTGAGTTGTCAATGCTTGTCATGTTGTAGTATTGTGTGTTGGATGTTGTACGTACAGAGTGACAATCAATTTCCCTTCAGAGGGATTAATAAAGTAAACCAACCAACCAACCAACCAACCAACCAACCAACCAAAGTCTGCAAACATGTACAGACGACTGGAGACAGAGACTACCTGTATGCAAACAGCTTCAAAGAGCATGGAGATGCTTTTGTTAGCTGTTTTTAGATGTTAACCTGTTGCAGGTCAGTGGGGGATGGGAGCCAAGTGCTTGTGTTGGCAAGTGAGGGTCTCTCATGTAATGGTGAACAACACACAAATTCCTTATTGGGCTTTATACAGTCTTTTTAATTTTTTTAATTTTTTTTTTTATACAGGCCAGCACATCAAGTGCATCCATTCAGCCACCAGCATTAAGGGATGTGGCATGCCAGACTGACCCAGTGACCACACAGCTATCCTTCAGGACTCCTCAGTCCCACTTAAGAAGTAAAGGTATGTACAAACCATCTTCCATACAATACGTTTTGATGAAGTTGGTTGTGTAGACCTTTTTAGTAAAATTATATTGTTGTTTACAGGTGTTCAGGCTACTGTGTCCTGCCAGGATTTTGGTGTTGGAACATCCCCTGCAGACCCTTTTTGTTTTTCAGCAACACATGTAACGAGTCCCTCAAAGAGACCTCGTCTGGACCTTAAAGAGGAGCTGGAGGAAGATCCTTTAGAGGGCAGCTCTGCAATGGCAGCTCCAAAGGTGGAGGATCCCGCAGAGTCCGTCACAGCGCTGTCAGAGTCAACACTTTTGTCGTAAGTTACCCAATATTTTGTTGTTTGTGTGTGTTAGTGAGTGCACATGTGGTGATGGTAGTTCACTAGAGAAGAATAGTGCTGTGTAATACAATAGTCCTGCAAGAAATTAAACATGAATTTTTCATCACTATATTCATTTTTGTCTGAAAAATGTAGACAGATTCATGTAGATCTTATGATGTTCTTTTGGTTCCTGATGTTTTTAATTGTGTATATACATAAAAGATCAGTGTCTATGGAAACTGAAGTTCATTTAACTGTCCTGGAGATTTCCTATAACCTATATTAATATGACTATATTTTTCGTTGTAAGACTGTTGTTTACATCAGTAGTTGTCTATGTTTAGACCAACTGGAAAGAGTGTAGTGGTTTAGAGTACACTAGAACTCAAACTTTTTAATTGCTAAATGTGTTCTCCTTTTCTTTGATATAGACAAGAATCATCCACTCCCACACACAAGATCCGAAAATACATAGTGCAGGAGGGCTGCATTATGGAATTGTTTGGTGCTTGGTGACAGTTTGCACCGTCGCCCACATCCTACTTTTGGATTGTTACGGACATGACCTCAGCGGATATTTCCGATGCTCCTCTAAAAATGGAAGCTCCTGCCTTTTATAAATCAAGTCACTTATTTTTAAAACATGAAAAGTGAAAGTTTAATTGTCTGGAAACAACAAGATCACAGTGAAGTGTACACTGTGCCTCTGTGTTTCAGCTTCTTTTCATTATGCAATCCATTGTGGCATTTAACATAGTGGGTATTATGGTCCTCTCTTTAAACCACAACAATAAGATATTTGAATGTTAAGATGCTGCAAAGGAGACTTGAGTTCTGACTGAATTGTTTGTAGCAGTTGAAAATTCAACTTGCTTTATGTTTTTCATCATTCTTAATCTTGTTCATTTATCTGCATCTATGGTAGTTTATATTTGCTCCATATGATATGTGATCCATTGTTGCCTCAGACTTTAAAGTAAGCTTTTGTTTCACCATTTAATATTGACCTCACTTGATATTTTAAAGATGTAGGGTGCCTACCTGTCGAAACTCCTCATAAATGTCCAAAGGCAGAGGACAACATTTGTTTTTGTTACAATAGTCATGAAATTGAAGTGTATGTTTTTAACTTCACAGCTTTATCTGAACCTGTCTTTAAAGTTATCTTTATTCCAGCCAAACATGTATGCTTCAACACAAACCTGCTAAAACAAATGAGCAGGTTTGTAGTTTATAATTATTCAAATGCTGATGAAACTGTATAGTAGTGAAATGTTTTAAGTGTTTAAAGGTCCATTGTGTAAAATGGGGGGAAAGCCGTGATATCTAGCGTTCAGATGCTAGATCTCTTCTTTGTTGGCTTATTTATGAGCATGAAACTCGTGAAACCCTCTCTCTGGTTGGCTGGATTTTCCGTTCAGGCTGCTGTCAAAACATGGTGGTGCAAAATGGCGACACTCTTTAAAGAAAGACCCTTGCTATATGTAAAATAATAATTATATGGCTACGAAAACCAAACAAATTTTATTTTATAGTGATTATACACTTATACAAATATATCCATTGGTAATATTCAGATTATGCCAATAAACCTTGCCAATTATTACACACTGGACCTTTAATACAACTCAAAGTGAATAAAGAAGAGACTTTAAATTAAGAACCACAAGGCAAATGTGTCATTTTGTCAACAAAAGTGTGACAACAGTAAAATTTATTAAGTCAGCAGACAACGCCTTTTGATGTTTGCTTCATATGAGAACACAACATACATTCCACCACTCGCAGCATTCGGTGCACATCCGACCCTCATGCAACACTTCACTTTTGACCTGTTTAAAAACTGAAAGCTCGTTGTTGCAGAGATGACGCCTGTTCATACAGAGAGGAAAAAAATGAATGTAACCACTAACAGACAGATGTGACATACGAGAAGGAGCCAAGGTTAAGATGCACATTCTTATTGTCAATTCTAGTTCATTTAAAATGACCCTGAGCAATAGTCCGTGTAAACATTTCTACATTCGCTCCGAACTGATGAGGTGGAAGAAAAGTCAGTGTCTTCTCTTCCACATGACATGTTCTTCTTCATCCTCGCTAAATATCTACAATGGGGTGTGGGGTCCTTTTTATAGGCATGCTGGTGTTCTTGTTTACATACTGTATGTTGCTGTGCATATACAAGGGATAAACATGACACCAACTGTTCCATGAATCATTTAAGATCCATATGATTGCTTTATTTTTAAACTCTTCTCTCTAATGGAGTATGATAGAGACTGCGATAGAAATATACTTCATATATAGTTAAATACTGTATTCAAGGAGTGCATTCAGATGCTCCAGCAGTAGATATGTGGGGTTCTGCATATACCGAGGGGCAATCGACGTGCTAAGGAAAGGACAGCGAGCAGCAGAGATCATTCTGGGCTAGACTCTGGATCAGTCTGCACCACTCAGCCCTCTTCTGGGTGATGTAGGCTGGGGTGATGATTTGCATGGGAAGGCGTGGCGAGCCCTCCACCCTGGCCTTCTCACACAAGGCCTCGGCGATACAGATAACATACATGCCACAGTCATAGCTGTTCTGCTGCGAAGGGCAGGGCTCCTCCACAAACAGCGCTTTTCTCCCCGCGCCCAGGAAAGGCTCTAACTTGCTGGCGATGCGCCTTGCGTGCAGCGAATTGCTGCCGTTTTGAGAGTCATAGTGGGCAAAGTGGTTGGAGTTGTGATGGTAAACCAAAAGGCTCCAATGGGATCCCCCGGCCGTCTGATTGGAGTTGTCGTTAACAGCTAGGAAGACCCAGCGGCGGGAGGCAAGACCCAGCGGCTCCAGAAACAGGGCCAGCTCATCAGGGCAGGAAGCACACTTGATGAACTGAGTGACCTCCGGGCTAATGAAGATGATGGTCCCTCCCAGGACTCTGAAGCGCTCTGCAGCAAAGTATTCAAAGGCAAAACCGATGACTTGGTCATTGAGCCAGTATGGTCCTTCCAGTAAGGACACGTCAGAGCGCCGCAGCAGGCTGTCCTGGTAGCTCAACACTACAGGGTCCATCCTCCTACACAGTCAGGGAGTGTCAGTCTGAAAACACAGAGCGAGATGTTAGTGCTGAATGTTTTCATCTGATCGGTCAATCACCAGAAAATGGATCAGCAGCTGAGGTGACTGTACAGGACAAGCAATCTAAAGATGTTACTCATTTAAAATACTGAATGTCCTTTTAGCATTTCTGTTTTATCTTCTTTACTAAGAAAGCAAAGCTGAAATGATGAAAGTTAGTCCAAGTTTGGGGATGTGATATCATGCACAGATTAATGGCTGCTCACATAATACATGAGCAGCGAGGGACTATTTTCTGCAGTGAGTGCGTTTCATTTGGACACCTGCAGCACATTCTGCTGATTGTACTTTATACTAAATGGCATTGTGAACACAGGAGTTTTGTTTGCGTTACTTTTACCACAGTAAAGGACCTGGACCCTTCGTCCACCACTGGCTGAAGCTAACACAGTAAGCCCCAGGTCTGCTTCACTGCTGCGGACCCTTACACGGAGCGGAGAGTTTTGGTTTCCAGCCGCTGTGTCACTTTAATTCACCGTGGTGGTTTTAACGGCTGTAACCGTCAGGGTTCGGACGGTGAAGCCGCTGCGGAGTCACATTACTGCAATGCGTCTACCTGACTGTTGAAACCACGGTTAGCATGAGCCGGCTAATAGCCACAGTCAGTACACGAAGCTGAACAACTCGGCCAAACGGTGATTTTTAGCCTGCAGAAAATAACCCGTGTACTGCCACATTACGATACGTGTTGTTCATTCAATGTCCATACCTGTAAAAGACACATTCAATTAAGAAGTACCACGAAAACTGCGGTCTTGTCCCTCATTGCAACGGACTAACGTAAACTGAGGCAAAGTTTTGACACCGTAAACATTTCGCGACAGTTGGGAGGAGACAAGCTTGGTCGTGATTGGCTGATTTCATCCGGGCACCTGCGCAGTGCTTTTAACGGGTAGCAGTCTGTTCTACAACACCAACACATTGAAACGATAACGGCAGTGGAGCAAGATATCCAGATCTTTATTAGTTCTGTAAAAAATACTAATACAACATTGTTGAAATGCCCCAGTAGCAACCAGACATGCAAACCCTGCATTGCAGTTAGTGACTGGTAAAAGTGTGTCAGTATAATCAGGAAAATGTGCCTCTCTCCAGACAAGTCCGTCATTATATCAAAGCAACATTTGCAATTGCTCTAATTTGTGACGCAGATTTAAATAATTTTATATCATGATGCACCTAATGAAATCTTCCAATTTTAAGCCTGATTCATTCAATATTTCACATATTTAAATGAAAAATAATTTAAAACCATCAAACACCCACTTTTCTTCATTTATCGGCGTACCTTTAAAAAAATGTAGCCTAAATATTTTATTTGACGTATCGTAGCCTAATGCAAATTTAGGCCAAATGTTATTGATTTTACTACCTACAAACGTCCGCCATTTATCCTATTTTTTGTTTTTGTTTTACAGTAGGCCTATTATATAGCCTATAGCCTATGATTGGTCAAAGAGTCGTGCAATAAGGTAGCCGAAGAAAATGATTTATGTCAGATACTGCAAATGGAAATGTTGGCCTACTTATATAGGCTAGATAATAATAGATAATAAATAGATATTTTATCATTTAGCCTATCCTATATGATTTTAAATTCATAATGAGGTAGCAGATAGGCTATCCGCTCAACTCCCATGTCAACCATGTCTGAACTTAAAATAGCCGCTGGTGCTCGGTTCAGACGATGATCCAGAAACATGAGGGTTTTTTTTCCCCACAACTTTATTAAGAATTGTGCAAAACAATACAATTCAACACAACAACAAAGATTATCGCCAGGGGGTTACATGCATAAATGCATTTTTTACAGATTGCATTATAAAAGTATGTTGTAGAGAGCACACAGGTTCAAGGTCTTGATAGCTTTTGTGTTATTAGATTTTTCAATGGTTTTAATATACTGCTTGACTTCGTTCTTAATTGTAAGAAAAAAAGGATTATGATTTGTGTATCTACATTTATGAATGTGCCATTTGGATGAAAGGATAATAAGATTAATGGTGTAGTACTGTCTAACTCCTAAATGGAAAGACAGTGAAACCAAACAGTATATTTTCAAAACAAAGGGAAAATCTGGCTCAATAGAAAGGGAAATCAAATTACAGACATATACCCAGAAACTGGTAGAAAAAGGGCAAGACCAAAACAAACCAGAAACATGAGGTGTGTGCTCCCTGTAGCTAGCCTACTACACTTTCTGCTACTTCCTGTTATTTGGCCTCGTCCTGCCCCTGGATGTTGTCCCCGCCCAGGACCGGCGTGAACGCGCACGGCAGCGCGCCGGAGAGTGGCAGCAGTGATTAGCGAAGCAGAGAGGAGTTTTCAGCGACCGTCACCGAGCTGCGAAGGACTGCCCTGTAATTACATTCAAACTCGCTCGGATATATCTGTAAAAAAACAAGATGCGCAAGTGTTCTGCGCGGACTTGAATTTCGAGCAGTTGTTCGGGCGGCGAGCGGCGGGAGAGAAGAAGACGGCAAATTAATTGAGTGGGAATGCAGGGAATTAAATAGAGACTTAGACATTTGTGTGGCTCCGAGCTCCACAACCCATCCTGAGGAGAGACGACAAACTTCCAGTCCCGCTTCCAGTTTACTTCAGCGCTCACGTCTGGAGGTAAGGAGTGTGTGATGTTGAGGAGTTGTGCTGTGGAGTGATATGGAGTGGAGTAGTGGGGTGGCTGCCCCGGGCTGGGGAGAGAGAGGGGCTCTGGGGCTGGAGCAGCAGCAGCTGGATCAGTGGATCATCCATGAATCAGTTTAGACTCTCCAACAAACCCGTTCCCTCAAGCACTCATCTGCAACATTGTTTTAACTGCCATGCTTGCTAAGGTGTGTATGGGCTCAGCCGCTGCTCTTTGTTGAATTGACGTGTAACAATCAGAGGTGTGCGTGTGTATGTGTGGTGTGTGAGGGCTTGTAAAAAGTTTGCTGCTCAGTGTCATGTCACACTACCTCTACAGAGTGCTTGCTCTGCATCTAAAGACTGCAATGATATCCTTATGAAACGAGACACTGTAGAGCCAGAACCCAGTTTGGATTTACTGTGTTCAGTTTTAAATCACCAGCCATAAAGTTGACATCAATATTAGTGCTGACATTGATTGTTTTTTAGTAGCCTATCAATTAATTTCAATACCTGGAAAGTGGTGAGAAATAGACCGTTCCTAACTTGTGATGTCCTTGTTTTGCTTGATTTATCCAAGCAAGAGCACAAAATAAACACACAGAAATTGTATGAGCCCATCCCAAAATCAGAGAAGCTAAAATCAACAAACGTTCTGTGTTTTTGCTTGGAAATGTAACCAAACAACAGCCAGCCAATTGGTATTTGATGAACTCATGGATCCTAATGGTTGCAGCTCTCAGTCAGATTTAATCAAAAAGAAACACACGTAATGTCAGTGCGTAAAAGTAGTACAAACACCAACACGGGACAGACGCACACAATCACACATGACAGTCACAATTACAGCAACACGGAAGAATTCATTAGCTGAAGCACATAAATGGGGTTTAGGTGTATGTGGAGGGGTTGTGCTGGCCTGAGTGTGTGTGTGGCTGCAGCGGGGAGGGATAAATGTTTACATGTATTATTTAGTGGAGGTCAGACGCTACAGCTCACAATGCAGCGAAAGCACCACAGACTGCAAAGCGGCTGTAATTGCACAAGGAGGTCCAACGGGGTGAAGGAAGATGCTGAATCATGGGTCTGTGTCTCAGTCAGTCAGTGTGACGGACATAATCAAGGAAAGACAGTTGACTTCCTGGATCTGCGCTTTTATCTTTGACTGTGGCACATAAGCATTTCTGCAGAGGCTGTGGCCTGCATTATGTATGTATGTGTGTGTGTGTGAGAGTTCATACTGTGTTATACATGTTACCTTTCTTACAGAGTTGTCAGGACAAAGATGATGTCATTTTAGGAAGAAGATGGATGACCCACCGCAGTGCTTGTTTGACAGTTACATAATTCTGCCCTACAAAGCAAAAAGGCAGTAACTACGCAGAGTTCCGAACTGAGAAAAATGACTTTAAAGTTATCCTGTTGTCCAGCCTAAGTAGTTGTAGGTAGATTATTGGACATGAGGCAGTTTTGTTACTTTGTATTAGCTTATTCTTTGTACATATTAATTCTCATATTTGATTTGATGTTTTACCCCTATTTTGCAGTTACTGTATTCTTGCTCTGTATTACTTGCCAAAAATGTGGCACCATACCAAGGAAAAGGGCAGTAACTGCAGATTCTTCAAAAACTATTCTGTCACAACTTGTGCTCTAGATGTGTTAGATACACTGTATTTGGACTAATTGGAACCATTTGTTTCCCTGAACATGGATATACCAAACCCAAAGTCATCTGACCATTTTAGGCCAATATTTTCCACCCGGAAATTCTGGTGCTGAAATTGCTGTTTAAAGTGTCTCACATTCCTAAACTGTATCAAAGCCCAAATTAGGACAATTTATTTTGAATAGTACCACATTCTTATGTGTGAATATTAGATTAATGTGTATCTGGGTGTGTTTATCTAATGTATCGCCTATATCTACAACAAATCACATTAACTTTAAAGCACTGTCAACTTCACTTTGAAGCAATATAGGCAAGTTAGGCTAACTCCAATTCAACAGGGCAGAACTAAATAATTTTGACTGAGTAATGATAATGAGGAAATATTGGAAATCATGAATATATTTTTATATTCAGAAGAGGAAACCGGGGTATGGGAAACATGGAAACAGTAACTTCACTCTGCGGCAACACGGTTGTTTTTACGTTAAGTAAAACAAAGCAAAAGTACAGTAACTGACAGAGTAACGGTAGTTACTGCCTTCTTGCTTTGTTTCACTAGGGCTTTTTGCAGTTACTGTAAAAACGACTACCATTTTTCTCCAAAACGACACACATTTGAGATAAGATATTTTGTCACATAACAAAGGATGCCTTGAATGTCATGAAAATGATAATAACTCATTTTCGACCAAAAATGCAGTTACTGCCTTTTTGCTTTGTAGGGCAGAATAGCTCTATTACATTTAGAGCTGGGTCTCGGTGCTTTTTTTTAGTGCTTTGGCTGGATGTTTGTCCTGTGATTTAGTAAAAACATTAGTAAATGTTGTTCCAGATCAGCCTCCCCTTTCATGATAGCTGCAGAGCTCATCCTGCCCTCAGATCAGCACAGGTGATGAGAGTAAAGTGGGCCTGTCCTGCAGGAATGTGAGGTCTGAGAAGACACAGCTGCTGTGTGTGTGTAGAATGAGACGCAGCCCGGGCCGGGACTCCGGCAACTGGTCCCTGTTGACATCTGACACCCCACAGGCCCCTCTGTCTGCTATATTTCTAAAAGGCCGGCCTCGGTTAGTACCACGCCGGGCCGTGTCTGTGTCGGGATTTATCACCGACACCACCTGAAAGATCGAGTCTGAGGTCAAGAACGTCTGAAAAGTCTCTACAGCAGCTAATTCATACAGTTGTGCAGCAGTTCTGTGAAATACTTCCAGGATTAGAACAAGACAATCTGCCTTTGTTCAGCTATACTTCAACTTTTTACCTCTCTAAGACGTTTTGATGTGGACGCACATGTCCAGAAGCCACAGACCACAGAGCAGCATCGCTCCATGCAGAGTTCCTCCACTTCACAGCTACATTATGTGGGATCCGGTCAGTTTGAACACAAACCATGGCTTCAGGTTTGTATCATGTCTCTCAGACCTGGGGTGCGGCCTCGCTTTTGGCCGGTCTTGTTCCTGGTGTTCAGCTGAGTTCAAACAGCCTTGTTGTAGGTTGTTATGAATTGTTTCAATTATGTGCCTCATATATCTTTGGAAATTTGGCACAAAATAAAACCTCAGAAGTTGAATCCAAAGATGGAGAGGTTTCAGTTCACTGAACAAAGAGCTTGGCTATAGACAGTGTGTTAGATGCAGTATCGTGTCCTGCGGCACATTTTAGATGTGGACCAGCTGAGCCGTCATGGCGGCAACAGGAGCAGACATCACTTCAGTTAAACCCCCTAAAAGCTGCATTAGCTAAAATGATGAATTTCACACATCTATAATCTCCATAATCTGCATCATCAGGTTGAACCAACAAGCATTTAACACTTTATTTTATAAGAAACTTAATTTTTCCAATCTTCATATTGCATCCCCCCAACACCAGTGTGATGAACAACCATTAATACTAATATTCAAACAGGTCATGTGATGTTGTTCATAAGTGCAGCATCTGTAGAGAAGCTGCAGCAGTAACCAGGGCCTATATCAACAGAATTGTTCTTTAAAAACATAAACACAGTGTTTGAAAAGTGCAGTGACTCTTCAAACACGCAGTTTTCTCCCCTTGATAATTGACTTAACAACCCTCTGACTGTAACCAGTCCTTTACTCATCCACAGCAGGTCCTCTGAGTATTGGTCCTACTAGGGCTGGGCGATGAAACAATATATATCACGATAGATATGTGATCAATATCAACAGAAAATAGAACATTCGATGATTTCACTGAACTCTGTGAGAAAAAAACAGGACGAAAACCCTGAACCCTCGACCTCTCCTGGCCCAGTTAAGCAAGGTTGGTGGCATGAACAAATTAGCAACAACATGCTGAGTGACATGCACACTAGTGGTTTCATGTTTGGTTGCGCCATCGTACCTCATGACTGCTCGACAACAAGAACGGCGAGTGTGAAAGACCTAGAGGAAAGGTCACGTCACCAATTTGGCAGTATTTCGGATGTCGTCTGCAAACTATGCAAGGTCGTCATCTCTGTCAAGTCTGGCAATATGACAAATTTATTTTACCACCTCAGCCGCTCTTATCCGTTGGTGTACAGCAGCATCAAACAGCCACAGCCGTCTAAATCTGCTGGTACAGGTCAAATACCACACAAGCGGCAATTGACCACCATGGAGAAGACAAAACATCAAAATGTTATGTCTGTATTTGCACATTGACCAGTGTGTTTATTTATTTGACTGTTTTTCATAGCTGTGTTGACCTCTTTTTAAAGGTTACGGTTACGTTAGGTTACGTTAAAAATAAAAGCAGTTAAATTCAACCTTTTTTTTCTCCTGGTCCTTATTTCAAGTAGGTTGAAAAAAAATCAACATTTCGATATCGACTGATATGAAACACTTACATCGTGATCCATTTTCCAGCCATATCGCCCAGCCCTAGTTTCTACACAATCTGAAAACGGGAGCGACCCCGTCCTCGGCCCTCGAGCTGTTACCTGCTGAACCGAATCGCAGCTTGTGTTTGGAGGGGGGGTCACAACAGGAGTCACGTGCCGCAAGCTCACATGATCAGGATGTCCTGAAAAGTGTTGGTGTGCCGCATGACGGGATTGAATGGCGTAAATGATTGGCATGCACATGAAGTCATTAAAGAGGAACCTGCTTGTGTTGCACCGAACAAAGCTCCCCTTTCTTTAGTAGGCCATTATATCAGGGAGGCTTTGGCCTCAAAGGCTCAGCTTCCCCAGCATTTTGCATTTCCCCTCATTAACTCCCTGGTGCTAACAGTAGCTGGAGTGAGACGGAGAGAAGAAAGTGCATTGTGTTGTTGGTTGCAATTTTGTTTATGTGAAATGAGCTTAACTTGTCCTTTTTAAAAAAAAAAATTAATCCCTTGAAATGGGAAATAGATTCCACAAACAATACAGATCTGTTTGTATCCTCTTACATTAAACTCTGTCCTCCAAGGATTTTTCATTAAAAGAGAAGTGCCGAGCATGGTTTTTTGTTGAGAGGTAAGTTAGTCGGAGAAGTCACAAAGGACAATTGCATAGCATCAAGACCTTTTGATTTAGTTTTTCTCCACTGTCCATCATGGTAGCAGGTTGAGCAGGGCCGTCTGGACATCCCTGTCTTCAGTGATGCCCTCCAGCGCCTACTGAGGGACCCCAAGGCGTCCCCGGGCCAGATGAGATATGTAATGGTTTTTCATGCTCTGGGTCTGCCCCAGGGCCGCCCCCTACCACTTGGATGTGCCCAGAAAACCTCCAGTGGGAGACGATCAGGGGGCATCCTGATTAGATGCCCAGAACATCTCAAGCCCTTCTGGAGTAAAGACTCACCGTCTTACTGTAAAGTTTTTATGAAACTCTCAGAATATTCAGTAGGATAAAAGTACTAACAGATGTACCATTGTCAGATCTGTGAGTAGTGATGACACGCACAGGTCCAACGACAGAAGCCTCCAGATGTCCCCGGCCATGTTGCTGTGGGAGTTGTTTTTTTTCCCGGGAGCACAGCAGTGGAGATGTTGTGATTTGCTGAATTTTTGCGTGTCACACGACTGTGACAATAGCCACTGGCCCCCCCGCAGCCTCACAGAACAGACAGCACAGGGCCCATGGTTAATCCTCAGGCATGTGCTGTTGTGTAACGGTACACAATACTGTCCATTTGAGTCTCTGTGCTGCCATGAAACCACATTAACCATCAGGCAAAGTTTGGCTGTCTTGTTGAAGCCTTCCAATGACAATGCAGCACCAATAGTCCACGCTCACTCCAAGATGGACATGATGTTAAGGGACGAAGTGAGGTGATGATGAGACTCAAGTCAAGAGCACAGACAGAAAGGGAATTCTTTTTGTTTTTTAAAAAGTATTTTTGGGGGCTTTTATCCCTTTATTTATTTATTATTTTTTATATTACCCCCATTTAACCAGGTTTGACCAACTGAGATCAAATATCTCTTTTCCAAGAGGCCTGGCCAAGAATGGCAGCACATACTGTATGTATGTATGTATGCAGGGTTCTAAATTAACACCCGCCAACCCGCCAAATGCGGGTAAAAAATCATTTTGGCGGGTGTTAACAAATACTTACTAGCCAGTTTGGCCGGTGATGCACAAGGCAATCATCACGGCCAGAGCCGCTCTACTGTTCTCAGTCATTTGTCCCCCTGGCAGTACTTACTACATTTCCCATGAACACTACATGCTACGTGATGACGTATCAGACGCCCATTGGCTGCGCGCAGGCCGGTGTTTCACGCTACAGCAGAGAGGAGACTCCAACACGTCGCTCGCGACTCACACCGGCCCGTAGTTGAAGCGTGTGTGCGTGCATGGGACCGTCACCGTTCAGATGCAACGTGTAGACGCGCCACATGCCCGCTCACAACTAGGTGAAGCCGTAGCGGCGGCAGACGATGCGTCGCGGTTTGTTTGTTTTTTCATCCGCGGTGCTCAACTTTTTGGGAGGCAGCAAGCAAACTGCATGTCATGTGAATCGATCAGCTGCTGCACGGACCTGCTTGTCCTGCAGTAACATGCTACCTGGCTCTCAGTGCTTGTCGGTGTTGTGTCAAATCCTGGTTCCCTGTCCAGCTGGTTCTCCCCTGTTTCCCACAGAGTTCTGCCCCCACATGTAGAATGTGTTTTATAGAAGAGAAACACTGAAATATCCCCCATGTCCACCTCTCAGTCTTAGCCCAGTCCTTCATTGACAATAGTTACTGGACTAGTTTTTTTTTTTTTTGTCTAGCTAACAGAATACAGTTGTGTGTAAAACTGAATAAATAAATAAATGATAAAATAAAATAATAAAAACAGGATTTTAGGGTAAGAGTAGCTTATAAGGTTTGACATCACACATTACCTGTAGGCTACTTAATCATTTGCAAATATGTACGAAGACATTTAGGCTACAATGTGATGAAATTAATGAGAAATACAATTCTTTTGTGAACATTTGCCAAGTGGTTTGGAGGTTTGTCCATGTTGTTTTGAGAATGTGATTTCTGTTTTGAAAAATGAGCCAAACCAATGGAGAAAAACTGTAATAGAGGAGGCGCAATACCTGAAAGTAATTATTTCAGTTGTCAGTATGATAGCTAGGCTAAAAACATGCTGTTTTCATGGGAAACACAGTATGAACGTAAAGAATCTCTCTTATTTTCACCGGAAAAAATTTGGCTAGTGGAAATCCTGATTGGCTGGTAACTTTAGAAAGTTACCAGCCAAATTGGCTGGTGATCTAAAAAGTTAATTTAGAACCCTGTATGTATGTATGTATGTATGTATGTATGTATGTATGTATATATATATATATATATATATATATATATATATATATATATATATATATATATTATTCAACATTTTGGCATATTGGCCAATTGCCAGGTTTGTTACCTTTAATTGTCGGTGCACCTCGAAAACAACTCTGTCTCATAACGTTCTGTTATTATCTAATAGTGTGGTGAATGTACAGGTCACAACTTGTCCACCAGAGCGTTTTGGAGTTGTTGGATTGTGTATTTGATGAGTTTGATGAGGGAAACCAAGAAATTCCATCAGCCTCTGTAGCGTAGCTCTGAGCAACTCACGGCTCTGCTCCACCGTTCTAAAAACAGCTTGCACCGACAATTAAAAGTAATGAACCTACTCCTAAAACTATAGGGATTATGGCAATGGGCCAATTTGTCAAAATGTTGAACTATCCCTTTAACCTGGTGAGCTATACGACACCTCAAAAAAGGGAAGTTTTGAATTTGGCCTGGACAGCACAGCGCATGCTCTTATCTGTGAGAGGCTGTGTCCGTTTACAGTAGTCTGTGCACTGTCAGAACGAGGCAGGAGGGAGGAAGAGCGCAGATACTTGTGGGTATCTGACAACAAACAGGCCGTGATAAGGTGCAGCCCGAGACAGGCTCACTAGTAGTTGGAATGCTTCTAGCGTCTAATCTATACAGCAGTTATCAGAGAAGTAAATGAGTGGATGATATAGGCTGCTTTGACACAAAGTGGAACCGTTAACTGTGGGATTACGCTCAAGGTGCAGGCAGCAGATATTCAGGTCTTCTGCAAGAAAATGATGGAGAATAAAATCCTGAGATGCAGAATTATTAAAGATGTGATAATTAGGTTTATGTCCTGTAAGTTTTTGTGCTGCGAAATGATTTCTGTGTTACAGATTTAGCTGTTGAGGATTTTTTATTTGTCTGTACGTTGTCCTCATTTTAGTGGAAAGTTAGTCTTTGGCCTGGGGTAGAAGTGATCTGTTTTTACAATTTGGATTCAGGTGAAAATCCTTTTACTTTGTTTAGACTTTCTTAACATAATGACACAGGGGAACTTGTGCATTTTTAATAATGAATATGAAGATTGTACAGCTGTGCTCTCTGACTCGTCTTTAAAAGTGTCAGGATATACGTACAAGGTTCAGGGATAAAGGAGACAGAGCAGTCAGCAATAAGAAAACAAGGTGATGATGAAAGTATTTCTGTCCTAATTATTGAGGCATTTATTCACTACCAGTTTCAAAGAAACCAATGATCAAGTCTTAGTATTTATCATGAACCTTTCAGAGTCTTGTTGTGCCCTAGCGTTCCGTTTAATGCCCCTGTCCCCTTTGCTTTGGCTCCCACCTGCACTCACGCTGATCTCAGAGCAGGTCCTCGCTGCACTGACTTAGCAGTCTGGTTGAGTGATTCTAGTCATCCACCACAGAAGGAGATTAGAGGGTCCCCATTGTCTCCACAAAGTCCCCAGTCCTCCACTTGGGCCTGAAAGAGCCCACGCTTAAAAGTGAAGCAGTCCCAGCTTAGCAAATGTTGACGTCACGCTGACTGAGCCGCTCCACAGAGCAGGTGAGCTATGAAAGTAAAGGCCCCAAATGCCAGCTGTAATGAGTTTTTCCTCAAGTCCTATTTCTGGAGGTGGAGAGACTGAGGGCTAGCACCAGCTCAGTGAGGGTTCAGACCAAGGATCGGATTGTTCTGACCTTCTCAGCTCAGAGAATGAGGTATTGTTCTGAGTGAGTGGATGCAGTCAGTTTGTTCTGGATGCTAATTCTCTAAGAAGTGTGTGTGAGTTTTGGAAAACGTGGATAACACATGTTTTGTTTTTGTAAATACTTTTTTTTATCTCTTTAGTTTGGAGCAGGAGGTATAAAGAAAATATTGTGTTGCACTGTGGAAAATCATGATGAGCATGTGATCAGTCGGTTTAGAACAAGAAACAATGATGGTGGATTGAATAGAGTAAACTGGAGTGAATCCCCTGCATGTATTCCTTATGTCTCTGGCTCCATGTTTGTGTGTGTTATATTTACAAAAACTATATTGTGTTCTAAGTGAGAGGCTGGCTGCTTGTCCTTTCTTGTCTACAAACTCTTATCTTTCTTGGTCATGGTTTTCTATTACCACTGTTTTCACATGTGCTCCAGAAACCCGGCACAGTTAAACAAGACCATGCATGCTGCGTAGGGTAAGTCAGAAGGCATTGTGGGATATGGAGGAGAAGCAGTGTGAGAAAAAGATGGATTCTTGCCAACATCTTCCCCTCATCTCCTCCGAACCTGCAACCAAACTAGTGTTACCATCGCACTGCAGCTCTGTCCGTCCGTCCGTCCGTCTCTCGGCCGACTGCGGCTCTGACTGCACCACCGGGCTCGGATTTCAAAAAGCCTGCGGTCTGCTGAAGGCAGAGAGACAGCAGTTGTTCCCCATCCTCAGAGGAGACAGCGAGAGCCTCTGTAACACTGCCCTGTAATTACAGGTCATGTTTTTTCCTAATACGCTAAACAGATGTGCTTAAAATGATGCTTAACTTTCAGAGCCCCAGTTGGACGTGATGACCTGTCATTACTATCAGCTGGTGGAGGCGCTCGCTCGTTCTGTGTTCTCTAAATGATTCTCATTGTTTGATTCTTTTTCAGTGACAAATTAACAGCAGATTTCCATTAAAAAAGCTCTTAAAGTTCACTTAAATCAAATAAAATCATGTTATAAAACTGTATTGTGAAAGAAAATGACATCAATATGATGTCACTGAAGCATACAGCATCCTGCATGGATGCTATTACTGTACTATTAAGTGTCCACAGTACAGCCTTATCATGATTGACATAGATAAAGAGGCGGGACTGCACTGTGCTGTCACTCAAGCATAGATTTGTTTAAGCTGCTACATGATTGTACTTGTAAAAAAAAAACAAATCTGCTACATTACAAGGTTCTCCTTTGATCACTGCTGCCCACTCATGTGTGCCATGATTCATAGTGATGTCTTTGAAATGACTCTGACTGTAGGTGCTGAATGCCCTTAAGGAGGAAATCTTGCCTCTGTATCATGATGCAATGCATCACAAAAGAAATCTCTGGCAGGCAATTTGATCAAATTCACGGCGGTTAATCGACCGCGCAGATGGCGAGCTTGTGCACGCAGGTTACAGAGTTATCTTTTAATTTTTTTTGATGCAGTTTGTGTGTTGCAAGCCTGACTTGGTCGCAGGTATCCAATTTAGGACACGGCTCTGGTCTCTGGGTGCACATTAGAGGAGGTGTGTGCTCATGGCTGTGAGGTGGGAGGCATCTTGGCACCGTGCTGGGCGAGTAGCTACAGTCATTACCGCTCATCTCCGCTCAGCTATGAAAGACGAGATGAGGCCTTTTGGCATTTGCAGCCTCTTTTACTCTGAGTGTGTGTTTGTATTTGCAGACAAGCTCCCAGTCCCTTTTTGCCCACTCTACTGTGTGTGTGTATATATACTGTGTACTCTAAGTCTACCATTTTATGTAAACACACCCTCGCTGCCAGTCGGTGTGTCGTCTTTTACGCGTTGAATGCTTGTGGAGGAATCCTGCCGGTGTCCCGGCTGCTCCTTAGGCCAGGGCCCGGCTGAATGGCTCCGTTTGGCCCCAGCAGACTTTTCTTTCTGAGGGGGAAATGGAGTGTGCATAATCCAGGTCAGTGATACCTCCTGGTCCCTCGCTGTCTTCCTCCTCATCTCCTCCCTCCTCTTCTTTCATCTCTGCTGCTTCTGCTGTTTGATAAGACCTGGCCAGCCACGGCCCACAGCGCATCTGGATCAGCTCAGCCGACTGATACGGAACTTTTAAGACGGATCCCAGCTCAGTTAACACTTGGACTGATATTGAAGTTTGAGAATATGAAATCCCCACGACTGATAAATCAGCCAACATGAATGTCCTTTTGATTTCCATTGAATCCTTTTATTGACACTACTTACTCAATATCTGTGCAATGAGGTCATACTGACTGATTGATTTTACATAGAAGCAGTTATGTGTCTTTTTTCTGGCATATTCATGTCAGTTGCTGTTTACCACCTCAGTTTTTACATACAAGTGTCCTGCACTTCTTTTGATTAGCATGTTAGGTGTGATTCTTTTTTATTTTACATTTTTTGGCTGCATCTCTGAGTCGTCAAAGTTTACTCCACGGTTAAAGAGGAGCTATACAAGTCTGGTCCCTTTTCTGCTGTTTTGCTAACCCTCCTCTCAGCCATGTGCGTTTGTTTACAACGAAGCCGGTGAAAAATCAATAGATGGAGCGGTGGATAACGTTATATAGCCTAACACATACGATGTTACGACGTGTATAGTCTTATCTGTCATAAACAAAAGATTGTGCGTTACGGAGTGCATTTGTCACAGTGTTGAAGGGACGAGAGCTGGAACACCGGGGCGGTGACCAGCACTGATGTTGTTAGGTTGGTTTTCAGCCGTGAGACGCCAGATGAAGGCAGAGAGTCTCCGTTCTCACTCGTAACAAGTTACAAGTCATGTAGTTAACGATCACAATTACTCCAGAGCTGCTTAGTTCCTCTCTCTTCTGTTTTTCATAAACTAGAAGTCAGCACATCCATTGTCTGAATCTGATTTCCCAGGGAACCATTAAACCTAAACATGTTCTGCCTTTTTTCTTTTTTTTTTTCTTTTTTAAAACAGCAGCTATTGATGACGTGCCATGCATTCTCTGGCCTGTTTTATTGCGGGGTGGTGCACTTTTCCTACTCTGCCGGCCAAATGTGGACCATGCAGCGTCATATTGATATTTCCAGAGCTGAGTGGAGTCTGAAAGGGAAAAATATTTTTCCACTCTCTAAAACAATAAAATGTAAATGTGAGGTCAGCGTAAGAGCAAGAGCCTTTGTTGCAGACTGAACATTTTACACCAGCGCTCAATAGTCATATATACAGTACAGCACATGGCAAAACCAATTCCTCCTCTTACAGTAGCTTAATTAGGATGTAATTCAGGCAATTACGGAGCAAATGGGAACACAGGAGGGTATGTTGAGAAAACTGCACACACACTACATCTGTTGAAATGCACTTAAAGTGTGTGTGTGTGTGTGTGTCGGAAAAAGCGTTTCTTCTTTAATGCTCGTCAGATTTAATTAGAAATCACTTTGATCTCTGTAATTATTACATGTAATCATGTTGTAGTTTCATTATGTACGGAGACCTTTCATTACAGTCACAATCTGTTTCTATGAAGAACCCCCTCCCCCCTCCACACACACACACACACACACACACACACACACACACACCTCTGGCTTCCGATAACAGTGAGCCATTAAAGCATTAGCTCACACTTATTTAGTTTTATGACACTGACTAACAGCATGTAGACACTCTGCAACACACTGAACAGTCACACACAAAGCGATGGAGTCCACTATGAGTAGGAAGCAATGACAAATCAGTTTATCTGTGCACAGGTCAGTGTGAAAGCAGTCGAGACGGGCAACAGGTTTCAAAGCAGGTGTTTCAGGATCAGCTGACCGGCCTGTGTCATCTGCTTTTAAAATCTAGTAACAGGCAAAACTGCTGCCGATCACCTCACACAGCCACATAGCTCCTGCATGTTGGGTGGTGTCATTGTGTGGTTCTGCTAATATCAGGAATTAGGTTTGAAGGAGCAACGAGTGGTAAAAACAAGGTGTTGTAATGTACACACACTGTGGAGCCGAGCCAGCCGTCCCCACTGTGTGACCGTCTGTGATCGTCTGAAATGTCACATGACTGGTTCTGTTGCATTGCAGAAAGCCCTTTCTGTTGCCATGCTCTGTTTTCTGCACTCTATATATTTATGTTTAGACTTTCACATGTCCCAACGCCTGCACAATCGTTGCTTTTGGGGTTTTGAAGATTAAAAAAAAAAGATCAATATGAATATGACACTTTTTTTCCTATAAGGCGAAAGAGAAATGTATCAACCGTCCCAGGATGGCGTTGTTATGGTGTTGTTGTTATGTCGAAGCCCCCTGAGCTACACTTCCTGTCTCACCCAAAGCTGCCGTCGTTGTCCTGGGAGTGGACACAGGAAGTGGAACTCTCTATGGCAACAACAGAGGAGTGGTGCTGTTTACTCCCACTGTTGCTTTCATACAAGCCCCCGGTTGCATTTTATAATATCCACTCCTCCTCTCAGTAGACAGGAGCGTGAGTTTTACTGAATGAATTCATTTAAATAGATTAACCACATTGAACCATGAGATGAGTGTCCTCCCAGAAAAGTAAATCTAAAACCTGCTTGAGACCAGTTGATGTAAAAGGTTTACAAGAAATGCAAGTGCATTAGCCTGTGCGTGTGTGTGTGTGTGTGTGTGGGAGCTTTTTTATGAGGGCCTGTTGAAATAAATCCACCGGTCATTTACGAGCTTCTGACTTCACCTTGTACTTTGGAGTTGTTGGTTTTTGTCTCAGTGTGAAGTTACACTGGGTCCTGGCTGGATTAACATCTGCTACATGTAGTTTTTCCATGAAGGACAAAAGGTAACACACAGTAGCGTGCAGCTCTCACAGCGTTGTCCTTGGGACTCCTGCCGTACACTGTATTAATTTCCTTCCTCTGCCTTCTCGCTCCACTCTCTCCGGCCCACTTCAGGCAAAAACAATTATAGGCCCTGCACAGCAAAGTCAGACTCTTAATTTAGCAAACACACATGGCATTTCCTCCTGTGTCGTGTCTTTTTTTCTTTTCCTTTTTTTTCCTTTTGCGTCAGTTGTGTCACCTGTTGGTGTTCAGCCGGTGGAATGTGGAGGGAGTTGGTGTAGGCCTGGCGCTTCATTCAGAATGACCAGCCGCCGTTATCCTCTGCTGTGTGCACAGACGAGCCTAAGGGGCCTTCAGTCATTTTTAATTACGGTGTGGACAGTGATTCCAGTGTGGACTTGTTCCAGCCTGGCTCCAGCCTCACTGACTCAGGTGTCTTGAAAACACACTTTAACCGTGTCAGCTTTTGTACCAACACAGTGTAGTTTATTTATTGATCAGTTGATCTTCATGACTCAAACCTCCTCTCCTTTCCCTTGCTTTTTTCTGTGTTACTGATTTCTCAGCATCAGTTTGTTCAAAGAGCTGCAAACATCCTCCTGAAGCCATGTTTTTCCATCATTCTGCTTTTGTCTGACGTATATTAATAAATGACTTCAAGGGATTAAGATAATAAAGCAAAAACCACAATTTAATGCATCATATCACTCTTACTGTGCTTTTTGCAGTCATTTTTAAATACTTAACATTTTTGCTGATCATTCTCAAATGTTAGATAAGCAATTTGAGAAAATCTGAATTTATTTTCCTGCATAATAAAGGGTTATGTCAATTCATGTCTGCATGGTTTAAACATCAATTAATAACATGGTGTTTTATAAATTGAATTGGTTAAGGTATCACTGTGAACAGCAACATCTTGACTAATATGAGATGTGTGAAATTTAGAATAAACAAAAACGTTGCCTTGACGGTCTCTTAGATGAGCCAACAGAATTAAATTAATGTTCATCTTGTACAGGAATGGATTTGAAACTGTGGAAAAACTTCACAGGAACCCCAGGACAGCTCCACATGGCTAGTAGGTGGAAGAAACTCCTTTTCCCAAATTAGGGAATGAATGAAAACTTTCCCTAAATAAAATGGTTTGACATTATAAGCAATGAAACATGTGTCAAAGGTCCGAGGGCACAGATGATTGTTGCTGAAATGTTGGACTGAACCATTTGTTAAATTGAATCAATAGTGACTATAAGCACAGTGATGTCTCGCCCTGCTGAAGTGAAGTCAGCTCTTTTCTTTCTTTCATTTCTGACTCCCTCCTTTTTCCTTCGCTCTCTCACTCTCACTTTCCCACAGCTCAGATTTCAGGAAACCAACATCCTCCTCTCCCTCTGTTTCTTTCTGTCTGTTTCCGTCTCTGTATCTCCTCCATTTTCTCATTTCAATCTCTTCTCTTTCTGTGTCTCTGTTCCCCCTCTCGCTTCATTCTCCTCTCTCGCTCTTCGTTGGCTGTCTGAATATTTTCAGGGCCGGGGCTCATGTTCCACACCCCGGCCTCCACTTCCTAGTCATAGTAGTTAAGAGAGACGGACGGAGAGACCTGAGAGCCGTGTGAGTGAGTGCACAACATGCTACAGACGCAGTAAAACGTATATAAGGCTGTATTTCTCTGCAGGTCCTCAAACCATATTGCTGTTAGTGCATGACAAGAGAAGGATTCTTCCCTCTGGGCCTTAATTGACAAGTTAATTCAGGAGGGAAACAGTTCATCTCCACTCCCTGTAGTGCACATGGACTCATCCCTTTCTATTGTCTTTGAGTGGTAAAGCTAGCTGGACGGGTGAGGATTAGTTGGTGGATCGATTTGTAGGTGACACTGCTCTTTGTTTTAGACTTGTGTTCGTCACTCAAACATCTGAAAGGGTATGTTAGGCTACGGAAATGTTACACACGCTGATAATTATTTATGAAGAGTTCGCCCCAACAGGAAAAACTACATTTACCAGATATTTTCCTGTAACATTTATAGGTCAAAAAAGCCTCCTTAGCTTTTTCCCTTAAAGGGATAGTTAAACATTTTGGCAAATTGGCCCATTGCCATAATCCCTATAGTCTTCGGAGTGGGTTTGTTGCCTTTAATTGTTGGTGCAAGCAGTTTTTAGAACGGCGGAGCAGAGACGTGAGCTCTGCATGGTGCACGGTATTTCCTGGCCTCTCATGGACAAGTTGTGACCTGAACATTCACCACGCTACGAGATAATAACGTAACGTTACCAGACAGAGTTTTTTTCGAGGCAAATACAGAGACTGCTTGCCGAAAAACTGCCCACAATGGGAACGAGCATGAGGTTTACCTCTAAAACAACTCTGTTTGTGGTGAATGTGCAGGTCACAACTTGTCCACCAGAGCGTTTTGGAGTTGTTGGATTGTGTATTTGATGAGTTTGATGAGGGAAACCAAGAAATCCCAATAGCCTCCGTAGCGTAGCTCTGAGCAGTTCACGGCTCTGCTCCACCGTTCTAAAAATAGCTTGCACCGATAATTAAAGGTAACAAACCTACTTCTATGACTATAGGGATTATGGCAATGGGCTAATTTGTTTGTTTTCTTAAAGGTCGACTTGAATCCTCAAGTTGAGATTTGAGATTTTCTATCCATATTTTCATGCTTATCACATTTCAGACTATTTTCAGCTGTAACTCAACCTGATTTTCCTCCTGGTAAATCTTCTGTTTTTAGAGTTAAAGGCTCCAGCTCTGTACTGCACTGTGCTTGTACAGTATGGTTAAGGAAATTTGCTGGGCAACCTGGAGGCTGCCGGGGACAAAACAAAGAGTAAAAAGGATCATTTTTATCAGATTTTTTTTTCAACTGATAGCGATCTACTTGTTCCATTTGTCAGGACACTGGACACCACACACCCTCCGTGATTGAAGATGTAGAGCCCCTCTCTCAGACTGCAAACACTGAGAAGCTGCTCTGAGAAAATATTTCCTGCGTTTGCAAATGTCCTGGTGCCGTCATCTCCTCACCATAAAAAAAAAGAAAGAAAAAAAGTCCAGGTTCTGGAGCAGTGAGCACAGTCTACACATCAGAGCTTTGGGGAAGCATTAGCATGAATTAACTGCAATTTTAACGAAACCCCAAAAACCCAAATGTGAAAGACGCTGATAAAAATGTTGGCGTCCCACTCTCCTTGTTTTCCATTTACCCCAAATTAGCGTCAAACACAGTCACTCACCAGTGAGTTAAATAAAAGGAAAGGTTACAGTAGACTGCTCTGCCATATCCTCATGTTACAGTCAATTTACCACATGGTCTCAGGAAAAACGTTAACCTCTGTCAACCATTCACTTCTGGGCAGTGACACTGGTATGAGTCAGAGATGGTCTGTAGAGGAAATGGAGTAAAGATTGTCGGATACAGAGGAAAACTTCACAAGGTCATGGGGACTCATGTAAGAAGACGGTGGAAATGTCCAAAGCTAAATAATCTGAACATACTGTAACAGATAGCAGAGTTTCCTGAGACCAGCATAGGCTACGTCATGAAATGGCAAAGTGAAAGTAATGCATGAAGTATGAGCTCCTGGAGGCTCGGTGTGGTAGAGACCACTCACGCTGGCCAGCTGCAACATGCTCCTGTTGGCTAAAACAGCTCCTTCAGTTTCTATCTATTCATCCTCTGTGTTGTGATGTTTAATCCCACCTGGCATTTGTTGTCAGGATTGTAGGCTACAACTTTTTTTTTTTTCAAAAACATGTTCGAATAAAGAGGAGAAAACGCTCTGAACGCTAATGAGCTCACTGACTGACAAAAGCAAATCGACCTACATTTTGCAGTTGTGCGCTAGTGTGAGGGCGCAAAGCAGCAGCTCCACACTGCAAATGTTTGTTGTTGATTTCCGTGAGTACTAGTATTACTTAAAGGTTATAGCTACAACTTTTTCTTTCACATCCACAGAATGTCTAGAGAGTCTTAATTTTACAGATTTTTTTTATAAATAATTGTTTTATAAATTTTGACAGGTCCAAAAATACATAGCTAGGTAGGCTATATGGTAAAGGTTGGAAACATTGGCATGAAGTGATCTCTGCACCAGCAGCATTAGTACGTTGATGATAAAATGGCATTGTGCTAATGCTAATGCTAATGCTAACTAACGGTCAGCTGGTACTGTAACGTTTCTGGTGCAGGCGTGATGCTGCAGGTTTGTCAGGTTTGTCTGCAGGTGAGTTAGTGTGAAATGATTCAGATGTGTTTCCAGTCCACTGTCAACACCGTCTGCTGCTCGTTAAAGGGATAGTTCACCCTAGAATGATATTTCGCTCATTATCTACTCACCCTCATGTTGACTAAGGGCTGGAAGAATTTTCAGAGTCCACCGTCCCTTCTCTGAGTTACAGGGGGTCTTGGCGTAGCAGTGCATGTCCATATAACGGTTGCAAAGGGACACCAGAGCTCTTCGTAAAAAAACACACACAAAAAAACATCCAAATACCTCCATGATGCTCGTATGTAATGTCCGTCTTGTGCTGAAGCCCCAAATTGCGTAATTGTCCCGAAAAAAATTAAATAAGTCTATATTTTAAGCTTGTTTCTAGCGGAAGCTTCTCGAAGCTCCTCTTCCTGGTCCGTCCAAATCTCGCGTGATTCGCAGTAACCGCACTGACGCCGGCGCAAATCACGCAAGATTTGGACGGACCAGGAAGAGGAGCTTCGAGAAGCTTCCGCTACAAACAAGCTTAAAATATAGACTTATTTAATTTTTTTCGGGACAATTACGCAATTTGGGGCTTCAGCACAAGACGGACATTACATACGAGCATCATGGAGGTATTTGGATGTTTTTTTGTATGTGTTTTTTTACGAAGAGCTCTGGTGTCCCTTTGCAACCGTTATATGGACATGCACTGCTACGCCAAGACCCCCTGTAACTCAGAGAAGGGACGGTGGACTCTGAAATATCATTCTAGGGTGAACTATCCCTTTAAATACAGTTAGCATTAGCTTAGCTTTAGCTACTAGCTGCTCCCTACAGATCCCTACAGAGTGCAACACCTACTGGCTGGGAGGAATTAAACTTGTAGCTAACACCTTTAAATGACAAAATTGTTCATTATTTTTTAAATACTTATCAACTAGTTCTCTCCACAACCTCCTGTTTCCACCAGTATGATTTCACTTTGTCTTGGAGGAATTTGTCTTAACTTTAACTGATTGTCTCAGTGACATGTTTTCTGTTGCAGTTTAGTTTCATTTCTAGGACACAGAGTTGCTCCAGTAGCTGCATGCTGCTGCTCCAAAAGAGCTGGAGAACTGTAGCTGGACAAGGTCAAGGCCCGTGTCTGTGTGTGAGCTGCAAAGTCCCCTGCGGGCTGAAGGTGAACTATTTCTGTGGGACGCTGCAGACAGGCTTGTGTTACACATTGATACATTTGGGTCCAAGGAATGGTGACCTGTAATTACGTGCGTGTGTGTGTTTGCTGGACGTGTCGGTGCTCGTGCAGTACGTCCACTGCTGCATCCATCAGCTGACCCCTCCTCCACCCCTGCTTCTCCCGCAGACTGAGGTTACGACCACACTCTGGGGGCAGCCTATGTTAAACTGTAAAAAAAACAACAACAAAAAAACACTCAGGTCTCTGCTCAGTCTTCAGGTTGTTTGTCTTGATCAATGATTAGTTGAATTAGCTAAATCTTTTTCTCTTGCATAAATTCAGTCAACATCTATAGGAGCCTGTTCTCCACATAAAAGTCTTTGTGTTTTGACTCTCTTCCTGCTTTCTCCATGCTTCAGTATAGTACAACAACACGATTTAGCTTTTCTTACATGTTTATTTTGCTTGCTTGTTTTGTTCATAACAAATTGTATAAGAGTAGTTAAGTGGAAAACACTGCAGGCATCGTCTGTGGTCTTTGTAAAACTTGAAGTATCGACTCTGACCAATCAAAGCACATTCTTCAGAAAGCTCAGTGTTTTTCTCCTTCAGGAGCTCTTGCCCTTCCCCTTTTCTTTACAGTTGGTTTTATGACTGCTTGTACTGTATGTGTTTTATGTCTGAAGTGCAATTTCCTCTCCCTGTAACTGTGAGGGGGTTGGGTCTGTTTTTGAAGGTTGTGTAGCCCTATTAAAAGCGGGGAAATGAGTTTCTGTGTGGTATGCACGCCGCATAACACAGTCTGGCTCTCTGGCTCTTATCTTATCTGTCCTACAACGCACTGTCACCATTAGCACCCTCTTTCACACATGACACAGGCAGATGCCAATAAACTGAACTTGTGAGAACACACTTATGTGGCAGAGTTTTAGAAAGTATTGACCTGATAGAGAGGAGACTTAAAACCATGTGAAATGTCTTTAAAATTGGCTGAATGACTTAAAACTTACCCAAGTAGGATGTCAAATCATACATCTCATCATGGATTTTATGATGCAGTCTGGGTTCATTTACTTTTTCCATCAGTGCAGTGAATGTTTGAAAGCTGTGTTCAAGGATCAGACCAACCAACACAGAAAACCAGATACTTTGGGCTCACTTACTGTTTATTGTCAGTGTATTGTTTTGCAGTAGCTGTAATATTGATTGATTTATTCGTCCATTCCACAAAACATTAACATACACAAACAAGTCAAAATTTCATAATCAATATGGGCGAAAGGGCAAAGGCAGAAGCAAAGCTTATTAATGCCTACCCTATTTACAGGAAGAAAAATTACAATAACAAAACAAAATTTGTAGGAAAATTACACTCAGAGAGAGTAAGTAAGGTGAACAGTATCAAAACGAAACAAACAAAACCTCCATTTAGTAATAATAATTTTCTTACTTTATGTTACTTTATGAAATATCTGTTGTTTTTTTTCTTCATAAACCATAGAAAGCATTAGAATAATCTTCCTGCTATGGCATCACATTAAAGGGATAGTTCAACATTTTGGCAAATTGGCCCATTGCCATAATCGCTATAGTCATAGCAGTAGGTTCATTACCTTTAATTGTAGGTGTAAGCTATTTTTAGAACGGAGGAGCGCAGCAGCTGGCTGCTCAGAGCTACGCTATGGAGGCTAAGGGAATTTCTTGGTTTCCCTCATTAAACTCATCAAATTCAACATCCCAAAACTCCACAGCGCTTTTGTAGACAAGTTGTGACCTGCACAACCACCACGCTATGAGATAATGACGGAACGATACGAAACGGAGCCGTTTTCGAGGTAAATTCATACAAAACCGCTGATGCGCGTTGCGTTCAGGGACAGTTTTTCAGCAAGCAGTCTCCGTATTTACACTGTATTTACCTCGAAAACGGCTCCGTTTCGTATCGTTCCGTCATTATCTCATAGCGTGGTGGTTGTGCAGGTCACAACTTGTCTACAAAAGCGCTGTGGAGTTTTGGGATGTTGAATTTGATGAGTTTAATGAGGGAAACCAAGAAATTCCCTTAGCCTCCATAGCGTAGCTCTGAGCAGCCAGCTGCTGCGCTCCTCCGTTCTAAAAATAGCTTACACCTACAATTAAAGGTAATGAACCTACTGCTATGACTATAGCGATTATGGCAATGGGCCAATTTGCCAAAATGTTGAACTATCCCTTTAAATGATTGTCTAGACCTGCTTTTAAAAGATGCTTCATTCACTGACATAAAAACCAGGATAAAACATCATCCAGTTTGCTAAGTCTTGGACTTGACAGCCAGATGTGAATTTCACTTATTTTTAAGGTGTGTCCAGACACTGGTTGCAAATGATGATGGATAAAGAAAACTTTTGTAGTTCCGGTCACATCATGTTTTGATAGCGACTCATTGTAGCATCCAATCTGCCCTGAAGACGTAGCTGCTCAAAGGACATGTGATAACTTTTAGTATAATATACCCAGTGCAGAAGCGATGATTGGCTCCTCCCACTTCTTTCTAGAAATTACATGCAGCAGCAGTAAAAACCAATATATATCCTCTTAAATGAAAAAAAAATGGTATGAATTTAGCATTAGGAGTGCAGTCTTTACCCTGCCTCCCGTCAGGTCAAAGATGTGAGATATAGCTTTTCTGTCATTCACAGACAGCAAATGCACAACAGTGACAAACTAAAAGCGCCGTCATATGACTGATAATCATAATAGCTAAATTTGGCACCATGGAGCTGTCAGATTCACAAAATGAACCCACAAAAATGTGCAGACTAGATGTGAGAGTTGACAGTCCAGTGCCAACTGGCACACCTCAGTGTAATGCACACACATTCCCCGTGGTGAAGGTATGATAAAGAGCCACCGCAACATAATGAGCCCTGAATATACACGAGCTGAGCCCTGATGACAGTGACACACAACGTGCAGCCTTTCAGAAAAAAAAGACTTCACATCACAGAAAGCCAACCAAACTTGATCCTTCACTCCTCTGAAACAATGGCTGCCATTGAGAAGACTAACTCACGTGGTCGAACCTCTCCCGCTCAGGCTGCAGGGAGGATGTAACTGGTGTCATTTCTTCAGATTATTCAGTATCTGGAAATGAAACGCATCCTTTCGCAGGAATCATGTTTTTTTTTTTGTTTTTTTTTAAACACATTACTTAGGAAAAAAAAGACAGCAGTAAATATCCTATTACTTATAAACAGGGCTCCATGCAGTCAGATATTTCGTAATAACTGTCTGAGATTCTGTCCACTTGTTAATTGCATTTTTTGTATTTTTGTTTCACTTATGCTGCAGGTTGTGTTCACCACTGATCCAAGTGCAGATAAGTTCCCACATTACTCTTAACTGTGGTGAACTCAGATAACATCTGTCCCAAAGTTTAACTTTTTTCAAAAAATGCTCAAAGCAAGAATGCATGTCTCGTATGTTTTGCATATTTGGGGTTTGTGCGTGTATTGTTACTTTGCTGTGTTTGTCGACGGCTCAGTTGACTGTTGTTGTCCTCAGCTGCTGTGTCTTAAGGAAACATTTCCATGGACAGATTCTAGGTCAGATTACCTGACTGTGATTCCTGATCTCCGACCATTCAGGTGATGCAACCAGATCTGTTTCTGCTTCAGTCATTTGAGGAGAACAGGGACGAGAGGAGACCTCCGCATTTTTCCTCCAGCTGTGCTCCATCTGCTTTGCCACTTCCTCCAGGGCACAAACCTCTGGCTTATCTACATCAAACCTTTCTTTTCTGTTTAAAAAAATAAAAGTTCCCCATGCAGACACACAGGCGTGGCGCTCAGGTGAAATGTCATCATGCTTCAGACATTTTCTCTTCCTCTTTGTTCTGTCTGTTGCGTTCTGCCTCTCAGTGGGAGCAGCAGAGCAGCTGCATGTTAGTTACTTTGAGAAAGGTTGTGTGAGTGATAACGTCAGTCGCTGCGTGTCATGTGTGTCTTGGAACACAGTACCGTATGTGATTGGGGGAAAAAAAGCCACAGTTTCATTATGTTCAGCAGTATCACAGTTGGCCTTTACAGGGCTGAAGATTAAATTGTATCAGTTATCTAAGAGACAAAAGAACATAATTCCCAGTCAGGGATGCTACTGATCCATTGTTACTGCAAGAATATGACATCAGTGGTACAGTGGTTCGCATTCTCCTCTCTCTGCAAGCAGGTTCTGGGTTTGATTCCCTCGTTCCTCCAACAGTCCATCACCCTATGCCCGCTGTGGTTGGCTCAAGCCCCACTGTGACCCTGCATAGATAGGTGGTGTAGACAATGGATGGATGGAAGAGTTTGACAATTGATGTGTTTAAGTATATTTTTTGGAGCTTTTTCTCCTTTAATGGATAGGACAGTTGAGAGAGAGAGACAGGAAATGGGGAGGCAGAGAGAGGGGGAATCATATGCAGGACAGGGCCGCTCGACACGGGATTTGAACCGGGGTCGCCTGCAGTGAGGACTATAGCCTAAAAACATGGGGCGGGTGCTCTACCAACTACTAACTCTCTACAAACTGAGCTAAACCCGCCCCTGATGTGTGATTTTGAGTTAGGAACCTGGACCTATGCTGATTCTCATACACCATGATGTCATCATGATCCATACCCCTAATAAGTGTTGTTATGACAGGTACCACATGGTGAGGGGTATTTTCTCTCCTTGACAACATGTTTAGGGATAGTTCAACATTTTGCCAAATTGGCCCATTGCCATAATCTCTATAGTTTTAGGAGTAGTTTTGTTACCTTTAATTGTCAGTGCAAGCTATTTTTAGAACAGCGGAGCAGAGCCATGAGCTGATTTCTTGGTTTCCCTCATCAAACTCATCAAATACACAATCCAACAACTCCAAAACGCTCTGGTGGACAAGTTGTGACCTGCACATTCACCACACTATGAGATAATAACGGAACGTTACGAGACAGAGTTGTTTTCCAGGCAAATTCATGCAAAACAGCTGATGCGCATTCCCGTCAGGGGCAGTTTTTCAGCAAGCAGTCACAAGTTGTCCACCAGAGAGTTTTGGAGTTGTTAGATTGTGTATTTGATGAGTTTGATGAGGGAAACCAAGAAATCCCATGAGCCTCCGTAGCGTAGCTCTGAGCAGCTTGCGGCTCTGCTCCGCTGTCCTAAAAATAGCTTGCACCGACAACTAAAGGTAACTAACCTACTGCTATGACTATAGGGATTATGGCAATGGGCATATTTGCCAAAATGTTGAACTATCCCGTTAACATTGAAACTTATCTTTAGCCTTCATGCTGAGGCTTCTTCTCTCCTTTCATACGTTTGCTCTGCACACGGCTGCTCTCCTGACTGAAAGGCGTTTGAACCACGATGGCTGCCGTGTCATGGGGAACTGAATCGAACCCAAATCTCTTGTGGTGCTCAACAGACCCAGACAGAGCGTCTGTCTGTACCAAGTTATGTCTGACTTCTATCACCTTCAAACAAGTACAACAACCACAAAGAGACGCACAAGAGAATCAAAAGGAGGTGCAAGTTACTATAAACAACTTCAAGGAGACACAAAATAACCATAAAGACGTTCAGTTTGTGGCTTCTACAGAGGAGCGGTTAGTGTTTTATGTGACTGTGATGAAGGGTCTGTTTTCTCACAACTCGTTCATGCGCTTCAACTTTTCCGTCATACACAGACACCACAATGATACAAAAGGAAATGGTGATATAAACACAAAAATAAAAGCTATTTTTTCCCCCCAGATCCATACTCAGATCCATTCCCCGGATCCATAATCGGCTCTGTTTGTAATATAACTCTCCTGCTTTAAGATCAAGTTCCGCAAGCTGTGTAAAGTAAACACACAGCAGCTTCTGAGGGAATCTACTCCACCTCTCTGCTGTCATCACAGCTCCCCGACCACCACTCCACCTCCCTGTTTACAGCTGCCTATGGGGGTAAACTCCCAAAGTCACCACAGCCTAGTACTTGTAAAAGGAAAAAAACAAACAAAAAAAAAAAAGCTGATTTCAGCACTTGCTCTCTCTGATTAAAATGAATTCAACACCCGTTGGACTTTGTTAACCGGCTCATTGTGGCTGCTGCTTGAAAGATTATCCATTGCAAAACTGTTCCACCAAATATTTCATTAAGATGGATTGTATAAAAACCGGGTTTGATAACACTGCTGCTTTGTTTGTGTGTTGTTAGGAGACATTATGACAGATAATCAGTATTATCACAACTGATAATCTGTATTTGTAGGTCACTGCACTTGTTGATACCGAAATTGCTCATCCAGTCTCCCTAAATAAAAAGCTTAATTAATATCGCTCTAAAAAATGCTGAAATTTGTGTGTAATTATGTCATTTTGAATAACAAATGACTGAATGATAACACTTTGTAACACTACATTTTTAAAATTACCTTGATGTATAAAGCTCTTGTTGTGTTATGGATCGTTCATGTATCTGACAATTGTCACATCACCCCCCCCCGAATCTGAGCAGACTCTCCCTCATGTCACCTTGATCCGTTCCAGGCTGAAGATAATGCAGTTTTTATCTAACAAAAGCAAAGACAGCAATGGAGATAGTAGCTATTGGGAGAGATGGACTGTGTGATTTGTAGGATTTGCTCATGTTTTCCTGGAGGAGAGATGTCCATTAGTTGATTGTGCTCATGTGATGGTAAACAGAGAGGCAGGCAGGCAGCGTGGTTCTGTGCTGTCTAGCACTGCTTCAACCCTAAATCTCCCCTCCCTATCCTTTAAGCAGCGAGCTGACCATCTGTTCCAGGCGCCCGGCCCTAACTCAGCGCTGGACACACGCACACACATAATACACACACACACATGCATGATACAACCACAAAAGCAGGGAATACATTCATCAGTCTGTTAATATCTCCTGTTCGATCTGTGTATGCCAGCAGTGTGATGCTTTGTGTGAGGGTTAAAAAAGGTGATGTGTGCTTGTTTTCCTGGGTGTGTGTGCATGTGTTTGTGTGGCACATGGTTATATCAAAGTTGCTGAGGCGACACGTGGCATGAGGGGTTGAGTATGGGGCGACAGGATATGACCAGGCAGGGGTGCAGCATTGTATCATTTTCCTGCTGAAACCCTTTGTACTCCACTCTGCACCAGCGACATGTGTCCCTGTCTCATTTCCTGTTTTCACTTTTTTTTTCTCCCCCGCATGCACTGCTTCCAAATTAATTGGCATTGCCATTTAGGTTATTAATGATGACAAACATTTCAACATTTCATTTCAGCTTCTTCTTTGTCATTTTAATCAGGAGAGATATGGCATGATGTTTTTTTGTGGCTTTTTTCTTCACATTTTAAATGTGAAACACAGCAGGCAGCCAAAAGCAGAATGGGTGGTGGTGGTGTAGCTGCGTGCACTGCAATGACAGGGGAGAGGTGTAGTAGACTCCTTCAGAACCTAATTTAGCAGCCGCAGCCTCGACACATGTTGCACTCTGATTAATAGTGGCAACTTAAGTGCCACAGCACAGCATTCCTTTATGTACCCGCATGAAGAAGCCACAGCTGATGGCAACAAGTTGAAGCCCATTCTCATGGTGCTTTGAAAAACTCACTATCTGAAGCGGGAGTGGATGTGTCACTCTGTGACTCCTGGAATGTGCTGAGCATTTCATACCGATGATACACGAGGCTGCAATGTTACCTGACAAATATGTCACCGCTTACAATGCAAACATCATCTACGGTTGACAACCTCTTTTTTTTTTGGTTGATCTAAACACCAAACAAGTCTTTAAATGTCTGCCTTTCTGCCCTACACATTTCTACACACTGGAGAAGTCGAAAAAATCACCTGCGGAGCTCCATTGTGGCTTTTATAAGAGATATGCTGGAGTTTAAAAAGCTTTTTAATTTGCAGTTTTGCAGACAATGCGTCATAGAGTCCATGTAGGTTGAATGCCACTCAGACGTCCAACTTCATCGCCCGCTGTACTGAATATACAGTTCATCATTGTTCTGCTTTAAGAGGCGATGACGGCCCACTGGAAAGTCTTGTTCTGTGCTTGCATTTTTGTTTTTGCATGAAAATATCTATCAAGTCAACCATTTAAAAATATCCTCTGGCCCCGACATTGTTCAGATGTAGTTTATGGAGTGTTTGTGCTCTACAGTAGCTCCAGTCCAAATCCTCAGGACAGAGAAGCAGAGTTTTTTGTCAGCAGCTCAGTCAATAAAGCGCCTCTCTCTCTATTTCTGGATCTGTGGCCTCCGCTCACACCATGATGCCCCCGATGCTGTGTATCGAGGAGGGAACTTGTGAATGGCTCGATTGTGTGTTCAGTGAGGAGGACAGGGGCAGCTGTTGGTCTTTGGTGTTGCGAGAGCTTATGTGTGTGCTCGGGAGCGTGTATGTGTGCTAATGGTAATCCTGCAGATCCTGATGACTTATCCTTTATGAGTGTGCATGTCGGCTTCAGCAAAATAATTTGGCCCTTTAGTCGATTACATAATAGCGGATGAGGTCTTTGTGTCATAATCAGACGAAATTCCGTAATCTGGCAGATTGCAGACGGCTCTGTTGAAATGCCTGGTCTTAGATCAGTTGGAGAGATGGTAGAAGTCTCATTTATTCATCTTGGTGTCAGGTCAGACATAGTAGAGCTGAAACAATCACTCAGCTAATCAATCATTTTATTATTCAAGCAGGAAATTACTCAACAGTCATTTTGGGATTTTTGAACTGGACACATTGAAGATATTATAAGAGATGTAATCTTTTTGTGATTTTATTGAGCAACCATTTGATTGCAAAGATCATTTTATTAATTACAAGTAAGAATTGTGTAATTTTCGGGGGGCAACCGACATAGGCCTCTAAGGGGCTCTGAATGCCCACAACCAACGGCCGTGTTCACCAAACGCGCTCTCTATCTCTCTCAGAATGCTGCCGTAACCAGGTAACAAAACGAGCCATCGCACTTCCGAGCCGCTTGATGAGCGGCGCGCTGTTCCAAAAGTTGAACAGATTTCAACTCTGAGCCCTCTGAGCGCCGCGACAAAAAAGCGTGCTGAACTCCATAGGATTTGAATGGAAAGTAGACGCCCAGAGCGCTGAAAGCGCATCTGGTGGACCCGGCCCCTAATTGTCTAAATGACAACACTTAATTTTCTATCAAACGTCCCATCATTCCGACAATTCTTGCCTCCTATGGTCGGAATGACAGTATTTTTTTTCTTTTTTTAAACATCCTGCCTTTCCGACAATTCCTTTTAATAGCGTATTTTTTAGGGCTGACCCGATTATCATATTTTGATAATTGAAGCTTTGCGGACATAAAATCGATCAAAATCGAAGCTTCGACGGCCAGTGGGGTGCGCGATCGTAACGTGGCAACGAACGAAGCTTCGAAGCTTCGATTTTTTTGGGTCAGCCCTAGTATTTTTCCCCCAAAAGATTTTGCATTGGTTGGGCTTAGGCGATGATGAAAGGAGTTAGTTAAATTTAGTAAAAAGACCAGGTAGAGGCTAGACAGGCCAGATAGATGGAGAGAGTTCAGATAAGTAGGAGGGAGTCACCTGTTGAGTAACGCACATTTCCTTATATGAAAGCCTTGTCGGAATGGTGGGACTATGGCATGTTGGAATAGCGGTATGTCGGAATGGTGGTATGTCGAGATGGTGGTATGTCGGAATGACAGCATGTAACATGTAACCGTAATTTTTGTCGTACAGTGTTGCAGAGCATTAATCCTTTTTTTTGTCCTCCTCCTTTACAGTGGTTATGTCTTGACCTGGTGGCCTCTTCAGCCCAGTAAAGGACGTGCCAGTGCCGGGCTGCTGCTCATGGGAACTCCTGCTCCGCCATGAGTGCTCGTGATGGCGTTGGCGGCGTCGGAGGTGTGGGCACCCTGGGCCGGCGGCAGCGCTTCGAGAACTCCGAGTTCACCGTGCGCATCTACCCTGGCGCCCTGGCCGAGGGCACCATCTACTGCCCCATCAGCGCCCGCAAGACCACCACGGCCGCCGAGGCCATCGAATACGTCATTGACCGCCTCCAGCTGGACCGCACCAAGTGCTACGTTCTAGCTGAGGTGAAGGAGTTCGGTGGGGAGGAATGGATCCTGAACCCCAGCGACTGCCCCGTGCAGAGGATGATGCTCTGGCCCCGCGTGGCTCTGGAGCACCGGCCGCTGTCAGGCGGCGAGGATTACCGCTTCCTGCTGAGACAGAAGAACCTAGACGGCTCCATCCACTACGGCGGCAGCCTCCAGATGTGGCTGCAGGTCACCGAGGAGCGCAGGCGCATGGTGGAGCGCGGACTGCTGCCACAGCCCGAATCTCAGGGCGACCACGCCGACCTGTGCCGCCTGCCGGAGCTCAACGAGCGCTCGCTGCTGGACAACCTGCGCTCGCGTTTCCGCCAGGAGAAGATCTACACCTACGTCGGAAGCATCCTCATCGTCATTAACCCCTTCAAGTTCCTGCCCATCTACAACCCCAAGTATGTGAAGATGTATGATAATCATACACTGGGAGATCTGGAGCCACACATTTACGCGGTGGCGGATGTGGCCTACCACACCATGCTGCAGAGACAGAGGAATCAGTGCATTGTTATATCTGGGGAGAGCGGCTCTGGGAAGACACAGAGCACCAACTTTCTCATTCATCACCTGACCGCTCTCAGCCAGAAGGGTTTCGCCAGTGGAGTGGAGCAGATTATCTTGGGGGCGGGGCCAGTGCTAGAGGTAAGCAAAAACACCAACAACATAGGTTCCTAACAAAGATCATTTCTTGCAAAGCTTTTATGAACCTTACACTTCAGACTCATCAGTCCAGGTCCGGTCTGTTGAGGCTCTAATTTTTGAGTTTTCTGATGTGCAGAGACCCGTCCCCCTTGTTCTCAACATGAGAGGAACATCTGTAGACATTCAGGTTACAGCGCTCTGTGTGGGCTGATATGATCAGTGTGGAATCTTTACACTGCATTTATAGTGTCTCTGATTCCTGCATCTGTGTGGCTTTTAATGTTAGTTGCACAACACTGCTTCAGCCACAACGGCCTCTATGGTTGGCCTGGAGTTGTGTCTGCCCCCATTCAGAGGTTTATTGCACTTTCAATCCAGCTGTGAGGGGATTATTTAGTGCACAGAGGAGCTCTCTATCCGCCTCTATCGCCGGTTGAAGTCACAGATTCTTGTTTTTTGTGATTGTGACCATTTTCTCTTCTTTCCCGCACACTGGAAAGATTGTCTCAAGGCAGACATCGTAGAGGCCCAGCTGAAGGCTGTGAAGGAAGCTGCTTGTTTTCATATCACTCAAGACATTCCACTCATATTCTTTTTCTTCTTCGGGGACCTGTCACTCCAACACAGAGCAGTCAGGAGCAAGTTCACAACCGCACATTGTTTCGTTACAGTTCGTGCTCAACCTCAGCTGAATACCTAAAGATTGCACAACACGCTTCAACTGTACGCACAATGCTGCCTGTCAAGAAGGCAAATACAGGTTACATATCGTCAGGAGCACTGTTGAAATTTACAAAGGGGGTTGTATCGCTCACCTGTTCACACTTGATCCACTTACAAAGAACAGGACCTTTGAAATACATTAATGCACATCCATCAGCCAGACAATTTAGATGGTCTTAAGATTGTTAATCACAGTACAAAAGCTAATTCCTCCCATCGTATTAGCGTTAATGTCAAGTTGAAATTGGCAGCTCAAAAGCCAAGTTCAAAGGTAACGTTCAAGACAACAAGTAGCTCCACTCTTGCGTTTCATTGCCCTGCGTTCAGCAAACACAGTCCTCAGGAATGCCATTCATTGATGCGTCTCCGGGGTTAATATGTAAGCATGTCGGATTAATCCTCAACACGGCAACACGAGTGAGTAGTTCTGAGTGCAGAGGAGCAGCCTTTAATTGTTTGCACAGCAAGATTGCGTATCTGCCTCCCGGTGATTGATGCCAAGTGTAAAGAGCTACTGCAGAGACAGATAGAGGAGAGGAGGGAGAGAGAGCAGCAGCCAACATTACATCATAGACATACTTTGTTTTCATAAAGCTCTTCATTCAATAAAGTAGACAGGCAGCACAGGCGGGGTGATGTCAGTCCGTGTAGTTGGGTTTCATCGCAGGATTTTGTCACTGTTCAGCTAAGCTTTGAATTTAAACTTGACCTCAGACAGGGGCCTCTGGTCTTGAGAGCTGTGTCTTGTTGGCTTAAAAGGGAATTTCACCCATTTTACTTGAGATAGCTCTACTGGATGTGTGAGAAAAGTTGTTTTTAAAAGTCTAAGGTAAAGAAAAAAAACAGAAAACTGGCAAAATATAGCTTCTACAGGGTAACACTGTCGTATTTGTTTTCCCTAGTGTAGCTAACGTTAGCAGTGCTAGTACTAGCTCATAATTTGCAGCTTAAAGTCCATGTGACTGTTCTGAATGGATTGTGCGTTGCTCTAGACAAGTGGTTATATGTCAACTTATCCTACATTGACTACACACAACTTAATTTTCATTCTCTAGATCAAAATACCTCCAAGCTGCACTGGTTTTTATGACACGTCATCTGTCTCACTTTGAACGGTTATAGCCTTGAGGCTACATTAGTTGCTGCTAGCATAACACCCCTAGATTACAAGTTAAGTTGCATTGTGAGTAATAAAGTCACTAGGTTTTACACAGAGGAAGGATGCAAAGAATGAAAAAGATGATACCTCTGATTGGGCTTCTGTTCATTTTGTAAATATCCTCTATGTGCAAATCTGGAGATGCTACAGCGTTAATACCTGTTGAGGCCATGATGGTTAGATGTCTTACTGTATGTATTGTTATGACAAGACGTTTTGAGGTGAAGAGAGGATACAGGATGAAATCTCAGAGTAAATATCCATCAAAGGCTTGAGGGGCTTTCATACTGGTGTTCACCTGTGTATACACCTCGGTAGCACCCAGTATGAAAACAGTAGTTTACAGTTGAGCCACTTGACTTAACTCAGAGTTGAGTGCCTCTGCTTGATGGCAGAGACATGGTGTGTAATTTAGCTTACACCTCTGGACATGAGTGATGAAGTGACAGATATCACAGACCAAGCCATCAGCCTCTAATAAACAACAATATAATACATAGACAGACAGATGTTTTCTACTGGCTGTCAGTGGCTGGGCAAACTCACCCTGGGACTTGAAGTTTATAAAAAGACACTCCTGATAGAGGATATCACTTACAAGAAGTTTATGTTTTTGGGAACCAGCCAACAGCTGCAGTTACGTGTTAAGATCCTGACAAGCCCTGTCGCTCAAGTGCTCCACTTAATAAAACTCAGCTTGACGGAGATGGAAACACAAACCGCTGCTGCATGTGGAACTGGTTAGACGCACAGGAAGTTACAGAGCTTTGGTTGAACACGGTCATTTTCTGAATTAAGGCAATTTGAGACATGACAGGCTTCAATTTTTGGGTTAAGACTTTTAAGGGGAGTTGACTGGTTTGAGCAATCTTATCTTCAACACCTTTGGACTTGAATTGACCCTGCAGAACGAAGACGAACGCGAACATGCACAGAATACGACAAATACTTCACCAATTGTTGGTTTAGCTCTTATCTGCTGTCTGTCATTCCTGACGCTGTTTACCTTCTTGTGTCAGATATGACTGAAATTGACGTTAAACCTTAAATTCCTCCGACTACATATTTCCACATTGGAATTTTACTGTTTGAAATTGTTTGGGTAGTTTTTTATCTTCTTTGGTCTCCATGCCAACATGGCTCATGGTTTGTTGGACAGTTTGAGTCAGTCTTAAAATTGCAGACACTGAAGAGCAATATAGAGTGGAGGTTTAGCTTCTCTGCATCTTTGCCTCTGCCCTATACAGTGGATGTTATGATTTATATTTTAAAGCAGCCTGCTGCCTGAACATGCATACTGATGAGGAAGACTGACACTGGCTGCATATGGATGACAGGCAGTTGTGGAGGAGAGCTGTGAGTGCAGCATCACTGTTGAAACCCATTTGCTGCTCACTTTTCTGCTTGATCTATTCTCCACGAGTCCAACAGTGCATCTTTTTATTATTCATTAATGTACTTCATTAATTGTTTAGTAAAAATAGAACAAATGCAAAATTGGGTGAACAGGGTAAACTAGTAGTTTTTAAAGATTACGGTTGATACAGATGAAAACAAAGACTTCTCACAGGAAGCTCGGTCATTTGTTTTACATGTGAGCCAAGTGACGGCTTAATATGAGCTCAGCTGTCTCCTGTTCTCCCCCCGGGTCAAGGGGGGAGAGTATGAGGTTACCTCGCGCTGCTCACTCTGACAGTGCATCATCACGATCTGCTCTCCAAGACCAGGGAGGTGTCACAGGGCATTAGAGTGCAGTAGCACAGCTAATGCTAGGGGTGTGTGTGTGTGTGTGTGGGATGTTGAAGTTTCTCCTGCTACTGCTGCTGGTATCAAATGGTATGCAAATACCCACTACCATGTGCATGCAATACCTTTACAGACAGATGAGTACAGTGGCTTCTATGTTCAATCATTGTATTTGCATTTATAGAATTTTGTGATAAACTAATTAGACTGTACAACAGTGACCAAAACGCAGCTTTAGAGTTAATGTTGGACTATGAGGAAGCTACTTGTGAGCTTTTTGTGAAGTAAAGACTGCATAGTTAGTACTAACCCTATTGAAAATAACTTTCACTGAATTATCTTTGAAAGACACCATAAATGTTATGTTTGTTTTTCTCTTTAGGTTTAGAGTTTACCATAAAGTCAGCAGGTCAAAGGTCACAGGTCCTTCACAAAGTACATTTTACATAAACATAAGCACATTAAAAAGGCCAAGGTAGAGAAGTTGGTGTATAGATTAAAGCTAAATGCACCAGAGTGCATACTGTACCGTATAATTGTTTTCCACTGTTTGGGAAAGCGGGCACTTGTTCACGCTTCTTCTGTGGTGGTTTGATGGCACCAGATTGGAAAAATTAGCACCGGCCTGCAACAGTTTATTTCTACAAACCAAATGTTAATATTTACATGGGGCAGTGGGTGGAGACGTGAATTAATTTGCACTTTCTTGGCCTATTTTCTTGATACAGTAAAATCTGTGATACACTGAAACAGGAATTTAACTAGTGAGTCTAAATAAACAGTGGCTTTGTTGTGATTGTGCCCTGCAGGACGCTACCTTCTTAAGAGGAAACATATCTGGAGAAATGCTCAGTCTCACCTTTTAGTTAGGTTATAGTCCCCCCCCCCCTTCATGACTCATAATTTGTTCATGTAATAGACCTGCAGACCTGATTGGCCGGCTGAGCAGTGAGCCCCCGTTGGGCTGCTCTGCTCCCGGCCAACAGCAACACTCCCAGTGTGAGTCAACCCAGGTCAGCAGTTTCACCTCACAGCATCGCCTCCGCTGCTACCTCAATGCACTCACGCACGCTCTCACAAAAAATGCACACACACACACACACATGCACATTTAATACCATTTCCCCAGAGCCCCCACTAATGCTGAGTGGGATTAGTGTGTATTACGGGATCTCCCCCAACTGGGCGGGGTCAAGCCAGATTTACTGTGCCCTGAAAGTGTTGTTTTCCTCCGGCTGAGGTAGAACAAAAAAAGCAAGATGAGAGAATGAGAGAGAGAGAGAGAGAGAATGGTTCATGTGTAGTGTCCCTGGGCTGAGTGTGAAGTTACAGCGCCGTGTGTTTTATGGAGGTGAAACCAGGGTAAAGAGTGGCTGCTTACACAGTGGGGATCGGCCAATAGGCTGACTCACAGGCCAGGTGCAGGTCTCAGGTGCCAGGTTATCAGTCCTGGGCTGGATGTTAGTGAAGACATGAACAGCATGGCGTACAACACAAATGGACAGTTGCGCAAGCCGTTTACCACAGGATTGTTTGTTTAGCGACCTGAGGTTGGTTATGTAGTGACTTTGCGTTTTTTCTCCTCACCTTGGTGTAAGGATTGTGTAAGATTAAGCCATATGGTAAGAGAGTTCTTTGTCCCAAATGATCGAGGGAATAGACAAAAGAGATGTTCATTTAACTGTTTTCACTTTTATTAACTATCTTGCACTAGTTTGAGAAGCTCAAATCTATTCAACAAAGTTTCTCAAAGTTCCTTCCAATGAAGCTTTACAGGTATCTACAGCTCCCTATCATTGTACAACACACTCTCTCTCCTGCTGTTTATTTCCTTCCAGCAGATCATGTTGAGAAAGTCCCAGCTGGTCATTTGCATTATTACAAATGCCAGTGGGATTTGTTTCTAATTGAAACTCAGAGTTTGGAAATCTCAGGAAAAATGAAAAGTTTATGTAACATTAGCACTGATGATGAATAATGTTCCCAACCTGGTCCAGATGATCGTGCCCTTCCTCTGCTCTCCGTAACCCTCATATCTGTCATTAATCAGACTCATAGAAACATATCACAGGAAGAATGACTCGCTCCCTCCTCTTATTCACCTTCCAGTGGTGGAAGTAGACACAGTGGAACAAACATTACTGGACTTTTGTTTGATGTCATGGGAAACTCTTAATTTTTTTATTTTTATTTTTTTTTTTGCCTTTATTTGATAGCGCATAGTAGAGAATAGACAGGAAGGGGGAGGCAGAAAGAGGGGGAATGACATGCAGGAAAGGGCTGCCCGACGCGGAATTCGAACCGGGGCTGCCTGCGATGAGGACTGTAGCCTCTACATGGGGTAGGCGCTTTAACCACTGCGCCACGCACCGCCCCGAAACTCTTTATTTTTAGCCAAAAAGATTGAGTTAACACTGTTAACAACATTACATCCAAGTGAAATTAGCTGGACTTAAATGTTCTGTAACCAAATTTGGGAATATTACAAGGTGCTTTTTTTTCCATTCCCAATGTTAATTGATGTTATGTGATTTTTTTTTATTTTTTTTTTTATATAAAACAACATTGAAGGTGAAAACAAAAGCAGATTTAGTGATGGCACTCAGATGTTGCTCTTTCAGTCCATGTTGGTGAAGTTTTTACTTGAGCAAGTTTCATCTAGTCAAAATTCAATACACGAGACCTCACAAGCAACAACTGCAGACTTTGTGAAGCCAGTGTTAACATTGTTGTGCTCAGCTGAAAGATGAAGAATGCCAACAGCTCCAGCTGCTACTTTTCACTGATTGTTTATCTCGTCACGCTGGTGCCAAGCTCCTATTTTTCTCTGAAACTGTAGACATGAGGACGGGTACCACTGGCTGGGAGAGAGGAGCACATACTGTTCCTGCTTTGTCAACCCATCTGTATGAAAGAGAGAGCGAGAGAAAAAAACCCCAGCTATCAGGCAGAGGGTAGTGTTGATACAGCTTCTTACTCTGTAACAGCTGGAGGCCAAAGGTTAGAGGGAGATTTAGTGGAGGCACATCAGTCTCAAAGAGTTAAGAGTGATATTCTACTGGATGAGTAGTTTTGTGCTGTAGTGGATCAAAACGCAATGAGACTTTAATCAAACTTGGCTTCATCCTCCAGTTGGTTCTGTTTTCACTGTGCAGGTTAAAGACGAACTGTTTTGGTCCCTTTTTCCTCTACGGAGCTCCCCCTACAGTTTTATTTTTTTTTACAGTCATAAAAACTCACAGCTAACCCCCCCCACCCCCGGCCATGTGCATTGTTTTTAACGAAGCCAACTCACAGGCAATCTGTGGAGTGATGTCTACCAGGGTGGATAAAATTAAAGGGATACTTCACCCAAAATCGATAATTCGTCAATTTTCTACTCATCGTCATGCCAAGGAAGGGTTCAAAAGTTATCAAATCGCTTTAGGAGTTCCAGTGGGGGTCCGGCTGGCAACGGATTTTCATATAATGGCTGTGGATAGAGTTCACTTTTGAATCGTCCAAAACACACACTATGAAACATCCAAATACCTCCATACTGCTCGTCAGTACTGACCCAAGTGTCCTGAAGTCGCCACATGAAAAAGTTGTTCAGAAAAAAATAATTTGAATTTTTCAGTTTGTAGCGCAGTGGTTCTGTTGATGTTTGTGCGCATGCGTGAGATTTACCGCAAGATGTTCGTTTGTCGTTGTAAACCATTGGATGATGTAAACACGAAAGAACATCTCGCAGCAAATCAACAGAGCCACTGGGAGCTACTGCTACAACAAGGATAAAAACAGAGATCAAACAACTTTTTGATGTGGTGGGCGGCTTCAGGACACTTGGGTCAGTACAGACGAGCAGTATGGAATTATCTGGATGTTTCATAGTGTGTGTTGTGGATGATTCAAAAGTGAACTCTATCCGCTGCTATTATATGAAAATCCATTGCCAGCCGGACCCCCCCTGGAACTCCTAAAGCGTTTTGATAACTTTTGAACCCTTCCTTGGCATGATGATGAGTAGAAAATTGTCGAATTATGAATTTTGGGTGAAGTATCCCTTTAAGGTAAACATCTTGCATACTGTAGTTCCTCTTTAATAGAATATATGGCCACTTGTGTTGCCAGATTTGTACAGTCCTGTAAGCACATCTGCTGCTTACAGCTGTGTGATATCACAGTTCTCAAACGGAAAATAAATAGTCAACTATTTTTGACAGTAGGTTGATCAGAGTGTAGTGACAGCTTTGTGTCTCTCATTCTGCTTGTGAGTGAACACGTCAGTCATCAACAGCGCATGTCCCCTCAGAAGTGATGACATTTGATATCCAAAAGGTCAAAGGTCAACATCATTTGACATCATAATGTCCCTTAAAAACACTCCCCTGGCCATAACTTAGAAGGGGAGATTGTGACCGTGCTTCAGATTTTCTTGATAACTTTTTGTTATTCCATCCACTGATTGATTGAAGTAATCAGTGATGTGAATAATCAATAGGTGCAGTTCAACATGACGACAACAAAGTAAGACCTTGTCCAGTGTGACTTGTGTCTCTCATTGCACTTTTTGAGTTAACTAGTCAGTCATCAGCAACAGGCTCTTTGTTTACGCTGGGGTTTGCAGGTGCCTCGTCAGCATCACACACACACACACACGGACCCACACTCTCTCTCAAACACAGCAGTCAGTGTCAGACTGGGCCAGCTGCCCTACAGCCTCACCACACCTGCACCAGTGCGTCGTGTAGAACTGACATGGACAGAAAAGTCTTTATCCAGGAGGACATCAAACTCACTGACCACATCTGTGTTAGTAATACCTCTAACTACAGCTGTAAGTTTTTATGTTGTCTAATGAAAGGCCTCTCTAGCTTATCTAGCTGAAACAATCAGCCAATTGTTATACTTGTCATTTCATCGTATTTTATTGACCAAGTGAAACATTTGATAATAATAAAGAAATGAAGTTAAGTGACTTTGGCAAGAAAAAGCACTAAACTGAAATCTGTGTTTTGTGTGCATGACAAACACACAGTGAAAAACACACTCTCCCCTGTCCTCCTCCCCTCTGTTGCCGTGGCTGCGTCCATCTGCAGCTGGCTCATCCCTCCTCTGGTTCTGTGGAGGAGCGGATGTTCAGGACTTGTTTTAAAAGGCCTTTGTGGATGCTTAGTCATGTCCACCTCCCTCCCCCCCTGCTCACCTCCTGCAGGAACAGCAACAGCAGAGGGGGGGGGGGGGACAAAAAGTCTTGTGTTTTCAAATTTAGTAAATGATCTGAATGTTAATTTTGATTTTTTACTATTTATATGGAAATTATTTCTAAACAAACACTAAATGCAGTAATTATAAAGGCAGTAAATCGGACGGACACCAGCCCCCCCCTCTCTCCTTGGACCGCTCCATTCCTCTGGCTGATTTTCCATCCTTGTGATTTTGAATATCAATAAAGTCTATTACATAAATGCTGAGAGCACACCCTGCACTCCTCACTGGAGTTACATAAATCCTTACAGGTGACCTCTCCGCTGAGAGGGCCTCATGTGGTGTGTGCATGTGTGTGCTCGTGTGTGTGGTTTGTGGTCATCTTGTGCTTCCCATATGTCCAGATGTGGTGTAATAAAAACCCAGTGTGAAAAGCGCACACATCTGGAAGGGAGCAGAAAACATGAGGGATGTCACCCCGGAGCACGACGCTCAAGGAAAAGATCAGCCCAGCTGTCCGTGGCCTGGTGCACGTCACCTTTTTCCTGTTGTTTGTCCTAGGTTTGTCGGTGAAAGTTGGAATCGGTTTTCTCCTCTGTCTCAGATAGGGGGTGGTGGACTTGACAGTCTTTGCTGAGATAAGATTTGACTTTTGTTCTCCTGATACGCTATCACTTCAGGAAATGAAGTGCAATTATCAAGTGTCATTATGGTCTTCCTTATTCTCAGTCCTCTCTATCTGCCTCTTCCTCTGCGGCTCGTAACTACAGTAGTGGCCCTGTCTATCTCCACTGGCCCATCCCAGTCAGAAGATAAGAGCCGTCGCTGCCACGCTAAGAATAATTTGCCGCACTCTGGGAAAGTAGCCTGTGGTGATGTGAATGACTCATTAACTGTCCAGAACAACAGCTCTGAAGAGGCGTTGCGGCCCGTTTAGTAAGCGTGGAGACACGGTTCCCCCCTCCATCATAAAGCTTTTAACAGTTGCCGTCTTTCAGACATGGCCGCTTCTCTTCTGCCCAGTAAACACTGACCTCAGGCTTCAGTCATTAAAGCGACATAACAGGGGGAAAAAGCGGGCTTTATGAAGGATTATGTTCTACACATGGCGGCTTCTCCCTTTGATGTTGTACATTCTTTCGTAATACAAATAATGTTCGACTTTCTCAGGCTCTTTGGGGAAATTAACTTTGCTTGATAAGTCATCGGTTGCAAGTTGCTCGCGGCCGTGCGGAGGCAAATGGCGGGACAGAAGGAGCTGGTGTAAACAGGCTGGCTTTCAAAATAATCAAAGAAGCCTTTTTTTGATGGTGGTGGGGGGGGGAGTAGTACTGTGCCTTTATTTGACATGACAGTGTGAAAATTTGGCCACGCTGGAGTCAAAGCGGTGACTCAGTGCTCAGAGCATCTGTGATCATGTGGTATGTGCCCCAACCACTCGCTCTACAAGTGGCTGCAGACTGCAGCTATCAGGGTACACACGTCAACATGAGCGTGTTTGTTTACAAGAAAACACCACACGGTAACTTTAAGAATGTGACTGTGGTGATGAGTGCTAGCTGAGGCCACTGGCTCAGAGCTTAAAGGGATAGTTCATCATTTTGGCAAATTGGCCCATTGCCATAATCCCTATAGTTTTAGGAGTAGGCTCATTACCTTTAATTGTCGGTGCAAGCTGTTTTTAAAACAGCGGAGAAGAGCCGTGAGCTGCTCAGAGCTACGTTAGGGAGGCTACTGGAATTTCTTGGTTTCCCTCATCAAACTCATCAAATAAATACACAATCCAACAACTCCAAAACGCTCTGGTGGACAAGTTGTGACCTGCACATTCACCACACTATGAGATGATAACAGAACGTTACAAGAGTTGTTTTAGAGTCAAATACAGAGACTTGCTGAAAAACTGCCCCAGATGGGAACACGCATCAGCGGTTTTGCATGAATTTGGCTCTGCTCCGCCGTTCTAGAAATAGCTTGCACTAACAATTAAAGGTAACGAACCTACTCCTAAAACTATAGGGATTATGGCAGTGGGCCAATTTGCCAAAATGTTGAACTATCCCTTTTAAAGAAGTCAAACAATGGGGCAGCGCTGACTTCAGGTCAGATCATTCCACCCCTACCATGACATTTCCGTCTTCATCTTATTTATATTTCCTGACAGAAACACTCTCATGCGTGTGACCCCACCAGTTTAACACATCTGTGTGTGCAACGCGAGACGGGAGGAGGACTTGAAGGGGACGGATATTATGGGATTGGCACGGGATTGGACAGAGTCCCGATGTTTGTGTGTCTCAGACCTAACTAATTGGATTGACCTCCTTTCCGGCCCGACCATGTGGCTCAGCTTCAGTGTAGTGATTGTGCTAAGTCACTCCCTCACCTGGCTGCATTGTCTCAGTGTTAGCCTTAGCGCTGACCAGCTAATGCTTGACATGTGGCCTACATATGGGCGTGTTGCTGATAGGACCACCTGTTCCGACTTTGCTCCAGCATGGCTGGCTGCGTGGACGGAGCTTTACTGACATGACCTGGGTGTTGGCTAATGACAGAGAGGTCACAGTGCACAAGTGTGCAACCAACACACACACACACACACACACACACACACACACACACACACACACACACACACACACACACACACACACACACACACACACAGAGGTTCATCTGCTGGTCGAAGTTAGGTTAACTAGGGCTTATATTCCTCACTGGGTGCTTGTACAGTATTTTACATAACAAGGGAGCTTTTGTGAAGTTTACAAGGAACTTACATGGGAATGATAAAATACATACTATGTCAGTTTGTGTATGTTTTAAAGACAAAAAGATGAATTTTATTTATTTATTTTTTTGTGATTTGTGATTGAATTCCAATACACACAGTTGTCTCCAATAACAACACACCATGAAGCTTCAAATGTTTATTACTATTTTACTATTCTCCTCATATTCCTAATAATTTTTGTATTGTTTTGGGGACTAGGGATGTAATTTAGCACCAGTGCTAAATCCGGTATATTTACAGTGGGTACTCTAGTACTCACTGTCCATTAATAGGCTATGCACTGTCCCGACTAAATAAACAAATAAAGTAAAGTAAAAGTAAAGTAATCCGGGTGTCCCTTCTGTTTGGGTTTCAACTTCTGCTCAACATCCTGTTGGTAGAAGGGCTGTGTTCGGTGAGCTGGACCCACAGACCGATGGTTGGACCTGTTAACTAGCAACACATAGAAGTTGCAATAGCCAGAAACTGGTCAAGTAAGCAGGACCACATGAGGTATGCATGAAAAATGGTTTCTGTAATGCGCTTTGGGTATCGATAAAACAGCACTTTATGTAAACCATTATTATTATTATTATTATTATTATTATTATTATTATTATTATTATTATTATTATTATTATTATTATTATTATTAGTAGTAGTAGTAGTAGTAGTAGTAGTAGTAGTACAGTAAATCATGTACTGAATGACAGTGTGACAGACAGTGTGACAAACAGTGTGGCAGTGGGGAAGGAGTCGTTCACAGTGATGAACCTGCAGAGAATTCTCTGCCTAATCTGCAGCTCCAAGTGGCTTTACAGAACGTTATAGTGAGTTTCAATTCACTTAATTCAATTCAATTCATTTACTGCTCTGGCTCGGCCTCGGTTCTGTTGAGTCAGTTTTTTTTCCTCAAATGAAAAATACCATTGCTCTCTACCTGGAAAGAAAGTGTTTCCTACCAAGTTCACCAATCAGCTGGAAAGATCATGACATGTCAGGGTTGTGTCCCCCATTGTCCTCAAGTGACCAAAAATCAGTTGCTGCTGGTCTAAGTTATGATGAATTTACATTTTGACATTTTAAGCAAAACACAGCCTCGAAGAGCAAAAGCAGCTGTAATCAAGGATTTAGAGGTTTCTCTCTAGGTCTGCCTCCTCTTTTGGCCTTCAGTCTTCTTTCAGCCCCCCCCCCCCTCCTCCGGTGTTTCTTGATGAACAGATAAATGAATAGACGATCTCCATTACCTAGTGCACAAGCAGCTAAAACTCAAACAGTGCTGACAGTGTCGGGTACACAGCCCGGGTTTGTTGATAGAACATTTCTGGATGTGGTTGATTCTTGACAGTAAGCCAGGGCTGAAATAGACGTTTTCAAGCTCTCCAAGCTGAGACACATATTTACAAACGTATGTAAACAAGTTAAATGGTGGCTGTCAGCTTCGAAAGAAATGATTATAATTTGAAGATAATGCAGCAAGAGCGCGTTGAGAGTAACAGATGAGCGGTGGAACAGGAGCTGGTTTCTCCAGGACCTGCTGCAGGAACCTCTCAGCTGTGGGAAACATACTCCAGATTCCTTTTCACATTAGTAACAGGATCATGAATATGCATTTAAATGTTGCTTTTGTTTCTAATTTCTAACCAAACCTGTAGTAGAACCTGTTCTTCTGTCCTGACAGTGTAACAGATCCGTCTCCCTTTTCACTCGTCCCGTGTGCACTCGGCTCTGTGCTAACTTGAGAAACTGGGAAAGCTGAGGCCCGGCCCAGCAGTGACTGATCTGTAATAACAATTAGCAACAGCTTTGCACTGTTATTGTGAGCAGACTGTTGAGCTTATAAATACTGCAGGTTTATATTTCTGCTGCCCAGACTCCCTCTCTGTCCTGCGGAGCGATGTGTGCAGCCATGTTTCTGACCGGAGTTCATGCGAGGAACTGCGAAGTCTGTCCTAACCACAGCTGTTCCCATGTCACCATCTGCACTTTATCCTCGTCACAGTGTTGGAGTTTGAGTTTCCTCATTGTAAAGGACACCAGGTTTATGTTACAGCCTGTGACTGCGGTTTGAGAGGAGATAAACAAGGCAGTATATTTATCTTTTATGACCCATTTTAGTATTGAAATCTGCAAATCTGTGAACACTTTTGGAGGCACATGACTTTGGGCATGGCTGCAACTACCAATGATTTTCATTTCATTTATTGTTTATCTGTGAACTGAAAGAAAATGGGGGTAAAGGAGGGGATGGATGATGTAAGGTAGAGTTTTGAGGGATCAGCTCTGGACAGATTGTATGCGGGGTGACCAGGATTAATTGTAGTGGGTGATATTGTCTTTCATAGTGAATGTTCTGTTAGCAGTTTGTACCACTGTTGTAGTGAAAGTTTTGCTCTGTCTTTCCAATTCAGTAGGATTATTTTTTTTGGCCATGGTTGTGGACATGAGGATGAATGTTTGATGATGCTTTGGGATTGGTAAAGGAGAGAGGTCATAGTTCTTTATATATGGCATGATTATGGGGTCATGTTTTGCCCACCCTTGTTTTTGACATCTACATTAAGGCCATTAGATAGAAATAGTTGGGAAAAAATCAAGAAACTAATCAGACTGTTTGATAATGGAAAATGAAATAGACATTTCTTGAGCGGGAAACCAAATGTGCAGGGCAGGAGTCCTGACTGTACCTTCATATTAAAAGAAAAAATCAGCAAATGTAAGATGGAATATTTGACCCTTGAAAGCAACTTTAACAAACATTTTTATTTTTCTGTCCCTTAAAGCAGATATCAGTGGAATGTTTTTGTTAATATAAGTCCTAAATAGTCCTATTTTCCGTCAGCAATCACTTACATGAAGTATTTCAGCCTAAACACGAGTCTCTCCGTCACTCTGCTCTGCTGTAACCCGAGGAGAAAATTTTCCTTGTGGGATACAAGTGTTATCCAATGAGGGGAGAGAACGGCATGAAGGGCTGTGTGTGCAGCCAAGGGATGCGCGTGAATGTGGTGACGTAGCACGAGGACCAATTGATGCCTGACAAGGGCGGGGGCTGCTAACTCATGGTGCGTTCAAGGAAACTCGTACTTTGTGTTTTTCCTTCCTGTGAAGTCATACCAGTTCGATCTGGTACGAGTTCACGGGTCGGAAGTTACGAGTGGCCGTTATAGGGAACTTTCACAGACAACAGGACGGTAAAAACACGAGCTACGGGTTACCTGGAACGCTACCAAGTCGTAGTTGTGACTTGAAGCTGTAACTTACGGTTTCAAAAGCCTGCCTTGAACACAGCATTAGCCGAAACGGCCGTGCCGATGATATCTGCTTTAAAGGGACATTGTTTAATTTATTCTGTTATCTATTCAGGAAAATCGATTATTTGGTTCAAAAGTATGTTTTTCATTAATCAGTAGTCCCCCCCATCAACAAACTGAAGTGTTCTGGTAAGCTCTGAATTTGCCGTTCATATCATTCATATAGCGGGTAAGCTCGGTGCTGACTGCCATGTGGTGTCTCCATGTTTTTACGTTCGGTGGCAGCGTTACCGTAGGAAACCACAGAAACTCAGCGGAGACACCGGAGCTGTCGGCTCAGGTCGAGGCGGCGTCTGTGAAAAGTCACCGCGGTAACGCAGTGAGGAGGAATGGAGCGTTACACTGATGCTGCATTCACGTGCAGTCGGGCAGACGGCCGTCGGTAACAAACCAGATGTCATTTTAGTCACAGAAGTCCAGAGAAAGCTGGTAAAACGTGGGTCAGGTAAACAATACCACATCGCCATGACAACATATTGTCACGTACAGTATATTGTTTTGCCTCGTGGTGACGGACGACTTGTTTACATATAGGCTTGTTTATGCCGTTACGTGCAGCGGCTGTCGTCTGCCCAATTTCACGTGAATGCAGCATGAAAAATACGATTGAGTTGCTTGCAAACCGCAACGCTAGATGGGAGGAATTCCTACACAATGTACCTTTATTTAATTGATTAATTGAATAATCACCCCCCTGCACCAGGCTCATTCTCTTGCAACTAGAGAAACAGCTGATAAATCTCTTGTGAGAAAACACTGCACATGTTTCAGTTGGTCACTTTTCTTCTTTTAGTGTCTGAACACTGGAAACACAGTGAATTGGGCCGGGACTCCATGTTTTCCAGGACACCGTGACCCCGCCCCTCACTCCCCCTCACTATTACATTCCATGTCACTGTATGGCAGCCAGATTTTGGGAAGCTTCTTTCTGCGCCTCCTGCATTTCCTCCCTTTCTGCTGATGTCTGGTCTGTTTTTGCTTCTCTCACTCCACACTGAGCCGCTCTAGTTTTTTTTTTTGTTTTTTTTTCCCTGAGAGGAGTGTTTAGAGGAACATTTTCTCTGTGGCTGTATGGAATCACAGCTAAGACACAGGAAAGTGTTTTGTGACATTACTTTACACTCTCACTCCGCGTCGAGCCGATCTGCTGGAAACGCTGCACTCACACAACTAGAGAGCAAAGAGTTGGATTAAGGTTTCTCTACTAGCCCAGAGGTCTGTCGCCACTCCATAAATCCGCCCTGTGATCCCTCATGGCACACCTCCACACTCGTCAAGAGACAGCGCCACACACACAAAAAACACAGCTATGCGAGTGAGAGGTACAGAGGCGTAGGAGGTTTTTCGTCCGAAGATTCCTTTTACTTTGTAACCTACAATTGTTATAAGTTGTCTCATTCACTCCGGCCTCTCCTGCTGTCACATCATGATGTTAGATTGTTTTTCTGCTCAGCACATTTCACTTAAAAAACTACACATATCCATAATTCTGACATGTGGAGCCATATATCAGAAACAATTTCTTTTAAATAGAAAAGTATGGAAAAAATTAAAAGTTGACACATGCTATCTTAAGCATACTTTTCATACCGATCTGTTACTGCACAGACATGTTTTTACTTTTGATTTCATTTGATATACAGAAGTAAGAAGGGCTTTTATTATGGTAAAGGATCTAAATGATTCTTCCACTACTCAACCAATGTTTAAAAGGCTCCATGCTCTCCCAGAGTAACAGGAGGGAGAGATTACACTCGAAGCTGTAGCAGGTTATCCAAGCAACTTGCTGGCACAGAGAAATAGTGTATTGACACAGGCTTCTGGAGTGAGTGGGATTAGTGTTTGCTCTAAAAGATAGGCCTGTTTTCCTAATGGCTGAGCACATTTACTTAGCGCTTGTCAAACACATCCTATACAGGGAGGCAAATTGACTCTGGTCACTCAACCTTCTGTCGTCCTCAAAGCTCATCGCTGACTGAAATGCCACCAAATCTGCTCCAATACCGACAGAACTGTTTTCCTCTGGTTTTAACAAGGTGGGTTTAGGGAAGTGTTTGAAGTTCAGTTTAAGTTTAAAGCAGCAGCACTTCAGTGTTTTTGAGATAGACGTCTGTATTTAATTTTTACCGTTACAATGTTAGAGGGTTTTATATACACGAGGCTGTATTGATACAGTAATAGTCTCTCTGAGTAAAACTCAAACTAACCAGAAGTGCACTAGAGTGAGTCACCCACCAGATAACAGTGAAAATCGCACTAAGAGATCAATAAGGTAACATTGAACAGAACACTTAGCCATTTGATCTGGAAACATTTATTACATTTTCTTTAGGCCTGTGTTGTGTTGTGCTGATTTGAAGTATTGACCGTAACAGTATCTATCATTATATTTATACTTCTTCTTAAGACTGTATAAATGCTTCTTTTTTTAACTCTTTATTTATAGATAATGTTCATATAGTACAGACCAGGGTTCCTACGAAAGTATGGAATTTGATAAAAGTCAAATATATCGTTTTGTTGTTCTTCATTTTGTGCAGTTTGATATTTTTTAATTCACTTCCGTACATGCAGTTGTCATGGTCCTCCGCAGTTTCATTCATGTGCTCTGAAATGCACTTTGCTCAATAAAGAGCAAAATGAGTTTTTAAAGGCTTTAAAAAAAAAAATCTTGGTTTGAATTCTATAAAAGTGGGTCACGACTTAATGACCATGGGAAAATGTGGGTCCCAGAGTGAGACCAGTTGAGAACCCCTGGTTTATACCATCCACCCCATAATGAGAGCTCATCTTTTTTTTTTTTTTTTTTTTACCTTTTTATAGAAGCACTTTTCTCCGTTTTTACTTGAATGACAACTCCATCACTGATGTGTGTGTTTCCTTGTGTTTTGGGGCACAATCTAATCATCTTTTTTGATTGTTTGATTAGATGAAAGTGTGACAATACGAAGGCTATAATGTATTTAACTGAATTATTGTGTATTGTAGCTTTACAAACTCATAGTGTATTCCAGTCTTCCCAGCTTGTACATTGCATCTTGTTGTGGTTTTTGACCTGACATAATACCTGCTTCTTGCTCAGCTGGAGCCTAAAAGGGTCTCACACATCAAAAGCTCATCCTACAGAGGCTCCACTGTGTACAGTACATGAGGATCTAAATCCTATTTCCCCCGGTTTGCATTTGATCAAGAAATCAAACATGGTGTCCGGTTAAAAAAAACCACCAGCATGTGACTGACTCACTGGTCCATCGTACTCCAACCTGACATTATCCCCACCCAGCAGTTAAAATAAACCTTTTTGAGTGAAGAGGCCATGGATGTGGGAGCATGGCATGTAAAAGGGATTTTGCTGTGGAAGCCATTACATCATCAGACTGTGAGAGCTTGTAAATGTTGGTGTGAGCCAATAAAACCACTTTAATACCAGATAGTCGCTGTGTTATCCCAAACTGACAAGAAAAATCTGGCCTCCTCCCTCACCCTTGTTTTTACTGTTGGCAGCGTGGAATAATCATCACTCTTTATTATACTTCGTGTGAAAACATACTCTCTCTGTCTTTGCTGTAGTCAGCGATAGTTTTGATAGTTAGCACAGCTCTTGATTTATTTTTTAAAGTGACAAAGCACAGATATCTCCAATGTTTGAACTTTGAACTTGAACTAGTTGCAGCTCTTGTGTCCTCTGATCATCTGAGAGGCTCTTGAGGCAAATGTGATCTGGTGATGTGAGGCTGCAGCTCAGCTCAGCTCAGCTCATATGTTGTTCTGCTTTTACAGCAGTTTTTAAACAGCTGGATCAATAAAAAGACAGATGTTTGTCTCAGACGACTTCCTGCTGCCTTTATCTACATTGATATCAGACAGTATGAACTCCCTTGTGTTTATAACTGTGGATTTCTGTAATGTGATTGTTGCTTGGGAGTTATTCGTGATGCAACAACAGAACAAATATTGATCTATTAATGTTAGCAATCACTTAAAATGTTCTTGTTGCAACTGTAAGTGCACAAATTGTTCAGGGTCGTCACATCAGCATCGGATTCACAAGTACTGGTGAAAAGGCCTTTTGGTGAGGCCACACCCAGGTCTGCAGTGCTGCATTGTGCTGGCAGGGATTCAAGCTGAGGGCACTCTGAGAGAGAGAGAGAGAGAGAGAGAGAGAGAGAATTTGCATGTGGAGTATCAGGTGGCCATATCTAACTCTATTTATCCGTGTGTATATGAGCTGGAATCAGTGAATTTGGGTCATTTATGTTTTAACCAATAATTTAATTGCTAATTAATCCTGTGTCACTCGACCGTTCAGTTAGTGAAGTGCGTCTCATCTCCCCCTCATGCGGCCCGTTGCGGTGGGTGCACTGGTCTGATATTTGACTCAACAATCGAGTCTTGTTCTTCTATATGTCGGTGGAGTGACTCACACAACACTGATCTGAGGCCTGTGGGCTGAGTGGAAGGAATGGCAGCGGTTCATGGCCGTCAGACACCAGCTCTTCTCCTGCTGTGTGGGTAACAACAACCAAAAACTGCGCAGAGAGAGAGGCGGGGTAATGAAGACTGACAGTGAGGACATTTTGTGCAGATATGTGTTGGAAAGTGAACCATCAGCCTGCATCCTGTTAACCTCTCTAATCCTAATAAGAGCGGACAGGTAGTACACTTGAATACCACGGTTATCACTGAATATGACAGCAGGATTAAGCCTCCTCCCTTCAACCATCACCACATGAGAGAATTATTTATCATCATACTATAAATAACTTTTATATGAAAAAACAATGAACGGGAGATGAGGTGTGTGGATATGGTCATTTGATTTTGTTTGCTTTTGCATTTTAATGAGTTAAATAATGGTGTCAGTTACTAATCTTATATATAAATACACTGAAACAAAGAGTGGAGGCTGAGTCACGATGAAACCAGAACAAACCTCTTTGATATTTATATTCCTCTATTCTCTGTCTGTGGATTCCTGATATAATCACATCCACAGATAAAGGTTAGAAATGAAATGTGAAGAAGAACTGAGACCAGGACAAAACATGCAGTATGATTATGGCCTGAATTATTAACTGACATTTCACAGGTGACACAGACAAAATCTGTAGAGTAAGTCTGTTTGTTTTCACAGTGTCAGGACAGTAGAACTGACTCTGGTCCAGCACTGCTGCCTCCAGGACTGACATCAGTCAATACCTCAAGGTGGATGCTGTTTACATTTCCATAAGTTACACATGGAAGACTATCTTTTCTTAACCCTTTGTCACTGGGTAGAGATAAGATAATGTAGTGCTTAATCAAAAGAGGTTATGCTCCGATATTCAATTAAAGGGATAGTTCAACATTTTGGCAAATTGCCATACAGTAGGCTAATTCCTGTAGTTTTAGGAGTAGGTTCGTTACCTTTAATTGTTGGAGCAAGCTATTTTTAGAATGGTTTTCGAGGTAAATGCAGAGACTGTTTGCAGAAAAACTGCCCCCGACAGGAACACGTATCAACGGTTTTGCATGAATTTACCTTTAAAACACAGTCTCGTAACATTCTGTTATTATCTCATAGCGTGGTGAATGTGCAGGTTGCAACTTCTCCACCAGAGCATTTTGGAGTTGTTGGATTGTGTATTTGATGAGTTTGATGAGGGAAACCAAGAAATCCCATGAGCCTCCGTAGCGTAGCTCTGAGCAGCTCACGGCTCTGCTCCGCCGTTCTAAAAATAGCTTGCACTGACAATTAAAGGTAACGAACCTACTGCTATGACTATAGGGATTATGGCAATTGGCCAATTTGCCAAAATGTTGAACTAACCCTTCAATAATAAAATGACTGATATAAATTCTCAATGGTAATACCTCATCTGCTCTCTTCCTGGTTTAGTTTAGTTTTGTTCCTACTGATTTAAGTATTACCTTTTCATCAGATGAAATGACTGCTGGGAATTTCTCTTTATCCTTCCTTCCTGTCTGATTTCAAAATCATGTCCAACTTCCTCTTTCCATTCATTAAGTTAGTCTTTAACAAGAAGTGATCAGAAAAGATCTCGTGATCTATTCCTGCGATTTATTTGCACACCTTGTTTTCGTTTCTCTCCTCTTCTCTTGTCCCACTCTTTCTGTCCCGTCAGCTTTTCGTCCCTCTCTGTACCTCATCTAATTACCACGAGGAAACACTGCACTATTGTTTACCCCAGAGGATCCCCGGTAAAGTCGGTGCTGGAATGAGCGGCTGCCCTGACCCGTTTGTTCTGCTGCTCTTTGCTCCCCTTTAGCTTTGAGGAAACCACTTCTTCTTATTGCTCTTGGGTCTTTGGACCACATTAACCCCTTTCACACACTTCAGAAACCGAGCACCTCTTACGTAACATTGGGTTAAAAGTTCAGTTGAGGAGAAGTGTTTTTTCTTTGAGATTGTCACATGGCAGAAGGAGCAGGAATAATGAGGTGAACGACTGAAGAACAGAGCAGACACTGTCTGCCAGTGTGAGAAATGACATTGCGTCAAAGGCATCTTGACAATGTTTGAAATAAATCCTGTAAGGCAGCTGTGCTCCACAGCAAAGGAAGGGGCCTCTGCTACAAATAGTCACCACACACAGCAAAGGACTCAGAGTTCAGTCATCTAGTTACATAGAAGAGTTGAACTTTTCAATGGAAGAATGCATCAAGGCAGACCTGTCTTCTTGATTTGACTATTTTCTTCCCATGCAGGCCCAAAAATAGTTGAATCCTGAAGACGGAAAGATATTTTCCCAGGCAGCAGCTGCCATCTCACCTGGACCAAACCTTCACATGTTTGACAGCAGTTTATCAAAGAGAGATGGAAATGGGGAGTGGGGATTAGAATTTCAAATGAAACATTAGATATAAAGAAATGAAACATCAGTGCATGGTGTTATAAAATACTGTTTGGTGGTTCATCAGGGTTACTCTGCTGTGGCTAAAGCTTGTCAAAAACACATACACAAACGATTCATTAGATTCTGGGGAAACCCCACCCCCCCCCCACAGTGAATCAAGTCGGATTCATATCCAACTTGATTCACTGTGTTTTTTTTCATAGCATGTCAGACATTGTGAAAAACATCCAGATAATGTGTTCCCTCTTTGTTTTTTCATCTCTTGGTGTGTCTCTGCTGCCTTTGCAACCAGTTTCCCTTTGAGGGGAAAAAGAACTCATCAATGACATGAAAGGGTCCAAAACCCCCCAAAGTTCAGAATTTACTGTCATAGATTAACTTTCATTTCCTTGGGAGCTGGGAACTGTGAACATAACCAGTGTCAGTGTTCATTTCCCACTTCAGTTTCCATTTGTGTTGAAATGTCACTTCTCTGCTTGTGGTCACACGTGCAGCTGAGCCCAGTTGTCAACATCTCTAATTTTAGCTGTGTCAACTATAAACATGCACTATGTTTAAATCACACTGTACATATAAAGCAAGCAGCCACACACTCATACACCTAACTTTGATAGTGCTGATGGAAACATAAAAAGAAAGAGAACTAACCCTCAGTTTAGCCAAACCTCATATATTATCTCCCCACTGCATCTGCACACTAATAATGCAGACAGCAGCAGTGTGTCGTCTGTTTGACAGAACTGATCCTTTCCTCCTTTCCAGATTTGTCACTGTAAAACAAATCTTAACCTTGTGGTTTTGTTTTTCTTTCTTTTTGAAATTGAAATGTACTCAGAAGTGAGTCACTTTCGTTAAAAATCAAGGCAGTTTCAATTTGTCAGATGGAAACTGGATTTAAAAGTTTGCCAATTAAATATATGGAAAGCACAGTAAAATTTGGTGGTTATTATTCTCACTGTTATAAATTGGTAGACATAAATAGTAATTGCAGCCTTTAAAAGCAGGTTTAACCCCCTTTTATTTTCCTGCTGCCTCCTGTTGGCTTTATTTTCACTTTCTCAGCTTGTTGATATTCACACTGACTTTAAGTTAATCTTTTCTTTCCCAAATCTTTTTAAAGCTGTTGTATGAATGAACTGTCATGCATTCGTATTACAGTTTCTCTCAATTGTTAAAACACTAAACCCTGTTGTCTGAACCAAATTCTCAGTTGCCTGAACCCACTGATTGAATCAGTCACTCGTTTGGCAAAACCATCAGCACTTTTCACCTGTTTAGACACAACTTGCCAACACATTTTCATTGTGATGCACCTGTGTTGCATAATGCTGAGCACAGGTGGCAAAAGTCAAACACAACTAAAGCACAGGTTTCACCGGTTGAACACAACAACTCAAAATTAATCACACTTGCGGCTAATGATGTGAGGGAACATATATAAACCAGTTCAGGATGAAGTCCTGTGGCCTGACCCAGTGCAGAGAAATGATGCTGTGGCTGAGTTGTGCACTTCTCATTTCTATGTTTTTGTACTTTATTTTTTACGTAGGCTTACTGCATACAAGTGCTAAATGCACAAGATTTCTGTTTGTTTTTGTACTGTACAAGTGCTACGTGTAAAATGCACAGGATTTCTGTGCTTTGTATTTTTATTTTTTACATAGTACTATGTACAAGTGCTACATAAATGCATAGGTTTTTTGTTTTGCAAGATGCATTTATGGAGGGAGAGGAAGAGGAGAAGATGAGAGACAACAGGGTGAAGGAAGAGAGGATAAGGGAGGGAGGGATGAACTGGGAAGAAAAAAGAAGAAGGAAGGAAAAGGGGATGAAATGGATGTGGGGAGGGAGGGAGGGAGGAGGGTGAAAGAAAGGGAAAGAGAGAAGTGCTAAATGCACAGGTTTTTTTGTTTTGCAACATGCATTTAGCCTACAGTGAACAGTAAACATTTGCTTCATGTGCTGAGCTTTGTGTTTTCTATTTTTCTATCTAGTGTTTAGTGACTGCTCAGTAGTGTTTTTACTGTGTGTGTGTTTTGAGGTGAAAGTTTGGTTTTGCAAGAAGAGTCTGAGGTTTTGTGAATGTAGCTTGAAAATTGGGGTTTGTGTTCACAGTTTAGAGAAAAGGTGAGCAGCTTTCAAGAAATGTGTCTTAGCAATCGAGAGAAACTGTAATGTAAGTGATGGTTAAGGGATGTTTACTGTAGAAACACAACTCATTTAGTTTGGATTCACTTGGATTGTAGTTTGAGAATTGAGTGCAGCTGAAGCCAGAGCCATTTGAACTGTTAATGTTTTTGAGCAGCTTACTCTCTCCCACTCTTCCTGTTTAGTTTTCAGCGCGGTCTTTGCCCTGGAACAGTCCAACATAGAGATATTATGGTGTCATATGTTTATAGATGTTTACAGATGTACACGAGCCTCTAGCCACAGGTGTAAGAAGCTGTGGTTACTGATGTAAACCTGCTCTATAAACACAGAGCGCAGGCCATGTTTGTCTGCTGTGATCAGTGATGTGTGAGTGAAATCAGTAGAAACACAAATAAAGCAGGGATCAGAGGACGTCATCTCTGCTGCAGACGAAGAATAGCCGGGCATCTCAATGAGCCGTCTGGCTACTGAAGGAAACGAGCACACACACTGGCACTGGTGCTGTGGTCAGTCTGCAACTGTTAACGCTGCTTCTCAAAATGAGAAACAAACTAGTTCAGCTTGAACTGTGTGTGAGGACCTGTCAGTTGACTAAACAACAGTGGTCAATGAGACACATGTCAAAGCAGGTGTGAAGAGATGATCAGATCACTGAGGACACGTCGATACAACATGGCCTTTGTGTAAATGTGATGCACCTGCCCTTTAAAGAGGAACTACGTAGGACTTTTAACTCATTATTACTATTATTATAAGCCAATTAAACAGCTTCGGAGTAATTGTGATGGTTAAATAAATGACTTGTAACTTGTTACAGGGAGAATGGAGGCTCACATGTTGCCTTGTAAGATCAGAGCCTCCAACCTGGTGTCCCAGCTCTCGTCTCTGCGGCACCATGACACAAACGCGCCCCGAAACCCCTAATCTCTTGTTTATGACAGATACGACTTCACAAATATACACGCCATAACAGTGATATATAATGTTATCCGCCGCTCCATGGATTGATTTCTCACCGGAAACAAATGCACATGGCTGGGAGGAGGGTTAGCAAAACAGAGGAGAAGCGACCAGACATGCTTAGTTCCCCTTTAAGTTTCATTAATGGATTTGTGTTTTCACAAAATCCAGTGTCTGCTTAATCAAACCCTCTCTGATGTTGAATGATCCCACTCCCAGTGTTTCACTGCATGTTGCACGTACACACGATGAATCAGGCTTTTGTCTGGGTTCCTGGGAATCGTTTTATTTTCGGTCCCAGACTTTGGGGATATTTTTCTCAGATACTCGGCGTCACGGCTTCATCATTGGAAATCTTGTTTTTCAGCTGACTTGGGATCAGGTTATCCTGGTCTTGATCTTCATATACCTTTTTAGATCAGTATCAGTGCACAAATGGACACTTTAGGTATGTTTACAGTACATGGCATGTTGTCATTACCCAATCCCCCACTATTTCCTGGCTAATGTAGGCTCAGTTTTCAAACAGTAAAATGACGTAGAGCCTGTTACATAGCCCGAGGAGGAAAAAACTTTCTTACAGGATTCATACACAGGTCTACAGTTTATGGAACAGCATTAGAAATGATTTTTCCAATTTCAAGGTTTAAGAAAGTTTGTGATTTGCTTCTGTCTGAGGCAGGGACCTGTAATTAAGGACTGTGACTCGTCTTCTCTAAGTCAGAGAGGGTTATGTTATATAAGAGATGTCTCTGATACTGTAGCTGAGGAGTCCCTGAGATCTGTGATTATTTTTCTGTTGTGGCTGTCTTTCATCTCCATCCCAGTGACTAATGCTCTCTTCCTTCTCACCAACTCCCTGATTGAGCCAAATACTTTACTTTTCTTGTTTGTCTTCCTGGTTGTTCTAACCCTCTTCTCTAAGTCAGCCTCTGTACCTGTCAGCTGTAGTCCAGAGGTTCCCAAACTTTTAAAGGAACAGTCTGACAATGACAGAAATGACAGAAATGTTCTGGTATTGACATATTTTCCTATTGTAGCAACAATATGTTCCATAATCCCTTATCTTGTCATATCATTAAAACCTCCCCTTTGTTATATCGCATAAAATAAGAATTTTTCCTAATGTAGCCACATACAGCACAGACTCAGTCTGGTAATAGCAGTTTTTTCATGAGGTGCTGTGGACTTCATAGTTGCTATACTGTACATAAAGCAGTAATACTTCACTGTGGTCTACTGTAATTCTAAATGTAGTAACCTGAATAACTTCATGTGCTTACAATATTGTGCCCACACAGAATTAGTGAGTGTAAATGGATGTGACAACATCTGAAGCTGAAATTCTCCTGGACACCACACTTGTTGTCACAAAACCGAAATAAACTAACGCTGAGTTTTCTGGCAGGTCATCAATGCCTCCTGCCCAGAGTTGCACAGCGTGCAAAGCTTGACGTCCATGTTTCTCATTTCACTGGACCATCAGATCTGCTCCCTGGGGCGTTTGAGGCTGAGTGGCGATGAACTCATTGAGAATTATGGGAGACTGGCTTTCTGACAGTGGGATCTTGTGCGGCGTCACAAAGGGCCCTGACCTTTTAAACCAAACACTGGTTTTGTTTCTTAAATGGCTGAAGCACATTTCCCTCTATGGCATTGACAGTGATTTGCATGGACATGCTCTGAGCAAACCATTTGTATCTTAACTGTAAACAGAGGCTCTGTTATCGGGTCAGTTGTTTTGTCACCGCAGTTGTTTCTTAATTTTGGAGATTTGGATGATTTGAAATCTCAAGTATTATAATTCTAATGTGTAAACACAACAGCGTATCAACACATAGCACCACTCAAAGTATCACAACCCTTAACCTCATTCAATTATCAAAATGATCGTGGCAGCTAACAGTTAGTTTCATTATCAATTAATCTGCTGATTATTTCCCTTCACTCACTGAAAGATTTTTGAAAATATTAGAAAATAGCAAAAAACAAATTCCTAAGGCCAAGATGTTGCCATCATTGTTTCTTTTCTACCCAACATTGCGAGTTTTATATCACCTCAAATAAAGATGTAATAAATAAATAAGTCAATGTTTGGTATCATCAAAATATTCCAATTTTTTTCTGTAGAATCGAGTGCTTAATCCAAAGATGAAGACAAAAAATAAATCAAATTATTGTCTTCATCCTATATTATTAAATCAAGAATGGCAACAAAGGTTTGCAAGAAGTCCTAAAACCTTTACTGGTCTCACCGCAGTTAATCTGGACAAACATACTGGACATGGATAGAGTCAGTTAAAGTCGTTATCATTACATTGAAGATTAACAGCATTAAAGTGGCCATTTATCTTGTGTAGTTTTTAGCCAAGGATGTCAGCATCAATCAGCCGGTCCAGACTAAAATATTGCCGCATTTATTTGATGGATGTTTTTTGTACAGACACTCATGCCTCCCAGACGATGAATCCTACAGACTCTGTTGTTTCATTGTTGGTCTTAAAGGGATAGTTCAACATTTTGGCAAATTGGCCCATTGCCATAATCCCTATAGTTTTAGGAGTAGGTTCGTTACCTTTAATTGTCAGTGCAAGCTATTTTTAGAACGGCGGAGCAGAGCCGTGAGCTGCTCAGAGCTACGCTACGGAGGCAAATGGGATTTCTTGGTTTCCCTCATCAAACTCATCAAATACACAATCCAACAACTCCAAAACGCTCTGGTGGACAAGTTGTGACCTGCACATTCACCACGCTATGAGATAATAACGGAACGGTGTTGTTTTCTAGGTTTTCGAGGCAAATGCAGAGACTGCTTGCCAAAAAACTGCCCCCGACGGAACGCACATCAGCGGTTTTGCATGAATTTACCTAGAAAACAACTCTGTCTCACAACGTTTGTGTATTTGATGAGTTTGATGAGGGAAACCAAGAAATCCCATGAGCCTCCGTAGCATAGCTCTGAGCAGCTCGCGGCTCTGCTCGGCCATTCTAAAAATAGCTTGCACCGATACTGTAAAGGTAACAAAACTACTGCTATGACTATAGGGATTAATTTGCCAAAATGTTGAGCTATCCCTTTAATGAAATATCTCATACTAAAGGGTAGTTTGCCTTGAAACCTGCTCAGAAATACAGTATATGGAGGGCACTCTCTCATTAACTCAAGCAACTTTGGTGATCCACTGAACTTTAACTTGTGACAAAATAGTTGTCAAACTAAATGCAACATCACGTCAGCCTGAGCTGCACCAGTTTGCTATATGATGGTAAACAGGGCAAATGTCTCAGCTGTTAAATGTTTTATAGTGACAGTTAAACCTGCACACATCCTGCCTCAGACACATTTTAGAGGACTGTTTTGACAGGAACAGTTGCTGCCAGAACCCACATCCCACTGTGCTTTCACTTGACCCGGGAACCATGACTGCGAGACCCCTCCACACTATTATTAAGTCGCCACAGCGACCACAGTCCAGTCTGACCAGCGAGACCTCAGGTTTGACATTACAAAGGGGCACGGGTTATGAGCTGGCCCCTGGAGAGCGTCATCGGCCCTCACACGCTGTGACATAAGCCTGATCCGCGTTGGACTCAGACTCACACTCTTTCACTTTTCTTTGTTGACATCCTGCCCGCGCTGCGGTGGATGAGCTGGCCTGGTAAAAGGCTCGGAAGAGGATATGATTCGGCCGAAGTTAAATGAGCAATGCCTCTTTGAACACCGTTGAATCACACAGAGCTACTGTTGGAGAAGGAATGCTAACAATTTGGTGACACTTTCCCAAATCATTTTGCAGTCAGTGAGTCAGAAGAATGCCGTTTTTATCTCATGCCCGTTTCACTTAAGGAACTTTGAAGTTTGAGACAAAGCGTATCTCTGTGTGGCGGAGGACCGTGCCGTCACATGATCTCTAAACACAACCCAACATGGAACTTGATTTGTAACCCTGAGCATTTGATGACTTACTAAGAGATTATCCCTCTGTGAGCTAAATGAAGCAGTCATTTGTCTCTGCTCTCTATCTGAGAGTCTTCTGTGACCCCTCCACCAGTTCCAAACACTCCTCAACCCAGAACCACAATCCTCCTCTCCTCTCCTCTCCTCTCCTCTCCTCTCCTCTCCTCTCCTCTCCTCTCCTCTCCTCCCCTCCTCTTCACAAGCAGCCAATGAAGTCATCCTCATATGATTAAAATTGTCTCTGCTCTGCTCTGCATGAGTCAGACCATACAGCAGCAGACAAAGACCTTAATTAACTCACTACAGACAGAGGCCTTAATGGAATCTGAACTGAATACCATTGTGTAAGGCAGCACTGGAGGGTTGATTGATTTCCTCAAAAAGAACAAATAAGGAACCGGATGATACTGTACATTATTATCAGATAATGAAAAGCTTTGGCAAAAACTACATGTAATGAGTTGATGTACTGAACATCAGGAGACACATGTAGAATGTTATTAATATGATACAAATGAGACAAAGAGACAACAGAATTTACATGTTTATTTAATGTTTGTCATTATAAGAGATAAAAGAAACAGTCAGTGTTGGCTAAAACATTGGAATATACCTGAATATGTTGTTCTCATTGAACTAGCAGCTGGATGTAATGCTGTACTATAGGTACTTGACCATTAAACCTGCAGTTGTGTTAGACCCAGTGGCCAGTGCTCAGAGCACACTATGAAAACTGTGTTGTAAGTCTGCAGAGAAGTCAATACAGGCAGCAGATAAATAATTCAAATGTCTATGTTTTTCCACCTCCAGTAGCAGAAGTACTAACCCAGACTGGTCTGGAGCCACAGTACTGAAAAAAGAGCAAAACTGAACTGAACTTTGGTAATTCCTGGATCACGGTAACTTTATATACATTAATCCGTGAGACAATGGAGCCATGTACATGTATACAACATACAATGAAGAGGCTATAGTGAATTGGCAGATATAAAATGTTAGGATACACTGCAAGCACAGTTAAAGATTCTAATTTGGAAAAAAACAAAACAAGGATTAGTCAGTGTCCTGATATCAGGATGAGAATCACAGGGTAATAACCTGAGTTCCCACAAGATGAAGGATGACTGATTTTGAAAAACCACAACTCAAAACACGTCCAATTAAAAGGTTTTCCCACCTTAACCGCAAGTAGTTCAACACATCTGAACAGCTTCTCCAGATGTTGACGTGAGGACAGACAGAGCACTCGGCTTATGAAAACAACATCAGCCCCGTGGCATCCTCCTCTGTTTGCTCCTCCCAAACGACTTTGACCGAGCCGTCGTCAGACACTTTACACCAGAACATGCTGGCACCATCTCAACTCTGCCTTTGCTCTGCCTTTGGCTCAGTCTATGCTTTCAGGCCAAGAATAACAATGTTGACCTACTGCAGTGACTGAAGTGGAGCAAATCACGTCTGTGCAAACAGCTCCGGTGTCACTTTGAGTCTTTGTGTCGGTCCACACTCAGAAAACCCTCTCCCACTGGGATGTGTTTGAGATTTTATTAGTCATGTTGTCATTAAATTATGTCATTTTACGTTCTTGTCTTTTTTCCTCGACCTGCCCTGTCGACTTGAGCTGAAGTTTGTGACTGAGGTTTTGCAGAATAACTTTTTTGAGAAGAGGGCAAACAACACATTTGCATTCCTGTGGGCTGTGTGTGGAGGTGGAAAGAGCAAGAGTGCAGTAAAATAATGTTTTCTGCAGTTGTGAATAAGTTAATGAAACTTCTTTGAGTGAAGAAGTGTCCTTCTCTATCAGATCCAGGGTTTTCTGCTACATGCATTTATTGGTGACGGCCCACCATGACTAAATTATTGCCGCCCCTCCTTCAGTATTGGGGCAGATGCACAATAATAATCCTATTTTATTATTTTTATTAGCCTTTATTTAACCAGGCTGGTCCTGTTGAGATACAATTACCCCTTTTTCAAAGGAAGCCTGGCCAAGACAGCAGCATAGGACAATTGCAACAATTAAAAGACACAAAATCAAAGGCAACAGGACTAATCCACCAGTTATTATTACTTTGCACCCTTTTCCACTACATAGTTACAGCTCTACTTGGCTCAACTCGGTTTAGGTGCTTTTCCATCACAGCGGAGTTCTTCATAGTTAGGGGGGTAGGGGTCGTCATATGACGGCGGCTACGGCCGCATCGTCTCGCTCTTTTTTTTCTCTCCTCTCCAAACTCACTCGTCTGCACCTCGATTACGGACCACACAGCAGTTAATTAACTCGTGTAAAAGAATAACTAATGTCTCAGTACAGATCAGTGGTCGCTGTTGCCGGTGTTTTTTTTTAAATTATCGTGTTTGATTCTCGTGTTGGACGTCGCGCTCGAGTGCGACTGGACATATTAGAAAAGTCTAGCTGCCGCCGCTCCTTTAAAAACTCCTAGCAGACACTGAGAAGTGTGTGTGTTTGCTGGTGTGACTGTAGATTCTCTGTTGTGATGACATCAGGTCAGTGTGACTGATCATTCCTGGAATTGTATGAACTTACTCTTAGATATGAAAATGCTGGAATTAGCTATGACACTGACTAATTAGTTTGGTGACCTAATGTCAGCTGTGTATTATTTATTTGCATGCTTTTCTAAGTTTAACTCTGTGTTGATTAAACTCCTCTCCCTCCAGAGGTTCATTATGAGCAAAATGTCCCTTCTGTTGCGAGACTTTTTGTGTTTTATTGCAGTTGATACGGAGCGAGCCAAGTTTAGAAAGAATACAAACTGTCGGCCATAAAAATGTCTCCTTAAACTATGCAATGCATCTTTTTTACACAGACCAGGTGGACCAATACACACTGGTTAAACATAAATCAGCTCTCAGTATTTTAGCTGCTCCACATCCTGCTTCCTGCTGGCCCAACACTAAAATGTTGAATGTCAAGCCATTTACCAAAAAAACACTGCCAAAGGTCCGATATCAGGACCTTCGGTTCCTCACCCTGTCTGTGAGCAGGTTGTTGTTATTAGTGCTTGAGTGTTTGGTTTTCACTGGCTGTCCAGTCAGGAAGTTCCTACTACACAAGGACTGTAGACTCACGGGCAGAGCTCTGTCCTCGTCTGACCCCACGGTTCCTGAACCAGGCAGGTTAGCCGGTTCAGAGACAGATGGAGCGCTGAACAGAATACCAGCTCCTCTGAGATTATAGAATACATCATGCGTCACATTGCAAAAAAACCCACAAAAAAAACCCCACGTTTTTTTGGATGTGAAAATGATACCGTCACTGTAACTCAGTCTGACCCTGGATGTTCCTTTTTTTGTCCAGACAGTCGAATATGTTTTTCCACACTGTCTGCCCGTTTTAATGATTTGTTCAGCTGGGTGAGTCATAAATGAAGGGCGAGCTCGGTGCTGTGATCCAGTTGTTTTGAGCCAGTAGTACAGAGGCTAAAGTGTCCTGAGTGCCTCTGATTCCCACAAGCATCTTAATACTATGATCTTTACCCACAGACTCACTACACACTGGTCTGACTCACAGTCTTACTTCACTTGCACTTAGTTTCTACTAAGAATTGACTCTGATCTTTTAACTATGTGCATTGTACTGTGCGTATTTATGACTGAAATTCAATGCAAACAGTGAAATCATTGATTACATTTCAAAAGCGGTGATGATCAGAAAGAGCTTGTGAAGCTCTGACATGTTGTTTGCAGTTGGAAAAAGGAAATCTTGTGTTGCACTGCATCGACTCCGTCAGCCAATCACAGCTCAAACGGAACAGCGTGATTCCGAGTTCAAGTGAACTTCAGCAGTGAATGACCTCCTTGACTCCTCGGCGATTAGCTTGGCATTAGCCTCCTCCGAGCGAGCTCGCATGTTGGTTAGCTGCGTTGGTGCAGGGTGGGGTCGAGGAGGGGTGTTTTCCCATTCCACAGACACAAGGCTCGGGGCGCTCTAAGTGATTCACTGAGGAATTTGTTTACTTGTGGCAGAGCTACAAATAACTGCAGGGTTTATATAGGGCGAAAAACGACTTCCCCTCCAGGCAGCCATACAACATAAACAGAACTGTGAGGGGAAATACTGGACCGTCTTATTAAAGCACAACCACTACACATGTTCCAAACGGCCACATGGATCCCATTACTCACTGAGGAGCTTTTTTTTCCATCAGGGCTGCTGGCCCTGGCTTCTTCGTCCTCACTCTGGCAATTTGTCTGACTCTGACTTAAATAGATCCTAAAACCATGTTATTAATCTGTCTCGGACCGATGCTGTTTGAAACTATGTAAGAGGAAAAGCTCGCTCTGCTGCGTCCAGCCTGACAGCGTTTCAAGACAATGTTTGGCGTGAGGCCAACGTCTCTGTGTGTCTGACCCACAAACAAATTATCCACACCTAACGTGGACTCAGAACCTGACCTCGCACGTTAAGCACAAACCTGTGTGTAATGTAACGTGGGGCTTCTTCTCATTTATTTTCAACGGTGTGTGTGTATTTGTACTCATCCTTCACATCTTCCTCTCTTCTTCCTCCAGGCGTTTGGGAACGCAAAGACAGCCCACAATAACAACTCGAGTCGTTTTGGAAAGTTCATCCAGGTGAACTACCAGGAGAGCGGCACTGTGAGAGGGTAAGGAACCAGACACACATGCTCTATGTTTTGTAAAAAAGAAAAAAAGAAAAGAAAAGAGAAAACATGATTTGATTGTGTTGTTTTTTCAGGGCTTATGTGGAGAAATACCTCCTGGAGAAGTCGAGGCTGGTCTATCAGGAGCACAATGAGCGGTGAGTGCAGCGTCATCATAATCTTACATAACAGTGCAAAACAGGTGGACATGGCTTTATGGAGGAGGTGACACTTAGACAGTGTAACATACTGTAAGTGCTGATGTGAAGTGCATTAAAAAAACAAACAAACGTGAAAAGGCAAATATTTTTTAGGTTGACTCCAGTCAGTTGAGTCAGTCTTACATGACATTTGAACTGCACTTTACTTGAAACCTTGGCGTTAGAACCAAGCATAAATAAAGTAAAAGCTTCTTTCTGTGGTATATAAATATACTTTTTTATTAGTATAAAGTATAAATAAATGGATTTTGAATTCTGGCAACAAATGCTTGTGAGTTACTGTGACTCAGAGAGCCTGCTGCTGGAGTTTGCCAAAGCGAGTCATGAAGTGAACTGAGGCCTAAGTGGGGCTGACACTAATGTGTAGCGTTGGCTGGATGGAGTGGTGAGGGTTAACCATGGGGGGGCACTGAGCTCCCCCCCCGTTAGCCACCTCTTATTGAGATGAATTGCTGACTCCAGGCTCCATGAGCTTGTGTATGTGTGTGTTCCAAAACTCTTGGTCACACAGCTGCTGAACACTTTTGACCTCCAACCTTTACGCTGTCAGAAAACAGGTGTGCACGCGCGCACACACACACACACACACACACACACACACACACACACACACACACACACACACACACACACACACACACATACACACACACACACACACAAACACTCACTCACACACATTCATGCACACTTCCACACACCAACAAACTTGGTTGTCATTTGTCTTTTCTTCGGCGTCTTGCTTTTGGGAATTCTTATTGGTCCATCAGTCCAACAACACAACATTCAAGTAACTAATTAAAGCAGAAGTAAGCGATATTTTTGTGTTAATATAAGTCTTAAATAGTTATATCTTCCGACAGCAATCACTTACATAGAGTGTTTGGACCGAAACATGGGTCTGTCAGTCACTCTGCTCTGCTCTGAGCCGAGGAGAAAACTTTTCTTGTATCCTACAATTTTTATCCAATGAGGAGAGAGAACGGCATGAAGGGCTGTGTGTGCAGCCAAGGGATGCGCGTGAATGTGGTGACGTAGGGACGAGGCCCAATAGATCCATGACGAGGGCGGGGGCTGTTAACTCCATCGGCTGACAAGAAGTTATGGTGCATTCAAGGCAACCCGTAACTCGTGTTTTTCCGACCTGTGAAGTCGTACCAGCTCGATCTGGTACGAGTTCATGGGTCGGAAGTTACGAGTGGCCGTTATAGTGACTTTCACAGGTAAAACAGGTTGGAGAAACGCGAGTGGGTTGCCTGGAACGCCACAAAGTCGTAAGTTGTGACTTGAAGCTGTAATTTACGGTTTCAAAAGCCTGCCTGGAACGCAGCATTAGCCAAAACGACCGGATCGCTTACTTCTGCTTTAAATAAGACTGAATAAAAATCAACCTGGCTCCTCTCATGTGGAGAAATCCAGTACAGATATAACTAGATGAATAGAATTTGAAAGTACAAAATACATACTTAATTGTATATAAAATGTATAATAAAGGAGGAATAGAGGAATAGAAATACACAGAGAACAGAAATACAAGGGAAGAAATAAGTATAATAGTAACATATGAATAATAATATATTAAGTATTGATACTTATTGATAAAATAATGATTCACTGTATAGTATGTAATGTAACACATTGACATAATATAGTTTAATAGTATATACTACACTGTTGCCCATAAAGTTGGAGTGATTCTATTTTAACGATAATATTTATCATACAGTAAGTGAGAAAGACACCTACAGTATTTTCGATATTCGAGAATTGACAATAAAAATCTTTGAATCTTGAAATATTCCTATTTTTATTCCAATTATTATATTGTTCAATTGTGGTCACAATAATATGATTAGAAGAGATTGATCAAAAGTTTTGAGGAGATATACACTTTATCTATCAAGATTAAATCACATTGTCACAATCATTTCATGAGAAGAGGTAAAAGAATATTTTATTCCAACTTCATGGTCAATTGGTATAATATAGTGTGAAATAGAAAATATAGATGAAATGTACAATCAAGTGTAAAATTTATAGAATTTTGTCAAGCAACATGATATAGAACAATATAGTGTATGGTATTGTGTCAGTAGAGCATTATTTACCTAATAAGTTATATACAGTCAATAGTCCAGTATGATATTCAATGTAATATAATGAATTGGATTGTCTGAGACAAGTGACGTTTCATGAAATGATACAGTTAAAACAAATGACTGAATTAACAGTCATTTGAAGCAAAATATTTTTGTCTTGCATTTGCATATTCTCAAATGTAACCAAACAAAACAACATTTCTGGTTAGTCAACAATAAAACTTGCAGGGTTCAACTTTAACCTTCCTGTTTCTTCTTGTCTCTGTTTTCAGAAACTATCACGTGTTTTACTACCTGCTGGCAGGAACCAGTGAAGAGGAGAGGAAAGCCTTTCACCTCATGAAGCCTGAAGAATACCATTACCTCAGTCAGGTGGGACCCTCAGCACCAGGCACAGTCGGCTGTTGAGCTCAGAAAATATGACATAAACAAGTCGCTGTGTCTGTTTTTTTGTTTTTTTTAATGTGTATGATTTCTGTGTCCTGTGTTGTTATGCATTTGGTACAGTTATTATGAATAGTCATTTATCCGTACAGTCTTGAATCTTCGTTTGTCTGTGTTGGTGTCATCTGCTCGTCCTCAAACCTGAGGAAGCCGAGCACAGTTACCTCTGTGTCTCAGTGTCGGCAAACAGGAAAGAGATAAATGAGCGCACAAAGGAAACACATTCCACTGTCAGTGGCTTTCAACACCTACGATACATTCCCTCTCCCTTTCATACTCTCACACCAGACCCTCAGTTTTCTCATAAACCAGATTGTTTTAATTTGTACATCTGTTTGTGTTCATTTGTATTTTGTGGGTGTAGCTGCATGTGTGTGTACCGGCACATCCTCATCCCCCCACCACGCCCGTGAAACATCACACACAAAAACACAAAAACAGACAGAAATGGTATTTGTCACTCGTGCCTCTTGTGTGTTTCCCACAACGAAAACAGGTTTCACTTAACCACAAAAACAAAGCCGCAACAAACAGACACACACATATTAAACACACGGAATGTGGATTTAGTGTGAAACTTGTTGCCTCTGACGGTCACGCCATGACGACGACCGGGGACCTGCTCCCCTTCTCCCAAATCCTCAGGCCTACCTAGAAGAGAGCAGGGAATTCCCTCCATTCCTCCAGGCCACTGACACACACCTACAAACACACATGCAATGCATGTATAAAAGCATACACACATTCTTGCCCTCTGTTTCTGTCCTCCTCTCCTCCTGCTTGACCACTTTCTGTCTCTGTTGTGTGGGTTTCCTTCAAAAATGTCGCTCTTGCATCAGCTGCAGCTCTTGTGAATAGATTTCACAACCCTGTTTACAAGCTACACATTTTTTCCCACTCTATCATTTTTCGCACCCTGGTCCTTAACTAACGCTCATTCTGCATTTTGCTTTGAGAAACGACACCTTTTAGATTAGACAATTAACCACAGGTGTAAAAATCAAAGTGTTGTCCAAAACAACCCATAAGTTTTTAGGTTGATTTCTTGCTTTTGCAACAGCCACTAGCTCCGGTTCATTTAACTTCTGATACATGATATACTAGTGTTAGCAGCAAATTATGTTCCTTTATTCATGAGGAGCTGTCTCCAGCAGTGGAAAGCAATGGGAATGTCAACTGTTGTGTCTTTTACTCTACTGAAGTTAGCACGCTAACCAGCTAGCCCCACTTTCCGATAGCGAGTCACTCTAACCTCCAATGTGCCCATAGAGTCGCTCAGAGGGCGCATTACAACCTCTCTTATTATAAAGAGAAGCATGACTAAGAAACACCAGCACCCACTGCCAGTAAGAGACAACATTTGGTAACAGAGGTAAAGTACAAAACACTCTTTAAAGGGGACCTATTATTCTTTTCCAGCTTTAATGAATATGTTTAAAATGTTTGATACTTGTTCTCGCTGAAACTGAGCGTTTCAGAGGGAAGCAGGAAAAGAGCCAGCTTGTATGCAATAGTTATGGAGTTACTGATTGAAACCTCCAATAGCATCCCAATGGGGTCCAATATCATATTGAAAGCCCCTGAAATTAGCATAATAGGTTCTTTAAATATCTAGTCAGTCTGTTACAATTAAGTATTAATATCCTCAATTTTCTTTTCCCCCAAACTTCAATTAGTATTATTACTGCAGTTGCAAGTTGAGAGGAAGACTTTTGAATTGTGTGGTGCATTTAAGGACACGTAGCAGCAAAATGCTTTGGAATACCAAGATTTAGTGCTAATAAGATTAGAGTCCAGAGACGCTGCATTAAAAGCATCACGTGAATCTGGTAATTTATTGCAGCAGATTCTGAAACACAAATGTTGGGAGGAATTTTAAAACACCATGCAATGCAAGAGTTACAAGAAGATAAAACAGGGATTTAACTTTCAGGTTGATTTTCTGCCCTTATGAAGACAAAGTGGTTGTTGTGGAAAGTATGAAATAAATCAAAAAGCTCATGGTTTGCTTTCAGAATGATCAGCTGTAATGTGAAGCCGACTAGTGCTGCAGATCCTCGTCTTTCATTACAACCACTGATCCAGCTTCAGTGGCCCAATGCCTTCAATCATAACACATGCTTTTGTGAATTGTTTGTGTGCTTACATGTGTGTCGTCAATGTCCATAGGCTCTTGAATGTTGTCTGACTGTGATTATTACATGTCTGTCTCTGGATGTAAAACTCAGCCGTTGCTTGTGTCTTAACAACACGTCCTTCCATCGTTGTTCGTTGTGCCTAAAAATCCTTTTGTTCAAGTACAGTATGTGTTGCCATTGGAATGCCGCTGTCTAACCAAAAACCTTGCCCCCCATCCCCCTTACCCCCCCGCCCCCCTCCTGTAAACTCTGCCTTGACACTTCCAGATGACAAAGACAAGCTACCAACCGCACTGGGACAGTTACTGTGAGAGTGAACCGGTCAGTATCAGCTGTGTGTGCACCGTCCGTGTGTCTGTACTGTCCGTGTCCGGGGGGGAAACGAGTAGATCCTCAAGTCACCTGTGCACTTGCAGCTCCAGCCACACTTTCCCTGCACAGTTGCACACTCCCTCCCTCCCTCCTTTGCTTATTTTGTTGCTCTTTGGATACTTCCTAGTTTGGTTTAAGGTAGTGTTTATTTTAACTCTGTTTGTTTTTGCTTGTCCCTGTTGCGCTGCTTCTCTGAGTTATGTTGGTATGTGTAGTCATATCCTGACCACTGCAGCCTCCTCTGCTGCTGCAGCCTGTGTGACTTTTTTGATTATTGACATTTTCTAGTGCTGATAATGAAATCCTCAGTGGTGAAGATGAGATCCCAACTAAAGTTACAGGGGAAAAAACACATTCATCTTCAGTCATTAATTCTACATTAATTTTAATTTGTAGAATCAAGTCTTTTTGTATAAAGGATATACTGTAAAAAACAAAATAAGGATCGGTTGCATGTTAGTTTTAGTGTGATCACATTGAGCAACAGTGTGTAGCTGAGCTAATTTGAGGGATTCATATTTCTTTGGGTTCCAAGTCAGACATATCAGAGCTTTCAGAAGAATTTCCCCAGTTGTAATTATGACTTGGATGCCGATGTCAAAGCTATTTACAAGTCAGAAACTTGGCCTGTGATGTCTTCATAAATTCAACTGAGACTTTGGACTCAGAATGAGGCTGTGTGACTTGTGTGACGTTAACCAACGTTAACCGCTGTTGGTGACCCCTGATCGTTTGACCCCTCTGACTCTGCCACAGTATGAGAGGTCAGCATGAAGACCCAGGCTTCTAAATCCTCCCAACTCACAAGTGTAAGACACTTAGAGACTTAAAGGGATAGTTCAATATTTTGGCAAATTGGCCCTTTGCCATAATCCCTATAGTCATAGCAGTAGGTTCATTACCTTATGGCGCTTTTCCACTGGCGCGGCACGGCACCTTCACCTGTGAATCATGGGATCTGATTCCAGTCACACCTGCTGCTCTGCAGTAGAAACACTGTGACTGAACAATGTCAATGATCAAAAAAGTATTCTGTGATTTGTGTTGGGTTTTCTTGGTTTTGTGGTGGGCATTAAAGTTTTTGTTTATTAATATGTGCATGTAATATTTAGACTAAATCGTTCTTTTCCCACAAGTTAACTTTTATTTGAGATGCATAATGTAAATTACAAATATGCAATGGTGTTGGAGTGATTAGCCAGTGTGATTAATACTTCTAACAAATCTGTTTGTTTTAAAGAGATTTCATATGTTGTTTTGTAAAAAATGAACATCTGGAACATATTTTTACAGTTTTGAAAGTTTTCACTGGAAATAAGTTGAAGTTATAGGAATATGATGGATTTCTTTCCCCCAGCTATGAAAATGTAACACCGGAGTCACTGATAGGTCACAATGAGTTTCTGTCATGAAAGCAGAGAGTGAGGGAAGCAAGAAGGAGGCCTGCTGGTGGAAGTGTGAGTCTCATGTTTGTCTTTCTGAGGACTCGGTATGTGATAATTATGGCAGCCATAGAGGATGGAATGAACTCAGAAAGCAAAGAGCAGAGCTCACATTACGGTGGGTGTACATAGTGAACGACTGTGGAGTTGTATAAAAACATGTGCTCAGAGTCTGGGAAAACTCTTCTTCTCGTCATTAACAACTAATCCAGATCCACATTATTCCAGATGTTTACTCCTCCTCATGTGCATTTGGTTGCTTTTTATTATTCAAGCTACATCACGAAGCTACCATAAGCTACTACAGTATACTGAGGTACATGTTGGAGGCTAATGCTGCAACATTCTGTACATACAGCATGATACATTATTATAGATTAAACTACAAAATTAACAATATCTAAAAATATTAAATCCATCTTCAGTGTTTATCTTCCCGACACGTTTATCAAGTCAAGTCAAGCTTTATTTATATAGCACCTTTAGCCAAGGCACTTTACAAATACAGTTAAATACATTAGATAAAAGCACAATAAAAGAAACATAAGATAAAAGAAACAATAACAACTGTCATGATAAAAACAATCAGTCCATTAGGAGTGTTAAAATATGGACATATTACATATTTATCTATGTAAACATTTACATGTCGCAGATAAATCCAAATGTTGAATTCAGAAACTGTATTAGGGCCTACTTTCATTGTGGTACATTTTTAAATTGTGATGTAATTTGTTAGAATAAAGGTTAAGGGGATTTCTTCTCCCAACAGAAACGAGGAACAGGCTCCAGCTATTAAAGTGGGTTGAAGAACAAGTTGTCCACAAGCCATTTAGTGTGTGCTGAATGTCTGCTCTTCACATGTATTGTGAGAACGGTTCAGTGCCTGTGTGTCTCCTCTCTGTTGGTTTGACTTGCCACCGTCTCTCAAACGCAGATGAACCCTGAGATCTCTGAGCTTCCTCTGCCGACACTGCCACCAGACTCAGTTTTTCCACCGCACGAGCTAGACACTGCACTCTCTGGATGCTCTGCACATCGGACCGGAGTGTCGCTCTTTTGTTTGACCCCTGAGCTTCTTAATGATAGCTTGCTTTTAGAGTGAATCATTCAATTTGCCTGCTTCAGGCCACTTTGCTGTTTTTTTTTTCATTTCAGCTGCAAAGTAAACGAAGAAACTATTTTAAGTATCCATGCTAGACACTCTGTAAACATTCAAAACATTTGGGCACAGTGTATGTCAACAGTCTTTAGTAAGTCTTTCTAAACTTCATAGCGACTTGTCATTAGCTCTTTTGGCTTCCAGGCCTCTGTGTCGTAACAGCTGCTGTCGGCCTGACAACACTGCTCACTGCTGCATCTCTCTTTCTTTTTTTTTCAGGACTGCTTCACTGTTGAAGGAGAGGACCTGAAGCATGACTTTGAGAGGCTTCAGCTGGCCATGGAGATGGTGGGCTTTCTTCCTGCCATGCGGAAACAGTGAGTGACATACGCGCACACACACGCAGCTGTGACGAGTGTGTGATAAGATAAATTCAAATGGTCCCCAGTGGCAGTTTGTTTTGCAAATGAGAAAGTAGTGTCACGAGTAGCAATTAATACATCATTTGTTGACAGATGGTTCATTTGTCTGTATTATTACCCATGGTTCATGCATTTTACTCTGTCAGGATAGAAGCATTTATTTATTATCACACTCAACATGCGGTGCCTACTCCTCACTGTGCATAATGACCTTGTCGTCGTTTTTATCTTTACTTCAATCAAATAAAATCAAAGGGTTCAGGGGCGCAGATGGTGAGCCACAGTATATTTCCACTGCGCCATCTTTAAAAAAAAAAAACTTTTCCTCATCTGTTGTGTAGGATCTTCTCCCTGCTGTCAGCCATCCTTCACCTGGGCAACATCTGCTACAAGAGGAAAACCTACCGGGACGACTCCATAGACATCTGTAACCCAGAGGTGCTGCCGGTCGTCTCAGAGCTGCTGGAGGTAGAGTGGAAAAAAAACGATGCTGCTGGGGTTTTACACTGTTGTTGTGTGGTTGGATATTTTCTTTAATCGTGTCAAAAACCTTACCTTACTGCATTTTTACTGTGTTGAGTTCACAATGTCGTGGTAACAACAAACAGTACGCTATTATTTGTGCCATAGTGAAAAGTATAGACAGCTTTTGTAAATGTTGGCAGGGTGAGGATCAGATGCTTTTTTTTTTAAGCATGTGTTTATTAGTTTTTGTTTGCGAGTCACAGCAAATCAAACAAGACATTGCAAGAATGCATGCAAGAAACAGAGCAAACTTTTTCTCCCCATTCTCCCTCCCTTCCCCTCTTCCCCTCGCTAAATAAGTAAAATATTAAAACTATAAAAGATGAAAATAAAGCAAAAAGGAAGAAAAACAATTAAATAAAAAAGATAGACAAATACTGATAACAGTTATAGATAGATTTCAAGGGCGTTTCTCAGGACATTAGATCACACCTTCTACTCCCTCAGAGCCTCCTCCTGCTGAAGCAAGTTACCAACATTAACATCATGTCTTAAAAAACTTCTAACAGGTCTCCAGATGTCATCAAAAACATGATGTCTCCGTTTAATAATGTACGTTATCTTTTCCAATATCATGTTTGATGCCATCTCTTTAATCCATCTTCCAATTCTTGGTGCATCAACATTTTTTCAATTAAGGGAAATGATACTTTTACTCTGTTAGGTTTTTGTCATGCACATGTGCAAGTCGTTCAAGTTCCCAGTTAACAAGAAGAACAAGAAAAAGTTTGGTTTAGCTTAAATTTCCTGTGGAGCCTGTAGTCGTTAGAAAATACACATGGGGCCCGAATGTTTACATTATAGACTGTAGAGATCCCACTGCAGTGACAGTGGGTTATATTATCCCTGTAATGTTGTCTTAGTGCGATAATTAACGTTCATCAGCTTTTGTATTAAGTGGACTCCAAATATTTTAACCTCAATTATTGTGTGTTTGTGCTGAGTTGTCACATGTCTTAATTCATTTTGAACTGATTGATGAGAAGATGATGTTTCTCCTGTGATGGCACAGTACCAATCCTGATTTTTGTAAAGCACACAACATGAAAGGTAGAAATGGAAAAGAAATGCAAGGTTCTCATGAACAGGTCAGGCTCTTAACTTCTTTACTGTCTTTGCCAGGTCAAAGAGGAGATGCTGTTTGAAGCCCTGACAACACGGAAGACAGTTACCGTGGGAGAGAAGCTGATTGTTCCCTACAAGCTTCCTGAGGTGAGACTACAGATGTTTTCCAGCATTAAGGTCACCTGTGGTGAAAACCTGCTTTCTCCATTAACCTTTGGTTTCTAGATGAACACAAAACTGGAATCTGTGTCCCTTTATATCATTTGAAGTGGTCGAAACATTGGTTTGTTAGTTTCTGCGTCATAAAATAGAGCGTTAACTCAAAATGGCAACGTAAAGTCAATATACATTGTATATGAGAAAAAAACAAATTGTAACACAGGCTAGCTGTCCCACAATGCAGTGCAAAGGGAAAAAAGGTAGAGCCCTCCACAGCTGGAAAAAATGAAACTAGTTGTGGATGGTGGTCAACCAGCTTCAGCACCACCTCAGAAAACAGCTGTGGCTCAGGAGGTGAAGCAGGTGGTCCACAGGCCTGCTGGTTCAAACCCCAGTCTGTCTAATGTGACATGTCGAATGCTCCCGATGGTCAGGCCTGAAGACTGTGTGGTAGCTCGGCACATGTAAAGTGGAATGGATAAAAGTGTTTATAAAAAATGCATTTGTTTAACTTTTTAAACCAAAAACAACAGTTACATTTTTGTAAAGACATTTTATTGTCTCTCTCTGTCACAATGTCACAGTATTGATTTCAAATGGTGAAAGTTGTGTCTCACTTTTGTTAGCGTGAAACAGTCTCACAGCTGACTTTATTCTAACTGAAGCAAACTGCAGAGTCATGCCTGTGGTCCTTTAGCTACGCCTCTGTTACTGTGTCCAATTTCATAACACATACAGTACCAGTCAAAGGTTTGGACACACCTTTTCATTCAGTGGTCTTTCTTTATTTTTAGTACCTCCTGCTTCGTAGATTCATACTTAAGACATGAGGGAACACGTATGGAATTAAGTGTTAACTGTCACCTGACCTAAACCCAGTTGAGATGGTTTGGGAAGACATCGTTCCACTTCCAGGTGACGACCTCATGAAGCTGATGACAGAATCAAAAGTGTGAAAAAAGCTGTCATCAAATCAAAAGAAAATTTTAATGTATAAAACATATTCTGCTTTGTTTAACACTTTTTAGTTTACTACATAATTCCATATGTGTTCCCTCATAGTTGTGATATCGTCAGTTTGAATCTACAATGTAGAAAGTCATAAAATAAAGAAAACACATTGAATGAGAAGGTGTGTCCACACTTGGGAGGGGAGGTACAGTAACACCACACCATCACTTCCCCTCTCTCTCTCTCTCTCTCTCTCTAGCCTGTGTCTCACGTGTGTGCACAGTCACACCAGTGCACACTTACAAACTCACATGCACAAAGTCCTTCAGTCTGTTTAAAGAGAGTGAGAAGGCATTTCAAGCCCCTCTACAGTTTTCATTGGAAGCTCTGCTCTGAAAACAAGCACGTCACGGTGTGTGGATGGGAGAGGAGAGAAGGACATGCACACACACACTGTGACACGCCTGTCCTAGTTTTTATACACAGAGATGCTGAATTACACAGATCTATTATGATGTTTAAATAATTCATCTAAACTATGAAATCTTTACTTACACAGATACACAGAGTTGAGTTTAACTTTTTTTTCCAGTACAAATGTCTAAGCATGTATTTTAACACAAACTGGTGTTCCATGTTCCCGTCAAAACAGCAGCAGGCTCATAATGGGCTGTTTGATACGTAGGAGCCGTTTCATATGAACAAACAGGGATTGTTTTGGTAGCATACTGGGTGGTCTCTGTGTAAATATTGCTCAGTCACAGTCACAACAATCTCATCGCCTGTTGACTGAAATCACACACTTGAAAACCTCAGAGAAATCCGAGCGTCTGTGTAATGAGTTTTCCCCCCATTCACTCAGTTACGAGGTTATTTCCCTCGCAATGTTTTAAGTCCAACTTCCTCCAAATAATGAAAAGCTTATGAGTCATTAGACCACAGTATGTGTGGAGTTCAAAATAATATCTGCCCTGACTCATGGAAGGCATATTTGGTCTGATGTGACGGCTAAAAATAACCGGCTTAATTATTTAGAAACGAAGGAATTTTAACTTTGAGTAGCGACTCTTCCACGGTTTGTTTTGCTTTCTGAAGACCGTGGCTCAACTTTGCCGCTGTGGGGTCAAATCTTTCCAGCGGATACGGGAATTAGAACGTTTTTCTCAATAATTTGACAAGGATGCTTTTTTTCAAATAATCTATAGTTATGAGAGAACCCATAAATCTGATGAAGTGTGCTCTTCTTTCTCCATCTACCTCAGATATAGACAACGTAAAAGTTTATGAATATGATTGTAACTAATGTGACACAAGGCTTTCTCTGTGTCTTCCAAATATTTAATGTTTGTGATGTGAATATCATGTTGGTGTTCATAGCGGCAGAGCCTCACAGGCTGTGTATTTAGTTTATACAGTCTGTGTTTAGCCGGTTAAAGCTAATATTTCCATTAGGCCATGACTGAAATGCTAACTTTCTGCAGCCTCATCCATCAGAGCTTGGCAGTTCAGATCGGATTGACAGATCTCATGAGTCAACCTGATGAGTGTTAGGCTGGATAATGACATTAATAATGGCCCAGGGACGGCCTGCCATGGCACTGTGCCGTCTGCCAGCCCGTCTGCAGCTTTGGCCTTCTGAGCCAGAGTTTCAGTCTAAAGTATCAACGTCAGAGAACAGTGCAGCTGTCTCCATTTTTTTTTTCATTGTTGTCTGCTTTTTACATTTTCGTATATACTATTTTATGTGTCCCATCAAGAGCCCTGAGCAGAGTGGTTTCTGACAGGACAGTGGGGACGTGATTTATTCTCAGGTCAAACTGTAAACGGCTGCTTGTAAAATAGAAATATAACTGTCTCTACAGCTTGACTCACAGTATTGTCTGGGAGATGTCTTAATATAAATCCATTCATTGTTTTATTTTTAATGCAGGACCTGTAAAAAAGTACAGTCAGTGTCACAGTACTTGGCATTTAAGGCCAAACAGTAATGTTTAATACATGTGTGGGGGAGAGTCAGGAGGGGGTCACATATCATATATATATATATATATATATATATATATATATTTGTAAGTGCAGTAAAATGTATATTAAACAAGGATACAAATAAAAGCAATGAAAGGATGTTATATAACATCACTTTCCTGTTCATTTACTTTTGGACTCTAGACTTGAGGCTAGACTTGACAGGCTTGAGAGAATAGTCGCGTTCAATCACAACCTTAATACTGTAGATAAAACCTCTGCTCACTTTATACTTTATACTGTGCATGGAAGCAGTCTTAGACTGCTTAATCTGCCTGATCTTTTTAAATGAGATATCGGCAATCACAGTAACACTAAGTAGAAACCTCCACTAATGAATGTCGGAGCTCTTAGAGGTTACAAATGGTTCAATGGGCCGTTTTTGGGCAGCTGAACCCAAATTAAGCACCTGGTTCACTTCAGCAGTTAAACAGTCTGTTTAAATTATTTATTTTCATCTGATCAGTTTTAAAAACAACAACATCTCAACATGTACAGCTTCAGCTTCTTCTTCAGAGTCAAAGAACAGCAGATTGGCAGCAAAATTTTATAGAAAAAATCAAAAGCTTCCTTAATATAGAGAGCAGTCTCTTACGGGCAAAAACTGACAGTTACAACTCTCAATGAAGAGGGATGGTTGAACAGTGGGAAACAACACAGCTCAATATTATTCATTCACTGCCCTCGATCAGCTGTGTGTGTGTCTGTGCGTCTGTGTCTGTGTCCCTGTGTGTGCGTGTGTGTGTGCGCACGGGCGCACGTGCGAGAGAGAGACGAGTCCAGCTGAGCGAGGGGCTGACTGTCAGAGATGAAAGACGGTGAAACGCTGTTAAAAAAATATAAAAAAACGTTTGTTTGTTTTTTCCTTGGTGAGAAACTGTGGTGGACCCATACAGACTGTTGAAGGCCGCTACACCGAGCTGTCAAGCCTCTGAGCCAGATGCAGAGCAGGGCGGGAGCTTGTAGCACTAGTGCCCTCCCCTGGGGTTGTGACACGTCAACCCCAGTCTCCCTGAAACTGCCAGTTTGCGTCTGCCGTGGCCCGTTGGTTCACAGCAATTTGAAGGCAGAAAAACTCAGAAATGCAATTTTGCACTTCCTTTTCTGCTGATATGTCCTCTAACATCAGAAAAATGCCACAGGAACATGTGAAAAGCACGAAAAACACGATTTTCACGGGAGGGGGTCTTTAACACATGCTGTATGTGTCCATGTCCAGGCTTGTACGGTGAGAGACTCCATGGCAAAGTCCCTGTACAGCGCTCTCTTTGACTGGATTGTCTTCAGGATCAACCACGCTCTGCTCAACATCAAGGACCTGGAGGACACCACCAAGGTAGGACAGTGAGACAAGAGATGTGTGTTTGATGGTGATAATTGCATTGCGAGGTAAAACTCTTAGTTCTGTCTCATTGTGTTCGATTTGATCCTCCTCAGACCTTGTCCATCGGGGTGCTTGACATTTTTGGCTTTGAGGACTACGAGAACAACAGCTTTGAACAGTTCTGCATCAACTTCGCCAATGAACGCCTCCAACACTACTTCAACCAGCACATCTTCAAGCTAGAACAGGTGAGATGCCTCTTAAATAAACTCTGTGAGCAGGAGCTAGACCCTTGAGCTACTGTATTACTGCAACTATTAGTGTGACATATGTACAGTCTACCCACTTAAGTTACTTTCCTTGAGACCATTTCCAAGGAAATCCCTCCTCCTTATCACACCGCACACAATGACACGCATTACAATGACACCGAAACAATGAAGAAATTCTTCAGAACATTATGCAATAGGGGTTTACTGAGAAGGTGACAGCCGTATGACTCAACTCTGACCACCCTGACTCTGGATATGTTCTCTTATGTGAGCTGATTAACTTCAAAGGACTTTTGAAAGTCATGATCTGTAAGTTAAATTAAACGTTGTGTTTACCTTGAAATTGACTGAATCAGCAGCCTGTCCTGACATGTTAGAGGGGCTGGAGCTCGTTGGAAAGCTTCCATGTAGTCCATAACTTCAGGACATAAATGACAGGTGGCCTCAGTCGTTTTTATGTTTGCATTTATTCACAAACCCAGTCAAGGCTCCTACATAGTAAATGTTTGTCATGGAACGAGACTTCAAAGATTCTTTTGCCCTGGAGATTAAGGTAATTAAAATCTTAAAGATTGCGTTGTAGATTAAAGGAGCTATTTTTATGTTTTATTGTTTCTTTTCAGTGTTAGCATTAACAACTGTTTACTTACCAGTTTAGAGGAAATGTTGCAAGTTAGGCATCAAACTTCACTGTTTAAATCACCAAAAGCTGCATTCAGGAAAGTGGAAACCAACGCCAACTCTTGACATGTCTTTTGTTCTTCTAACTTTAGCATGCTAACTAGCTAACCTCAGGCCATTTATTTCCGATAGAGAGTCACTGTAGCTTCCCATCTGCACTAAAGGCATAGCGCCGTTCAGATAGATATTACAACCTATTCACTTGTAAACACTGCAATGGCAGAAGCTGTTGTCATGTGACAGTCACCACCACCTCCTGCTTAGAAACCACATTAAGCCGTAGAGAAAACTTAACAATCAGGCCTTGTTCTTCACATGAGTCAATAAAACTTATTTGGGCAACAACCTGATAATAACAGTTCCAAAGGTTCATAAAGCAAATGAGTTGTCAAGCATTCATGTTTTAATGCAAACCTCCGCAGGGATCAGTTTGAGACTTCATCCACAGATGTATTTTTATAGTTTGATAAAAATCTATAAATGTGCAAAGCTTCAGGCACCAGACACTTGGTACTTCCTTTGCTCCCAAACATTTATTTTACTTACAAACAGTCTTTTCCACTCTTGTGAAACATTCCTGTCACCTGCCCTTGTAGAGCGTAGAAACAGTTTCACTTGTTAAACATGTTTGAGGTCAGACAGGGTATTTCAATAATAAATTCTTTGGCCAGTAAAAAAAACTGTAAAAAAAAACAAAAAAAAAAACTTAATGTTTAATATCTTTGCTGAGGTGTGTTTAAGATCACTATTTCTCACTCACTCTGAGACTTCAGCTTCCAGTATTTGTTGAAACTTAACAGAATCCAATCCCACTCGGGGCAGTGTTTAGCTCAGTTGGTATAGAGCACCGGCCCCGTGTGTAGAGGCTATAGTCCTCGCTGCAGGCGCCCCCGGTTCGAGTCATGAAAAGCCAAAAAAATAAAATTAAAAAAGAATCCAATCCCACTGTACTTCCTGTGCTACTGGTCAAGATGGCCGCATCGTGAGTGAGTGCGTCTGAATCTCGAGTCTGCCAACTACTTCCATAGTAGCTTATTAAATTCAGATTGGCCTTTCTTATTCATCCACACTGACCTACAAGTCAGCTGTCATCTAGCAGGACGTTTTGACTATCTGTGTTACAATGGCTGGAGCTGAAGGCGAAATGACACTACAAACATTGTTGGCTGCCATTCAACAGGTGAGAACAGACATGCTATCTCACCTGGACACTAAGATCGATCCAATCCAGACCACTCTGAATACAATTCAGACCTCACTATCCACCCTGTCTGAGCAAGTCGATCATTTGGAGCAACGCGTCTCATCTAATGAGGACAATGTAACTGATCTTACAACTTGAGTCGGACAATATTAATCTTAAAATCAAAGTCGAGGATCTGGAAAACCACAGCCGCCGTAACAACCTTTGTTTTGTTGGAGTACCTGAGTTTGCAGAATCCGGAGACATGGTCCGCTTCGTGACCCAGCTGATCTACCAAGTCCTGGGGCAAGAGAACTTCCCATCGCCGCTGAAGATTGAGAGGGCTCACCGCACTCCCACCACTCTCCCGAAGCGGCTAGACCCCGGCGACAAACCGAGAAGCATCAAACATCTGTTAGCTTTGTCTGGTTTCTATTGAAAAGAGACGAAAACAACTCACCCACTCTGCTCCAGTTATACGCTATGCAGCAACTTTCCGTGTCCAGCATAGAGTCCAGGCACTGACAACCCACGTCGGAGGCCGACTGGCAGCATAAACATCTGGTTTCAGCGGCCACCGACAGGCACTGACCACCACTCTGACCACTTGATTCCCCCAGGTCCGGCACATATCCTCCACCAGCTCTCTCCCTCTGTCACTTTTAGCCTCCATTTCCAGGACGTAGACTCCACCGCAGCGCTCCCTTTCACTTTTCTCCTCCATTTCCTTCAGCTTGTCTTCAGTAAACTCGGTCTCAAACTGATAGTGGCGCCCATCGAAATGAAACCCTGAACCCTGTTTGTACTGTTGATGACGTTTGCTGCTGTTCTGAGCATTATTTGTGGCTGTAAGTTGCTTTTTGATCGGTTGCGCTTGGATCCGTATACTTTGTTATGGTGCGGTCATTGCTAAAGTTGCTACAACTCGAGAAGCTAGCGGTTAGCAGACTTCATCTCTCGATGGGGGGTCTAACTCGGTGTTACGGTGCGTTGGACCATGGGTTAAACTTACACTGGAATATCCGTTTAATCCTAATAAAGAAATGTGAACACTGGTTGTTGCACTAATGACAGATCCAGCCACAAACTAAGATGTTCTCCTGAGATTCTGTGTTGCATCTTCTTCTTGTTGCAAACTCACCATGTAGAATGGGATGAGACTACATACATGTTTTTTTTTCTATTGATACATCACCATTTTCCAAACAGTGGAAGCAGTGTTGGATTTCTCTGATCCTCCTGATTTTGTCTTTTGCCTTTTGTCTTTTGTCTCACCCCCCGTTACACCTTGAACCTTCTCAAATTTAAAAACAATGCATTGACACTGTGTGCTTTGTTGGAAACAACAGCCACGTGCTCAGATAATGACAGAGCTGATGTCCCTCCACTTCCTGATGGGTAAATCACTGCTTGCATGCAGCAAGCAAACTGGAGTTGCTGCTGCCAAAGACAGAAGTCACACTGAGGATTTTCACCTCCACTCACTGGAGCACAGATCAATGATTATTCCAGTCGCTACGCTCTGTATTTTTACAGTTTATAGTTTTCACATCAGTGCTCCTAGCTTTGCACAGATGCAGCCACATACACTGTACTTGCACATTAGTTTACAATACTGTATATATCGACCTGTGCAGCGGCCAGTTATTCTGCATGTGACCAGGCCTGTGAAATGATCAGTTCTGTTATTGATTTATTCTGATGTTTCCATGGATCAAACTGCCACTACAGCTTTTCAGCCGCAGCGTTTGTCTGTCATCTTGGATTTTATTAGCTCAGTGACAGAATACAATCCTATTGTTCCTGCATTTTCTAATTTCTAATCTTTAATGATTGATCTGAGTTTCCTTTGATGTTCCAACAGCTGATTAAAACTCTCGCACTATCTTGGTCAGAGGAAACTGGGAAGCTTAGGAATTCATAATGAGCTAGAGCGCAGTATATCATTTGGTGTGCTTGTGCATGTGCGTGTGTGTGGAAAAACCCATGTAGCACACTGAGGCGGTCTGAGAACCTCTGAAAATGATTCAATAAGGATAGGCTGACCAAGAGCTGGCAGGCTTCATATTTCCACTGAAGCCAGCCTCACACCCTGGTCACAGTTAGTTACAGTTTCCATCTGTCGACCAATGAGTCACTTTGTTGAGATGACAGAGGGTTAGGGTATGTATGTAAAGCATCAGTAACAGGGAAGGGCTTTTGTTTTAAGTCATTATTATCATGGGACTAATGAATGACACACCTAGGAGCCTATGATGCAGAGACCTGGAGACTTGTGACATTTCCTTTCCTGTTGGCTGAGGGAAACTTGCATCATGTCAGTTAGAGCAAGGTGATTAAAAATTGTTTTCCAGTGATTGTAAACAGTGTCACGTGCAGTATAGTGGCATGCAGTCCGACACCACCACAAACCACAGGCGGTTATTGCCAAAGTGGTGAGTCAGCACACTTTTGGCGCTGTCACACAGGTGCATTCCAATCTCAAGTCAAAAACAAAGTCATGATCTGAGATGTTGGTAAAGGATGAAGATAGATTTGTTGTACATTATCAACTTTTTTATTATACAGAGGGAGCCAGGGGTTAAATGTTAATAAGTAATTTACTGATACTGTGGTTTGGATCTGCGCTGTCATCTCACAGCAGGAAGGTTGTGGGTGTATGTTCTGGCACACTAGGTGGTTTCACAGCTAAATCCCAATAGGTGTGAATATGAGCGTGTGAGGTTGTTTGTGTCTATATGTCAGCCCCGCTGTGGACTGACAGTGACCTCGCCCTGTGTCATCTGGGAATGATATAGCTGCTGTATGTTTTCTAAAAGTCAAATCCTGACTAAGACAGCAGGATTACTGGCAAGGACTTCAGTATTTTAGGAGCTGGTTTTGGTGAAGATTGTTTTTTAGTCGCATTCAATTTGAAATTGATGGTGGATTTTTTTTTCATAGTATAGTTAGATAGATAGACAGATAGATAGACTTTATTGTTGTCATTGTGCGAGCACAATGAAATTGGTCGCAAAAGAATAAATACAGCAGCAATAGACAATAAATTAAAAACTCCAAAAAAAAAAGATCACACACATACAGTACACACACGATACATATTGCACATTGACTTAGGCATTTAGGGCAGCAATGGCTCTTGTTAAAAACTGTTCCTTAATCTATTTGTTTTTGCTTTAAGAGTCCCGTATCTTCTGCCTGATGGCAGCAGCTCAAAGAAAAGGTGACAAGGATGTGATGATTTATATATGTGATATTTTGGGGCTTTTATGCCTTGAATTGATAGGACAGCTGTAGAGAGACAGGAAATAGGGAGACAGAGAGAAAGGGAACAACATGCTTTTTTTAAAGAAGAGATTCTTTTCATACAAATGAATAGCCAAGGTTAGAAGTTAGAGAGCATTTTGTTTCCCAGTTCAGTACACAGTGCACATACTGGTGAATGTAGGCATCTATTAAATATGTATTACTGTGTAACTGACATTACTGTCAGTTTGCTTGTTATGGTTCTTGTCTCCTTACGCTGCTGTTTCCCTACATGTTAGCATTTACAGCCATCCTGTAATTGGCACGTTTTTGCTGCTTTAAATGTCTCTGGGGATGTTAAGGGTAAATGGTATTTTTCAGAGGCTGAACACTGTTGTATGTCTCGTAAAATCTCTAATAAAAAAAGAAAAGAAGCATTTCCTCCCTCTGATTTGGTAACATGAGCATGAACCAGCTGTGCAGCGGACAGAGTGGAGCAGGAGAGCAACAGCTGATGCTGAAGAATGTGTTTACTTAAAGACAGATAAGTAGTTTGTTGATAAGAGTTGAATTGAATCAGTTGGATTGTTTGCATGGAGCAATCTCAACAGCAACAGAAATCACTGAGGAGAAAAAGAGCATGTTGCAGACTAATGCTCTCACGCTGCTGTAATATTCATGAAATGTCAAATGTTTTTCTACATGAACAGCCACAAAGAAATTTGCTGTGCACTCAGGCATTCAGTTTCTTTTCTTTTCTTTCTTTTTTTTTACCAAACACTGAAAAATCTTTTTGCCTTTTTAAAATATTCTTCCCTGCGCAGTTTATAGTCCTCAGCACACAAGCAGCAGTAATTAACTAGATGTTTTTTCCCTCAGCCTTCTGACTTCAGGGTAAGAAGAGAGGAGACAAAAGAAAAGAGATTCCAGTGATTTTTATTAAACCTCCCCTGGATTGAGGCCTTTATTGGTTAAATCTCTTTCCCAGGAACATGGGGAAATAACATATGGGCAAGAACAATGATAAATGCTCTTAATGCTTCTCTCATTATTAAACCACCGAGAGGCCCAGAGAGATCTGCCAACATGAAAGCATGCATACAAACAACGCTGGTGCTTTGATTGTAAAATCTAAAACAGGCTGACCCACATACTGTAGGACTGGGTGTCTGCTCTTGACGGTATGTTAATGATTAATATTTTAATGCGTTCCAAGAGATACTGTCTTTGATGCCACATGTGCGGAACGCCCTCTCAATCTGAAACTGAAACTGAGCATCAATATAATATGTAAAAGTTAGGTGTATATGAGATGAAATGAGACACTTCACAGTAGGAGTTACTGGCTCCGTCACTGCTTTGCAACATGAGACATGAACAGTTCCTACGTCAGATTACAATGTGAGAAAGTCCAGTTTTAACATTAATGAGCTGTGTTTGCATCATGTTCCCCTGCAGGAGGAGTACAGGGCCGAGGGCATCAGCTGGCGGAACATTGACTACATAGACAACACAGGCTGCATCAACCTGATCAGCAAGAAGCCCACGGCGCTGTTCCACCTGCTGGACGAAGAGTGCAAGTGAGTCTTTTAAAGGCAAACCCTCACATAGAGAAGCAACTGGCAGTCGTCCAGATACAGCTGCAGTGTGACTGGTTTGATTCCACCTGGTGACCTTTCTGTCACGCCCCTCCCTGTTTATATAAAGACCTGTAACTTTGAAGCTATTTCCCCAATTTGGCATCCATGAGCCATAGAGTATAGAGGGTTGGCCCACCACTGCAGAGCTGCAGATCTGTGTATGAACGTTTTTATATTTAAGTTTAATAAAGGGATTGATGAACTCAGTGCACTGCAGCTCGAGAAAACACATGCTGAAACACACACATGCAGCAAATTCAGCCCGACAACACAACAGAAGTGTTTCCAGCAGCTCATGTTCAAGACCAACCCATGGCTCTTTCTACCTCTCTCTCTCTCTCTCTCTCCCTCTTTCTGACTTCTCTCTCTCTTAGTTTACTTTAGTTTTTATTCGATCTTCTGCACAAATTATTTACAGTCAAGCATCAATCACAATCAATCGACCTTCAATAATACGTTCCTTAGTTCAAACTTAGTTTATAAATATTACAAAGATCGAAAAAGTGTAGGCAGAAGCTATCCAGCTTACCCTTTAATTCATAATTTCAGTTAAACCATTGGGCTCTTCATGGTTTCAGTGTAACAGAAAGAAACAGATATCTTATAATTAACAAATGAAGCCAAAATAAAGAAAAAATAAATACATAAACAGTATTACAGTTGCAGTCAAAACCCAATTGATCAATCCTGTTTATAGCTTTCTATCATACTACTTTTAATTTCTTTTTAAATAAACTTAAAAATGAAAGAGTGATGAATCTGCTGGGAGGCATTTGTCATTCAGTTTGGCATTGAATAACAAGTCCCAACCTCTGGACGACTTCTTCCTCACCTCTTCTTTGCAGTGAGGTGGCACGGTGGATCAGTGGTTTGCACTTTTGCCTCTTTGCTTCTGGGTATGACTGGCCTTCCTGTGTGGATGCTCTCATTAAAGCTCCCACTACCTGTTTTTGTTTCTGTCTTGAAGTAGGCAAGTGACAAATCAATTCGCTCCACTGCTCACTCTAGAAAGGATCCAGTGAAAATGTCAAGCTGGTTCTGAAAACTCATCTTTCAAGGTCTCTGTCTGAACACTGTCATCATGAAGGGAGATGCTGAAGTGACTTAGAGGAGACACGTGGTGTCTACACCAACCAATACAAACATGTTCAGAGCTCCATGGGAAAATATTTCTGTGACTGTTCGACCTCTTTGTGGGAACATTGTAACATTTCAAAACAATAAAATGAATTTCACCAATGTATTTCTGCTCATACTGTATAATATAATGAAATTACCATACCGTGTGGAGTTGCCTGTAATGTAAAACCCGCTTTAAGTGCAGAGAAGATTGAATCCTTTCATGACTGTGCTGTAACTATTTACTAACAATATTTCCTTCTTTATTTCCGCCCCTCCTCTTCTCCATTTGGACACTGAATCAAATTCTTCCCACTTGAAAAAGCTGGACAGCTCTGAGTCTTTGGCTGTGTTGTTTTCATAGCTCAGATTTCACCCCGTTCCAAAACCCCTGGTGTCCCATCCTTCCCCTCCTCTCTTCCTGTAAGCTGCTGATTTTCAGCTGAATTGCTGTTAAAGGGCAGAAGGGAAATCTGAGCTGTAAATGATCATCCTCAACAGATCAGATCATGTCAAACCTGGTCCACTACAAGTGCTGCATGAGTAACTGCTGCTGTGACTGGATTAGATCTTTTATTCACGATGTTTCTATGTGATTTATTCTGAGACAAATGCAGCAATATTGTGACTTCTTGGCTGAAGTCCTCACTCGATGTGTTTTTTATCAGGAAAACAGATGTAAAATCCCATTTCTCTCTGTCCTTTCACCTCAGTTTCCCTCAAGCCACCAACCAGACCTTGTTGGATAAGTTCAAGCGGCAGCATGAGGGGAACAGCTACATCGAGTTCCCTGCCGTCATGGAGCCTGCTTTCATTATCCGACACTATGCTGGCAAGGTCAAATACGGTGTCAAGGTCAGTGTAATGGTCGCTTCCACACCGAGTTGAAATTTACCATTGGTTTCTGCAGTATTCGCATATTAAAATTATAATACAAACTCAGGGCTTGTTAAAGAACACTAGCTTGTTGACAACTTTAGCCTTGGATTGGCTCAGAAAGTTACATTTTACACTGAGAGATGACACAATATAGACCGATCTGAAATGTACTTTGCATCATTATCATAATACAGTAGAGTTATAGTAAATATAATTATTTATCAACAATATTACAACCTTACATCCTAAATAATATAGCATTTTTTGTTGAATTTAACAGTATTGTAATATATTTTTTTATTTATATTATACATGCACTTACACAAAAACACAAAAACCCTCTTACTGATTAATACTACAATACTCAGAAGAATAATAAATTATATTACTAATCATAAAATGAATAATAACATAAATAATGACATGACAAAAATATCAAAAGAGTAATGGAATTAAAAAAAAAGAAGTAAATAAATAAAAAATCTAATAATAATAAACAGTATATATCTACATTATTTTCTACATGATTTATTAAATGCAGGAAAATCCACAGGCTGAAGGAGATCCAATACAATAAACAAACAAGTAAATAATGCCACTCAACACTATTGTGTATCCCACACAGGATTTCAGGGAGAAGAACACAGACCACATGCGCCCAGACATCGTGGCTTTGCTCAAGAGCAGCAAGAACGCCTTCATCTGCGGGCTGATGGGCATCGACCCCTCGGCCACCTTCCGCTGGGCGGTGCTCCGAGCCTACTTCAGAGCCCTGGTGGCTTTCAGAGAGGCCGGGAAGAGACACACGCAGAAGAAGACTGGTAAGCTCATAGTCAAGTCTGATCTTAGAAAGTACAGTAAAGGAATCTGCATCTATAGTTTGTTTTTTTTACTTTATCATCTTATGATATTGTATCAAAGCAACTGCAGCAGTTTGATTTGTGCTTATATTATAAATTAGCATTTATCAGCTGCACAATTTCTCAGTTATAGTAAATGTTCTGCTTTCTACAGTTTGTATAAATCTCAGGCTGTGTCTCAGCAGCACCCAAGAATCCTGTTTATAGATTCTTGGGTGCTGCTTAGACACAGGATGTTAAATTTACTGAATGGCATGTGAGCGTTACAGGTGCTTTTTATTGTAGTGAACTCACATTTGTAGAAGAGAGTAATACTGTAGGTTGGTTTTTGATGCTTGCAGTTAATTGGCTGCCACCAGACAAAAGCGTGTGCTGCCTCTGAAGCAGCATGTCCAGCACTGTAGGCTCACTTGCCACACAGTGACCATAGAGTCCTGTTAGTTCTCCGTATCTGCGCCGTATTTTGTGTTTGAGTAGCTCCTGTTCTGTAGTATGTGTGCATAGTGCTGGTAGTGCTGCTATGTATTTACAGTAGCTGTTGCTCCCTGTCTTCTCTCAGCTTTGGCTTTATATGAATGCCTCATTCTGCCATAGATTTGACTCTCGCTGCCCTTTGACATGCAGTAGATGTTACCGTCAGTTGTTCTTTCAGCACTGCCGTCGTATGAATCAGACTTGCGCTCTGCACCCTCTTGTTCTTTCCTACACATGAAGTTTTACATGTAGATGTTGTTGTGTTTAAAGTAGATTTTTTTAACCTGATGTCTTGTATTCCTCTGCTTAAACTTATATATCTTTTAGAAATCCTTCCACTTGCACTCTAAAGATATCAGTGTCACCCGAGGGAACCTGTTACATGTCTTCTCAAACATTATCTACATCTCGTCAAGTCTTTGATTTCACTTTTTTTTTAAATAAATAACTATGGGATAAACTGTAAATTAAATCACTTTTAAAAATACCCTCATATGACAGAAAAACATTTTTTAGAAGACATTGTATGGAGGTTTCTGGTGGTGAACACTTACACACAGAAGTTCAATGACAAACATCCTACTGCAGTTTTGAATGTCAATCATCTTCTCTCCAGAGGTCTTGCACAGGTATCTCTCCAGTAGACGACTGCATCTCTTGATCTCCTCTTCTATGCTGTCTAATCTGTCATTTCTCTCTCTCTCTCTCTTTCTGTCTCTCTCTTCCCCCCTTCTCCTTTACATGTGTATTTTTTTCTCTCTTTTCTCTGTTTTTTTTTTCCTTCTCTCTTTTGTTTTGCTTCTCCAAGGGCATGATGACGCTGCTCCATGCGCAGTTTTGAAAAGTGTGGATAGTTTTAGCTTTCTGCAGCACCCTGTGCATCAGAGAAGCTTAGAGATCCTGCAGAGATGCAAAGAGGAGAAGTACAGTAAGGCTGCCAATACAAAAATAACTCCCGCCCCTTTCCTGATAGACCATGACCCGGGGGAAACTGTAGGGACGTCACTGACCAACATCATCAAATTTACACGAGATCAAAATCATAAGAATGTTCCAACTGAGAAGAAAGGATTATTAGAATTAAACATTTTAATTACAGCTCATATTATCTATGATTAGACTCCATGCTTGTTGGTCTGCGCTCCCTCTGGTCTTCCCCCTCTCCCCCTCTCTTATGCGCCTGCATGCACTCTTTCATAGTCTTGTCCTGCATGTTGTTCGTGAGCATGCTTCAGCCACCCTGTCACTAACACTGTGCTGGTAAAAGGCTAAGCAGACAGATGCATGTTTGTATTGCTTCATCAGATAGCTGTGGTCCGAGGAAACGCCTCTAAGTGTCTGTCACTTCCCTGTCGTCAGTAATAGCGCATCACCACCGCTTTCATGTCCAGTCCTGTCTTTTGGGCAGTTGGGTATAATGATTTGCTTGTCCACACACACACACACACACACACACACTTCTGAAAATCACCACCACCCTCTCCTGTCACTAGCACCACACGGGCTAGTGATGGTGATAGGAGACTGAGGTATGTGATTGACATAGTTGGGAACACAGACGTTACCACTAGTTACCACTAACTTTGCTCACAGGCAGCTTTTTACACGTGGTGCGGGACATCCAGCTGGCCTCACTCTTCTCTCCAAGGTCACTTTTCCTCCGCAAACATTTTTCACCACACTCAAGTGTGTTTGTGTCTTTTTGTTGTGTGCCACCCTGCAGCTCCAGATCAGAGTGGGAATGTTGTACAAAGTGATGAAACTGACGGTACACTGTTCAGTCTCTATGAGTAGGCTAACGCACTGTAGATGCCTCTGATTCCTCAGTGAGCACTGTGATTGAACGGCTGTAGCCTGTAGGTTCATCACTGCTGAAACCTAGACATCACACTTTGAAACAGTTATTTGGTAGTTCACCATTTTGGCAAATTGCCATTGCCATACCTTGCCAACCTTTAATTAATTGCAAGCTATTTTTAGAACAGTGGAGCAGAGCTGCGAGTTGCTCAGAGCTACGCTACGGAGGCTAATGGGATTTCTTGGTTTCCCTCATCAAACTCATCAAATACACAATCCAACAACTCCAAGACGCTCTGGTGGAGAAGTTGTGACCTGCACATTCACCACACTATGAGATAATACCGAAACGTTACCACAGAGTTGTTTTAGAGGTAAATACAGAGACTGCTTGATGAAAAACTGCCCCCGACAGGAATGCACATCAGCAGTTTTGCATGAAGTTACCTCGAAAACAACTCTGTCTCGTAATGTTCCGTTATTATCTCATAGCGTAGTGAATGTGCGTTGTTGGATTGTGTATTTGATGAGTTTGATGAGGGAAACAAAGAAATTCCATGAGCCTCCGTAGCGTAGCTCTGAGCAGCTCACAGCTCTGCTCCACCGTTCTAAAAATAGCTTGCACCAACAATTAAAGGTAACGAACCTACTGCTATGACTATAGGGATTATGGCAATGGGCCAATTTGCCAAAATGTTGAACTATCCCTTTAAACCAACTCGGAGTTTAACTTTTAGTGCTTTTTTTTAGTTTAACCCTACAGTAAATGACCACTGATAGATTATGAGTTGTAGGACTTCTGAGTATTGGTATTTTTAATAACTAATTGAGTCCACACTAAATGAAATAACTCCTCAGTATTATCTACTCAAATTTGATATTAACAAGAGCAGCTCACTATTAACCTCACAGATGTTGCACAGATAGATTACATCTCCAATAAAAAGGCACATAACACTCACTGCAATAACACCGGAGCGTCCCATAGTGTCAGAGGTGTGTTTTTGCTCGGGAAGGGGATATGTTCCAGTGTGTTTGTCTGGTGTATGTGTGCGTTTGTGTTTGAGCGTGCGGTCTTGTGTCCCCTTTGCATGATGTCATCCTGTCTGTCCGCGATCAGGTGTGGCCAGGAAGAGTCCGCGTACGCCGCTGTCCGATCTTCAAGGAAGCAACACCATCATGGATAAGTCACCACGGTAAGAGTGTGTGTCGCTCACTCCACAGGTCAGACTGGGACACATGTTAGACAGTGGACGTATCTGATGAATGAATGACGGTTGTAGCAACCAAAAATGTAATAACAGCCAATAATCTTTTGAGCCAGTAACGTAATAACTTTTTGCCAATAATGTAATAAGTTATTACATTATTGGCTGGTAATAACTGGTGCCGATAATGTAATAATACTGTACATAAATATGACCGCAGTTCTTGGAAATAAAAGCCTTTTTTACTGTTTTTGTGCTAATCAAGTGGATGACATAGTCGTCATATTTATTCATCCAAGATATGTACTACCTTTCACCTCTCTCTCTCTGTCATCCACTATTTTTGATTAACTGCACAAAACTGCAAAAAAGCCATTTCCAAGAACTGCAGTCATATTTATGTATTATTACATTATCGGCACCAATTATTACATTTTCAAAGGTTTTTTTTTTATAGTAGGCCAATAACGTAACAACCAGCCAATAATGTAATAACTTATTACATTATTGGCAAAAAGGTATTACGTTATTGGCTCAAAAATGTTATTACATTATTGGCACATTATTACATTATTGGCTTTATTACATTTAAAATGGCCAAAATTATTACGTTATTGGCTGTTATTACATTTTTGGTTGCTACAGATGGTTCAAAGCCGGGTCATACCTGTATATTTGTGGTATTTATGAAATGCCACACTGTAGATAAGCGGGATACGCATGAGCTCCTGTACACACGAGGATGAGGAAATGTGTTGGCACACCTGATAATGTAATGTGGTTTCACACATGGAGGAATTTGCAGGAGCTCTATTTGATGATGAGATAAAAGTTCTTATTATTATTTTTCATTCCCTTTGTATGTGTATATTTATTTAGGTATTCATATAAAATAGTCCCTCTTTAACCTCTGGCACTCATTCACATGTTGTCTCAGCCTATCATAGGTCATAACTATAATATGAACGGTCATTTATTTATTTTTAATTTGATTTTATCATTCTTTAGTTATTTATTTTAACAATAAAGGTAGAAAAGAGGATTTGAAGGTAGAGAGATTTGAAGGGAGAGAGACCTATGGACAATGACAAGTCCCCCCCCCCCCACAGTACGAAAACATCTGGAGGTAGACATCATCAAACCCTGTAATACCTTTCTTACAGATGTTCTGTCACACTAATATACTTTTTAATCTCATGCATTGAGATCTACCTCTGGGCACTGAGACATGGACTTGGAATTCCTTTTAAAAAAAAAGAGAGCGAGAATGATGACTGTGCTCTGACCCCACTGAGCCACAGGTCCACCACCTCCTCTAATTAGCCGTGGGCCGTGAGGATTATCAGGCCACGACCACGACTGGTAGCACACAGGGACTCGTACTAGACGGTTTTTGTTACACAAGGGCTCAGTCTGTTAAAATCCCCTCTTAATGTGATTTGCAACCTCTGCCCTCCCTCTCCGTCTCTGTCTCTCACTCACACACACTCATCCTCCACATACTAAAAGAGCAGCAGGGTCTGCGCAGCTGCTTCCTCCGTGATGTAAACTCAGAGCTATGCATCGGAGCCGGTGCCCGGGGAGCGTTAAATATTCAGCCCCTGCAGGGGAGCGTGTCAGCTGGACAGAGCGGCGGACAGTGCAGTGCTTTATGGGACTCCTTGAGGAAAAACAGTCACCACAAAAGGCATATTGTGCCGTCACCGTTAACTGAGATCGATGATCAACTGGGGAGAAATTCTCCTTTATATGGCAGGCCAGATGCAAACAGAAAGTTTGTGCTTACTCTCTGGTACACAGTGTGGCATCAGAAATTATGTTTTGATTTAGTCGTATGCAGTAAACCTTTAAACACTTGTCATAATATTATATAATGATTGAGTATAAACCTATGAATAAATAAAAATCCAAAGAATTTGATTTACTGGTACATAGCACAGCTTTGTGGATCTTCTGCCTGTGATTTGTGATATTGTAATATACAGCAAGCTGGCTGTACAAATCATTGTGTCCTATTGCTCCTGTGGGACTGAGCAGACGGACCCAGATTGTGATGAGGATTAAGGACCAGCATCCTGTGGGTCTCCTCTCCTTCAATAGACAGAAAAAGTAGTAGACCATTCACATCAAGATGAAGCCATTGTTAAATAATTAGTATCACTGCTCCCAGTGTATGTTTATTGCATACAAGGAATTTAACTCAAATGTCCTGTGGCTAACACAACTACTGCCAGCCTGTGTGAGGCTGTACTTTGTGTAAATGTGGTATTCTGGCGGCTGTGGCTCAGGAAGTAGAGCGAGCTGTCCACTAACCGGAAGGTCGGTTCATGTGGAAGTGTCCTTGGGCAAGACACTGAAGCCACACTTGCCCCCTGATGCGTCCATTGGGTGTACTCGGTGTGAATGTTTAGATTCCTGCGCTGCCAAGCGCTGTATGAATGTGTGTGTGAAAGGGTGAATGTGACCTACAGTGTAAAACGTTTAGTAGTCCAAGAGACTAGAAAAGAGCTATATAAGTGCAAGTCCATTTACCATTTACCAAAATAAAGTAATCACTTGGATTTAACTAAGCTAATACAGTACTGTAGGTAAAGATAATTGCTGCATGGATGATTATGTTTCAGCTATGTTTCAACTTATCTAACTCTAACTGATGCAGTCTCATTTCTTAAACAACCATGCCAGAAGACACATCCTGTGGTCCTGGAGAAAATGTTAATCTGTTTCTGAAGGGTCAAATTAATGGCATCAAGCAAATAAAACATCTAAGGAGATTGTTGAGACTACTAAAATTGAACTGTCCCAACGCATTATTAAAAACTGGAAGAACAGTGAGGAACCATCATCTTCAAGGAAAAAATGTATGACCACAGAGTCCAGACCTTAACCCCGTTGAGAATCTTTGAAAAATAAATGCAACTTTGGACAGATAAATGAACATAAATGTTGTGACATTGCGATTATTGAAACAGTGCCACAGCAAATGCATGCTGTAATCAAAGCTGAAGGTGGTGCAACAAAATATTAGAGTGTGTGACTTTTTGTTTGGACAGGCAGTGTAGCATGAAAACACAGAGTAGAGCTGAGGCTGGTGAGAATCTGGTCATAGTGTTGCACATTCACATTTTCGACCTGATGTTAGGACAAAAGGAAAAGTCAGGGATTCAGTCAGCAGTCAGCAGAAAGGTTTCTTGGCTAACCATCCCATAATTGAGTGGTATTTCAGTGTGAACCAAAAGCTCAACCTTCTCACCTGCTGTTCATGTATTGACTCTGATCTTTATCAGGCATTTAAAACCTCTCTTCACTCTGGTGTCCCACCTTGTTTTCACATGGGATGACTCCGCCCCCTCTAATAACAGTATGAGATACAGAGCACATCTTGATACAGTGGTGGGTGCGTCATGTGCTGAGGCTGTAACTCCTCAGAGGAGACTCTCATAAACCGTTAAATGATGATATTGGAGAGCTATACTCTGATTGGAAACTATGATACTGACAATCTTCCATTTCTTGCTTTTTTGCCTGTACCTCAGCTGCCTTCTCTCCTCTGGTCCTCTCCCCGGGGCGAAAATAGTTCAGATTGCTTAATAGTTTTAACCATGACCTGATGACCATGTTTTTGTTGAACTTCTGGGCAGGTGGTTAGGTTTCACCTCGGGGCCAGAGGTTTAAACCCTGTCAGGCTTCAGTAAACAGTATCCAATTCTGTTGGAGATGTATTCCACTTTCTCTTATGGAAAAAAATATAGAAACTACTTCCCCTGCTGGTGACTATGCATAGGTTCCATCCCTCATAAGCTGCACCACACTACATCTCTCCAACATATTAGTGAACATGTGAGGAGGGCCGGAGGGATGAGGCCACCCACTCCCCACAGCTTTGCCCCCAGAGAGTATGAAGTAGTTCATGTTATCTCTGATACACACATTGATAAAACTGGATTGTAAAACAGTGAATGTATCTGCAGAAGTTCATAAACTCAGCCAACAGATGTTTGGCAATCACTGAAAAAATGGCTGTTACCATGTGGCCGTTAAACTCTCACTAGTTGATTGTATCAAAGTTATTGGAGAAAGAGAAGCTATTAAATATTATTCTGTTTTAACAAAAAAACAAGAACCAATATGACAGTTGGAGAAAAAAAAGAGCATATGATATAAATATGAGTGACACTACAACATCTAGTATTTATTTTTAATTCGATCTTTAATTGGCACTCTAGGCTTGACATGGAGCAGCTTAGATTCAACCTAGAATTAGTCTTTCAAATTAAAAGTGGTTAAGAAATGGTAACAATTTACACACCATTAAGCATTAGTTAAGCATTAAACATTGAATTCATCATTTATAACACATAAATACTCATTAGTATGTACTTTATAAACAGTTTAAAATGTTTTACTCATCATTGATGAGCACTAACTGTATAAACTACATACTAATGAGTATAAATCTCATGCGTATAAATGAAGAATTCAGTATTTATTCATGCTTAACTAATGCTTAATAGACTGTACTTATTATAAAGTGTTACCTAAAAAACTGTTGTATTGAATTCAGAAAAATGTATCATTCTTTTATAGCTTTTTTCTTTCTTTTACTGGGCTGTTTAAGTTCCTAGACTGTGGTGTAGTTGGTCTTAACTTTGGATTTTCCCTAAATGAATCACTTCCACTGGTCTGTGTGTTTTGTCCTAAAGGGCTTCTCCGGGCCTCGGCTGGAACGGACGCGTGGGCCGACACAGTCGTTTGTCATCCAGCAGCTCCACTACGGATGAAGACGGCATTTTTGTGAACTCAGCCAGCAGCAAACTCCTGGAGAGAGCCCACGACATCCTCATGTGAGTGAGGAGACGGAGCCACGGTCACCATAAGGCTATAAACTCACTGTTATGACCCTGGATGTAGTGTTTTATTTTCTAATTAAGCCTTTAGTTGATTTTTTTGTGTGTTTTTTGTCTGACTGTAAAATGAAAAACTGCTTTCAGCTTTGTGTTTTCTCCACTGCTACGTGTTATTTTGGTCAGCAGTGTGGCCTAGTGGCCTGGAGACGAGACACCCTTAAAACTGACAGACCCGAGTTCAAACTCAAACATCTGCCCTGCTCAAGTGTCCTTCAGCAATCACTACATAGCTGCCAGCTCCAAGGTGCTGTTCTGCAGCTGACCCTGACCTCTGACCTCCTTTAGGAGCAGAGCAAGTGAAAGAGAATTTCCCCCACAGGGGTGAATAAAGTTCCACTATTTTGACAGGGATATGACCCACTTGGGAAGAATTTCTGGAATTAATTCAGCACTCTGTTGACCTTTTACTAGACAAAAGGATACTTTGTCAGTTTGTGGTCTAAACAGATTTAAATTGTAATGTCTCTGTTTTTTTTTGTTTTTTTTATAAAACAGGAGGAACAAAAACTACAAATCGAAGCCGGTTCTTCCTAAGGTACAGTCCAGGATGTCTTTCATTATCTTCTCCTAAGGTGCTGCAGACTGTAAAGTTGTGTTACGTTCTCAATGTCATCACTCTGATTCCACATCTGCAGCATTTACTGAACGTCAAGTCACTGAAGTACCTCAGCAACCTGACGCTTCACGACCGCATCACCAAGTCACTGCTTCACCTGCATAAGAAGAAGAAGCCACCAAGTATCAGCGCACAGTTCCAGGTAAGAACACACACACACACACACACACACACACACACACACACACACACACACACACACACACACAGTGTAAGACCCACACTGCAGAGGTCAATGATTCAATCCTCTCCTTGTAAAAAAAAAAAATCACTCTTATCCTGAGCTACTCATACAGTAGGAATCCCCCTCCAGCTGTGAATATGATAAAAACAAGGTGTGACCTTAACAACCGGCTGTGTGGAAACATCCCTCCATCTCTCGCCTGCCAACGGCCTTCACTGTCCACCGGCTAATCCATGTTTTTGTCCACTGTGTATGTGTGTGGATTGTATTACGTAGTTAACACACACACCCAAAGGTCTTAAATACGTGACATCATGTCTGGGAATTTATGAAAAAAATAAAATAAGCGTCTAACTAATAAAAATACTTTGATTTGGTGAGAAAGTGGTAGATCTCAGCGCCGACACACCCTTTTGATTTTCTTTGCAAATGTTTAGATGAGACACGGTGTCCTGCAGACGCCTCAAACTAAAAATGAACATGAATATTCCCACCATTTAAACCTGTGAAAACTAGGTCAGTGTCGTTGGAAGGTTCTCTACTTTTTTTTAAGAGATTGCTGACATCATGATCTTTTCACTTGGTTGAAAACTATCTGATGAAAGCTGGTTTCACATGCCAGCTTAACAACCCAACACTGCTGGTTTGTCCCTGATCTCCCTGAATGTGGACTGTGTGCTGTGGCTGAGTGCTGAGCCCCCCCCCCCCCGGCCCCAGTGTGTGGATGACTTCACTTCCCACATCCTACTACTGATTGCTTTAATCTCCCGTGGAGGGGGGAGGAGCCTGAATTCCTCCTGCCACTGAATTATCACACACACATGCTGACACACATGTGCATATGTTTACACACACACACACACACACACGGTTTCCTATTATTTTTGGTCCCAGGCTGCAGAAAAGAGTTTTCCTTAGATGTACACCCATCATTGAGTCTGAGTTTGACCACTGTCTGTCAAACAACTGGAGAACATCAAAAGCACGGTGCATTAGCTTGTTACACATTTTGTGATGCATCATGTGTGAATGTGACAAATTGTTTCTGTGTCCTCTCTGCAGGCCTCTCTCAATAAGCTAATGGAGACTCTGGGTCAGTCTGAGCCTTACTTTGTCAAGTGCATCCGTTCCAACGCTGAGAAGGTACCGTGCTCTCACTCCAGACTGCAGCTACTTGGACTGTTTTGCTTTAGTTTTCAAAGCATTTTTCATTTCCTTTGAAGGTCAAACTTCTTTTTTTAAAGCTGTTTATCATTTCCCTCTTCCCTCCCTTCTCTCTCTGTAACGTCTGTCGCTCTTCCTCTTACTGTCACCCCCCCCCCTCTCTCTCCCACATCTCCTTGATTTTCTTGTTTCCTTCTCAGCTGCCCTTACGGTTTAATGATAACCTGGTGCTGAGGCAGCTGCGTTACACAGGGATGCTGGAGACTGTGCGCATTCGTCAGTCAGGCTACAACATCAAGTACAGCTTTGAGGTAACGTGCGCACATGCCAACATCACCCTGTGGAGTTGAACACACCATCATCCAGATTCTCTGAATCGTCTTTTCTCTCATTTCCTGTGTGAAACAGGAAATACAGGTTCAGCCATCAGTGGTAACTAAGTAGATTTATTTCAACTCTGTACCTTTTTGCATTATTATATATTATCTACTTAACAGCTCCTTAAGTAGTTGAAATTAGCTTCATCCTGACCAGCCACATTATTGGAACACCACTTACACACACTGTATGATAAAATGATATGATGGAGTATATTTAAATGGGAACATAGCATAATAGTATCATTGAAGGTTAAAAAAAAGAAAAATCTAAATCAAAAATAGCAGGAAAAAAAATGTGTTCTTGGGACTTTGTCATGCCAGCGAATATACATATATAAATATATATATTTTTTTTGTTGTTGTTGTTTTTTTTTTCATATTTTTTGCCAAATAATGCTTTTACTTCAATGGAGTTAGTTTTCTTAAATTTAAAGTTAAAGTTAGTTAAAGTTTTGCCCAATAGCTAACGTTAACATTAGCAGGTGTTTGCTTACCAGTCTATAAGGAACTTTGAGTTCCGCATGAAACTTAATTACTCATCTCGTTTCCACTGCAACACCAATCTTCACTCCTGTTCTTCCGAAGTTAACGTGCTAGTCCACCACCTGCCCCCAATAGCCTTGAGTTCACCTGCAAAGAAAATTTACAAACAGCTCCTTTATGTACTTGGTCCACCACTGGTTATAGTCCATACAGCCATGTAAAATCATGAAATGACTAGTGAGTTTTTTCTTCTTTAAACTGGGTCAAGTGCTAAGAATAGTAGACTTCCATGTTTCCATGTTAAACTAATAGCATGTTTTCACTAGACTCCACAGTCCTGGTTTACTGCTCAACTTTTTGTCAAAAACCCAGCCAGAGAATCATTTTACCAGACATGACAAAGCTCCCTGAGAGCCACACAAGACATCATAAATCAGCTCTCACAGGATGAGAAGCACTAACCAAGACGAATGAAATGTGTATAATTGCTGGTGTTTTTCTTTGTTTCCTGATAGTTAGAACAGACTCGCTTCATCTCCTAGTTTTGCCAGATATGATATTTTCCAAAGAGCAAACACTTACTAAGATAAACGGTAAAAGGAGAGCACAGATCACCCCGACATGTTCCTTCCGTGGAGGCGTGTGCAGCCAGGACACTGATACCCTGATCAGTCTCGCAGCTAAAGCGACACGCAGGTTTCATGCAAATTGGTGCCAGAGAAGTGAATTAATGTCCTGGACACATGTCGCTGGTGATGTCCAGGGATTCATTGTGTGTTGTGTCAAGAAGGAATTATGGGGAACGTGAGGTGGCAGCCGTCTCAGCCACACTAAAGAATGATGTCAACCCTGTGAGAAATACTTGCATGACTAATAGAGCAGATCATGTTCAATGCTGATTGGAAGGGAGTCTTTGGACAGAAAACATGGACTCCCTCCCACTCTAGTTTTTTTTTCGTAGCATTATTTTTTCCATTTTGCGGTCCTGAATGTTAATTTGTGCCAGCCTTGTGATGTCAAAGTTTTAGGAAAAAGATGAAGTCACCGTGCTAAGTTTATTATGGAGTCACTTCGCCGAAACACAACTTACCTTCCCATGTAAACATTGTGGTATCAACAGTGGGCCTGTGGACACTTCAGCTTTTATTTGCTGGGGTTTTGAGGTCGCTGCTGCTGAGTCTCCTGCTACCTCCCAGATACAATCAAGGCTACCAGACTTTCATTAATAGGACAGTGACCTGATCCAGAAACATTTATGTCCCTGTTACCCCGGACTAATCCACGTACCTCAGGACAGACAGTCATCTTGCAGCAGTGGAAAGTACTGCTCTTAATGTGCTGTGTTAATGTAATGTACAGTTACAGGTGTCATCTACCAAACTTAAATATAGTTTGCACTTTTACTTAAGTGCTTTTACTAAAGTATGATTTTGATATTCTATCATTCTCATGCTTGGGTGCTTCTTCCATTATTAAACAGTTGAAAACAAATACAAACATGAAACCACAGTAAATATCTAATTTTTTAAAAGTCTGTCATTTTAGTTTAAAATCTGCACCATGCGAGGTTCGTTGAACTGTGACTGTTTTGATGAGATCACTCAAACAATTTTAGTATCAGACACTGTCATTTACCAGAAATTTCTGGAAACATACTTAGTGCTGTGGTCAGCACTAATGAGAAATATCTTGGGCACAGTATCACTTTGGAGGACTCGGCTGTTTCCCAACTCCTCAGAACAGAGCCTCTCCATTGTCCTTGGGTCTCTGAAACACTCCCCATGGTTGTAATTGTATAAACACAGCATCTGTTTCCCTATCCACCCCCTACAGCCCAGGGTGCAGAGCGTATTGAATTCAGACAATGGGCCTCAGTTTGAAGAGTGGGAGTCGAGCATATTTATGCCATGATGTTTGAACCCCTGCAAATATGGACAGCATGGACTTTTACCTGAAACCACATGTGCCTTGGCAACTTTTTTTGCTGAGGAGATGCTACAGGAGGCCGCTTGAATTTCTGTAGCCGGTCAAGAGTTATGTTTCAAATTCAGGGCCAGAGTGTCTACAGTCGATAAATCCTGTGCTGGAATCAGTTAGAAAAAGCGATGGCTTCAGCAGATTCAATGATATAAACCATTTGTTCGAGACATTACCGAATGGAAATCTTGTGCACACGACACAGATCTGTCACCATAAAACCCAAAACAGCAGGTTAATGAACATATTTTTTCATTAACACCTTTTTTTTTCTCTCCCTGTCCTGATAGGATTTTGTTCATCACTTCTGCGTGCTGCTCCCGGAGGGCACCAGAGCCACCAGAGAGAGCATCCAGCAATGTCTGGGCCAGCTCCACCTCAAACCAGATGGCTACCAAGTGGGAAAGACCATGGTATTTACTCTCCTCTCTCTCCTAAACAAATGCGGGAAAACATGGCGTGGCATCTGTTTTTAATATCGCTCACTATCCCACTATCTCTTTCTGAAATGACCTCATCTACTGTACAAAATATGTTGATATTTTATACCATTACAAATGCATTTTTCACGGTTGGGGTTTGTTTAGTATGCTTTGACTTTATTCATCAATACCACCATGTATTGTACACCGATAGATATTTGTGCTGGTCTGATTGAGATGATGTAATGTAATGAAATGTGCAGGGACTGGATATCTAATTTTTATTAAGCTTCAGTTTAGTTTTGGAACAAGCTGATTAAAACCATTCAACATGTGATATGAAAAAAAGCCCTAACCCTATAAAGTAGTTCATTGGGAATTTAAGAGGAATATCAGGGGTCAGTCAGATGAATCAGTCACAATGGATAATCCAGATGTAACATGAAAAAGTAGAACAACACAGTGGTTTAGTTATTTTCTTCTGTTGCGTGTTTGTGTGGAGACGCTGGCAAAGAGAAAATGATCTGCGTGGGTTTTAAATTGCGAAGACTTCGGTCAGTTTATTAAACAGCTAAATTACAGGCACTATAAATAGAGTCAGGATAGGATAGTGTTGGGAATAACCTCATATTACCTGAAAGCATCCTCTTAACAAAAGGGATGTAATGAAGCCAGTGCCCCATATTTGGTGCGGTATGAATGAGACCTGATGGTAGGGTCGATGCCTTTGGGATGCTGTCTATATAATTAGAGGATCATACCTGACATTCCTATGACCATGTATCCAGCCTGGGATTTCTGAGGTCTGTGTGTGTGTGAGTAACTGTGAGCGGGACTTCTTTTTTTTTTTTTTTCCTTTTTTGTGTGTATGTCCCTTTTGTACACAGCTGGACAGCCTTCTGTCCTCATTAAGTGTGTGTGTTGCCCTGTGCTGACTCCATGGTGGTCCCTCCCTCCAGGTGTTTCTGCGGGAGGCTGAGCGCCAGGGACTGCAGGCCTTACTCCACACTGAGGTTTTCAGACTCATCGTCATGCTGCAGCGGCGGTTTCGAGCCCGGCTGGAGAGGAAGCAGTTTGTCAGGATGAGAGAAGCTGCAATCTGCATCCAGGTACAGAATCAAGCTCTTGTCGTTTCATGTGTGAGTCCTTCACTTCTGTTTCAATGTGTTCCTCACAGTTTGATTCAGGGCTGATGACATTGTATCGTAATAATAATATTATATTATAATTTTACAAAATTCAAAATGTCCAAATGAATGAATAGAAATACATTGATTACTGTATATCACTGTTCTTTGCATTAATCACCACATTATGCTCTGTATGATTTTGTGATATCTGATTCTAATTGATATTGAAATAATATTGGTAGCACAGTGCATTACTGTACTATATAGACTGATAGAGATGTATCTGTTTAATAGTGTATACAAATGTTTGTTAGTTTGTTTTTGTTTTAGTGTAAGTTTCTCAAGTGGAAAATGATCTTAAATGTTGATTTTAATGTTTCAGGATTGTTCCAGGCTAAATAAATTTTCAGTCCCATTAAAGCAAACTGAGATTTCTCTTTGAGTAAAGATGCTTACCGTATATTCCCAATGGAGTTCAGTGAACTTTAAAATAGACGAAAATAAATAATCTATTATTATTATCATCCCCTCACAGAAATGGTGGCGTTTGTACCGGCCCATGGAAGAGGAGCAGGAGGATTATGACCCTGCAGTCCAGGAGGGGGCAGCTGTGTGCCTGCAGACACACTGGAGAGGTTACAGGGAGCGTCAGAGGTTCAGGCTGTGGAGGGAGGCTGCTCTGGTGCTGCAGAGGGCATGGAGATTATGGCTGCATCGGCGCTGCACAGCAACTCTGGTCATTCAGACGGCCTGGCGCTGTCATCAAGCCAGACAAGCCTACTTGCATCTGTATGCCGCTGTGGTACAGCTGCAGGCTGTTGGCAGAGGCTACCTCGCTAGGCAGAGGTAAGCCATACTCAAACACCCATCGCTTTATCCTGAAAAGTTCTTTTTCTGTTGCTGTTAAGTAAAGGAGACATGTTACGCCCCCTCTCCACAAATTAAAATGTCTGTGACATGCTTTGGTCAAAATCCCCCAAGGATCAAACATCACAGCTCTTTTCATCCTCTCAAAACAGCCCTGTTCAGAACGGCTTGTTTCAGTGTCTGTCCCTTTATATGCAAATGAACCACTGCTTGCCCTGCCCCTTCTACTGGTACAAGGTAGGGGTGGGGTTATGAACATTTGTTCGTAAAACCATGTGGATTTCAACCTAGGGAGCCTGCACATTACAGTTTTTTTTGTCAATTCTCACATTTTGGGGGCTGGAAGGCAAGACAAACACCTAAATATATGTTAAAGAGCCTTCAAAAAGTGATATTCAATATTTCTCCTTTAAGTGAGTGATTTCTTGAGTTGAACACATGCTAACCTTTTTACATTTTTATAAAGGCCCTATATTCTGAAAATAGTTTCAATGAGTAAGTGACTGCGTGATTTTTGTCAAGCTAGTGAAAAACCAGATTAGTCTTTGCACAGAGCCGGTGCAGTGTATTTAGTCATTGTTCAGTGTGGTAACAGAGCATTACGCAAGAAGTCCAACCCAAAGCAGCTCGACAATCAGCTGAGCTGCTGGGCACAAGAAGTTTTACATTAGACTCAGAATACACCTCGATGAATGGGATAGGAAACATTTGACATCAGCTTTGATTTTAACTGCGCCTTTTTATTTACAGTTTCAAGCAACTGAGAGAGCAGAGACGGAGGGAGACGGAGGAGCAGCGGGAGAAGCTGCTTCAACTCCAGAATGGCCAGGTGAGCCTCTCAGCGGAGGAGGAGGAGGAGGAGTCGCCAGAGAGGATCATGGGATTGGACCTCAGCAGGTGGGAGGATCGTTCCTACGAGCAACGGGAAAAGAGTCTGCAAATCCTCAGCAGCCAAGAGGACGCAGTCCGGGAGGAAACGGAAGCAGGAGAGCATGCTGGGACAACAGAGAGCTCCTCTAAAGCTCCGAGTGAAGCGCCAGCCTCCATCCCGTCGCCCACCGTGGTGGTTCGAGAGCGGGCCAGAACCATAGACGAGCCCAGCCAGAAGACCACCCGAGCCAAGAGGGAGAGCCGGCGGATGAGAGAGCTGGAGCAGGCCAAGTTCAGCCTGGAGCTGCTCAAGGTCCGAGCCACCGGCGGCGGATCCTCCTCCCCGTCCGAGGAGCGCCGCTGGTCCGTAGAGCTGGTTCCCCCGGCGACCCCGCCCCTCTGTTCGCCCCAGGGAACCCCCGACAGCCAGAGCTCCAAAGGCAGCTTCGAGCTCCTCAGCATGGACGAGGAGCCGCCCAAGGCCGTGGAGGAGGTGACGGACAGCGACGACGCCTTCTCCCCCCTCCCTCCCATAGATTCAGTACCCGAGCCCGACGCCGAGGTGGTATCAACCAGCCCGACGCCGGCCGGACCACACGGGGCGGGGGCGTCTGATGCCGTCGCCCCACCTGACAGCCAGGACCAGGACCAGGACCAGACCAAAACGGATCTGGCTGTCCCAACACATCCGCCCAAAATCGAGAACTACCTCCCTACCTTTTACGTCCCCGCTAGCGAGGGAAGCCCGGTCATCTCCCATCGTCCCGCTAAAGAGCCTCAACAGAACACAGATGCAGCCGTCTCCATGGCCACCTCCACCATCGCCGCCAAGCCCCTCAGAGAGCGGCGAGAGTCATCGCGACGACCGGTGGTGGTGGTCATCAGCATGCAGAAAGAAACGCCACTGAGCCAAGAGCTGAGCGATATTGTCCGTCCCCCCGTGGAGGTTCGAGATTCAGCAGCCCAGACAGGGGAGTCGACCCCGTCGCCACAGAAAGCAGGCCCAGCAACAGTGCCTCAAGGTCCCGTCCCCGCTCCTACCTCCGCCGCCCCCCAGGCCGACCCGGCCGTCATCGAGAAACTGGTACGACTCAACGAGGAGAAAGAGGAGAGGCAGCGCAGCCAGCAGCAGCAGAACGAGAAGGAGATGATGGAGCAGATCAGACAGCAGAAGGAGGTGCTGGAGCGCCAGCGCCTTTACTTCGCCCAGTACGAGAGAGACATGTTTGAGAAGCAGAGGGGAGAGGCTCTGAGCCGGATCCAGCAGAGTCGCCAGGGGGGGCAGGACGCCACCTCCGGCAGACCCATCAGACCCAGCTCCCTGGTGATCCAGAGGACACAGTCCCACTCCACTCCTCCATCCACACACTCCCAACGGGGTGGGGCCAGCCAAGGCAGCGGCCCCCACCCCCAGCTGCCCCCTCCGCCTGCTTCTGCACCAAGAGAAAGACGCTCAGAGAGCAGGCGTGTGGCCGAGGGCTGGGCGCCCAAACTGACCCTGGAGTCCAGAGACGGAGGAGCAACCAGGGTGAGATCTGCTGCCAAGAAGCCGCCGAGTCACCAAGGCACCGCAGTTAGTATGACGGATAAACCGGGCAACATCTTCTTCTCTCCAAAGGACAAAGTGACATTTGCAAAGTGAGTAATTAATCCACACATTGCTTTTTTTTTTTTGCTTATACTAGGTGTGTTTTCTTGCAAACTAGAGTTGTTTGACATTTGATTCAAATCCTTGTTTGAATCATAACAATATGTCTACTGTCAATGATAAAACCTAGAGAAAAAGAAGCCTAGCTATGATCTTAAACAAAATATGAGTAAGTTCATGTTCAAGCATTAAAGGAATCAAGTTGCCATCATAAAATAATTGTAATAAAACAGTAATTGTTTACATCATCAGACAGAGTATCCAGTCATGTATTTGGAAACTTCTGACTTTGGCACCCTCTAGTGGTCATATCACACTGGTGTTACTGCATAATACTGATTTTAAAGGGATACTTCACCCAAAATCGATAATTCACCAATTTTCTACTCACCGTCATGCCAAGGAAGGGTTCGGAGAACTTTCAGAGTCATCAAAACGCTTTAGGAGTTCCAGGGGGGGTCCGACTGGCAACAGATTTTCATATAATGGCGGTGGATAGAGCTCACTTTTGAATGGTCCAAAACACACACTATGAAACATCCAGATACCTCCATACTGCTCGTCTTTACTGACCCAAGTGTCCGGAAGCTGCCACATGAAGAAGTTGTTGGGAAAAAATGAATTTGATCTCTGTTTTTATCCTCGTTGTAGCAGTAGCTCCTAGTGGCTCTGTTGATGTTTGTGCACATGCGCGAGATTTGCTGCGAGATGTTCTTCTGTGTTTATATCATACATCCAATGGTTTACAACGACGAATGACACTTCAACAATTCGTAAAATGTTGAAGTGGATTTATAAGATCATCAAGATTATAAGACCTTTATTGTCACTGTATTTAAAATACAATGAAATTCCAACTGCCCAATCACAGTGGCATTTAGACACATACAATGATGGCACATCATAAGACATAGTCACTATACAACATAAAACAAAAACAAGGTGGGTGAAAGAAAAGAAAATGGAAAATGAATTATAACAATTATAACTATATACTAATGAGACTGTCTTTGCATTTGTGTTTTCCTCTTTTTGTCCATCAGGTTTGAGAGTGATGCCGTCACTGAAGAAACACCTGCCCCCCTCCCCAGAGAAGTAGCCTCACCACTCCCCAAGGCCTCTAAAGGAACAAAAGCACGGGATGTGAGTTCTCTTTTTGTTCTTTTTATAAAATAGACTTATAGCATGTGTTTGCAACTTTGTAAGAGTGCCGTTTTGTGTTTTGAATAATTTAATGAACCTTGGCAGGACAGCTCCCAGCCTTTACACTAACATCCACACAGCTGACCGACATGAAGATCACAGTGCGCTGAAGCTGAAACTTGTGCGCGTTAAAGCAACTTTTAAACATGCTGTTATCACTTCTGGTAAACTCCAGGTCAGCAGAGCGGGCCAAAAAAAGAAAGCCAGAATGTCACGGACCCGCTCCGACTTCCTCACCCGCGCCCCCATCACCTCGCATGGGGGCGACTCAGACGAGGATGACTATGATGCCGACAGCCCCATGAGCCCCCTGAGCCCCCTGAGCCCCCGTCATTACACTCTGCCGCTCTCCAAACAGAGCTCCACGGAGGCGGGCTTACAAGAGTCCTGTTTCAGTGACTCGGACATGGTAACCATGGCGCCATCCGAGCCAGCAGTGGCCCTCTCTCCACTCTTAAAGCGTGTCTTCTCTTTGACATTTCTAACCCCCTTCAGCAGAGACAGCGTAGATCTGCATCACACCTCTGACTCAGACTGAGCTTCAACAAACTTCTGTTTTCACAAACCTTTCCTGAGAGTGGAAGACATTTCAAAAACAATTCAGGACAGAAAAACTATTCACGACAGAATAAAACCTGCTAAAATGGTGCGGTACAATAAAACCTAGACACCAGTATAAATGTAAAGTTATTTTTATTTTATTTTAAGATGTGTACTCAAACCTGTCAAACATCTGTAGAACCAGTATTTTACTGGTTTGATAACCTGTCTAGAAATCATTATCAATCATTCACTCAATCATCAATAGTGAATATTAATTTGACGTTAAGCATTGTCATAGATTCAGGAGTGTTTTCCCTTTTAACCCTTTAAACCTTGAACAGACAGTAGCTGCTTTTCTAACAAGACTTGGTTTCTCTTTCTCTTATGGCTCTAACTGCAGTTTTTCCTCCTTCATTTATTTTTCCTGGTTTATTAACAATATTTGCATGTCACTCATTACCTGTCTGATCATGTAGCATGTACAACTCAACACCTGCTGAGTCCTTGAAAAGGGGCCCTGATTGACTCTCAACTTTCCTCATAACCTAACAACCTCCTCTCTCTTATTGGCTCTTTTCCTGGGATAAATAACATGTTCTTAGTGTTGTCAGAAATAAAATTTTTGTTGTTTTTTTGTGATATCATGATTACTATAAATACAATTAATATACATGTACATTGTAGCTGATGCTGCTGCAGCGATGTGATGCTGCCCTCTAGTGGCTCGAACATGCTCTCAGACTATAGTACCTAAAAAAGATTTTCTTTAATTTTTCCCTTATTATTTCAACCTGATGTTGTTTCAGCCTGCAAGCGCCGAGGAGCAGAAGAAGATGCACAAAGCCATGTCGTCAGGAGATTTGGGGAAAGTGGACTCGATGCGTAAGAACTCACAAGATGGAAGGTTTGTTCCTCCAGATCCAGAGCTGTTGAGCTTCATAATACATTTTCAAGGACATTTTTAAGTTGAAGTTGTTTTGTTTAGTAATCAAGAGTTGTGTGTCAATTTTTGGTTTGGATTTCCAGCAGGGTTCGTGGTAAGATGCGTTTCTGGGGTAAAACCAAGTACAGTGATAAGAAGGCATCCAGAGAGAAACTGATCTGTGGAGCTGATTCCCTGGACGGTGACTACGGAGACACAGGGCCACTGCTGGGAGAAGGTGTGTGATCTTAAGACACATGCATCCATCTTCATGCAATCAAGATTATACTGAATCCTTAGAGAGATAGTTCAACTTTTTTGGCAAATTGGCCCATTGCCATAATCCCTATAGTCATAGCAGTAGGTTAATTACCTTAAATTGTCGGTGCAAGCTATTTTTAGAACGGCGGAGCAGAGCCGTGAGCTGCTCAGAGCTACGCTACGGAGGCTAATGGGATTTCTTGGTTTCCTTCATCAAACTCATCAAATACACAATCCAACAACTACACAACGCTCTGGTGAACAAGTTGTGACCTGCACATTCACCACACTATGAGATAATAACAGAACGTTACCAGGCAGAGTTGTTTTGCCAAAATGTTGAACTATCCCTTGAAATACTTTTTTAGATTTGTTTGAATGTTCATTGACTGACTTTATCCCACTCTGACTGTAATTCTCTCCCTCACAGCAGGTCAGGAAAACATGTCTCCCCCCTGCAGTCCTGACCTGACGCTGGACCGAGGGTTCAGAGACCTGAAGGAGAACAAGGAGCCGTCTCCCAAGGTGAAGCGGCGGCGCAGCGTTAAGATCAGCAGCGTGGCTCATGAACCTGCTCAGTGGCAGAACGATGCGGTGCAGATCCTCACCTGCACCAACGACTACCGGAGCATGAACGACTTCCTCATGAAGAAGGTACGACCACATGCTGTCTGTGTTGAGCTTTTACTACTAAACTTTGTCAGGCTCCGTTGTAATGCGAAGGTTGATTGTGGTGTCTCATTTTAGATCAACGACTTGGACACAGAGGACAGTAAGAAGGACACCATGGTGGACGTTGTGTTCAAAAAGGCTTTGAAAGAGTTCCGTCTAAACATCTTCAACTCTTACTCCACTGCACTGGCTGTAAGTAATGGCACCACTGTTGATGAACATGATCATATCAAGTTCAAAATGTAAAATAAGTTGTTATACACATCTCTAATGATCTTTTCAGTTTCAAAAGTTAGACTAGATCTTTTGCACTGGGACAGTATTAAAGTTACTGTCCTCTTCTCTCTAGATGGATGATGGTAAGAGTATCCGCTACAAAGACCTCTACGCTCTGTTTGAGCACATCCTGGAGAAGACCATGCGACAGGAGCAGCGCGACTGGAGCGAGTCTCCTGTCAGAGTCTGGGTCAACACGTTCAAAGTTTTCCTCGACGAGTTCATGACCGAGTATAAACCTTTGGACAACACAATCAGCAAGGTAAAGAACAGCCTCCTGACAGCAGGGACACAGACATGAGGATGAAATATGTAATGGTTTGTTACCTCACCTGCCTTATTTGTTGTTTATTACTGTACCTGTTCTGCTTTATAGTGTCTTGTGATTTTTTTTTTATGATGAATTTTGATATCTGTGTTTTTATTGTATCTTAATGCCATGCCTATCTATATGTCTGTCTGTCTGTCTGTCCGTCCGTCCGTCCGTCCGTGTTTATTATCATTCTTACATTTACAATAACATGTCTCGTGAATACTAAAACACATCTGTTCTCTTTTGCATTTTTTTTTATTGCAGCCGGCACCGAAACCTGAACGCAAAAAACGGAGGAAAAAGGACACAGACATCGTGAGTCTCTGTTCTCATCGTTATTGAGTAAACACAATAAAAGATAGACAAGACACCTCCATCTGCTCTTTGGATTAACAAGATAGATTTACAACAAAATAGGAAAGGCCATAAAAAACATAAGTGAATCTGTTTATAGGTGACAGGAACTTTCACAATAAAAGCTGTGCTCTGCTGCTCTCTGCAGGTGGAGGAGCATAACGGCCACATCTTCAAGTCCACCCAGTACAGCATCCCTACATACTGTGAATACTGCTCATCGCTCATCTGGATGATGGACCGCGCCTGTGTGTGCAAATGTGAGTACACACATAAAATATCACACCTGGGAGAATCCCTGAATTTCATAGATGCATGTCTTATATTAAATTAATTTATTTGGATAAACCCCTTGAGATGAATCATCCCGTTTTCGAAGGGGTCCAAACACTCATCGTACAAACATGTTCTCAACAATACAAAAAGAAAGAAAAAAAAAGTCCACAACAATAAAACAAACAAATAAACAGAAAAAAGAAAGAAAAGCACAGTTAACGATAATGGCCAACACTGAGACTGAGATAACGGTATATAATGATTACTATCAATTCACCGAATCAAAAAGAATATGCAGCTTCAATGAAAAAAGGAGCAGGTCACCATGAGGTGAGAAGACAGAGCATGCTTGAAGATACCAAGAGAGGAATGGGATCTGGTATTAGCAGGAAGGTTATTCCAATCTGCTGGTGCTTTAAGGCAAGGCATCTTTATTTATATACTGTAGCGCATTTCATACCAAGGCAACTCAATGTGCTTTACATAAAGACAAAACATTAAAAAAAACAGCATAAAACAGCATAAAAACAAAAACATCAGAGTTAAAAGAAGGAGCAAAGAAGAATAAAAAGAGTAAAATAAAAGAAAATAGATAACGTTTAAAGTTCTTAAAAAGAGCTCAGCCATAAGCACATGAAAAGAGAAATGTTTTTAACCTGGATTTAAACGTGTTTACAGTTGGAGCTGATCTCAGTTCTGCTGGTAGTTTGTTCCAGTTGTGTGCAGCATCACAGCTAAATGCTGCTTCACCATGTCTGGTTTGAACTCTGTGCTCCACTATCTGACCTGAGTCAGTAGATCTCAGAGCTCTACTGGGTTTATACTCTACTAACATGTCATTCATGTATTCTGGACCTAGACCATTCAGTGATTTAAACATAAAAGATCTTCTACCAAATGATTTATTGACATGAGGAACAGAAAAATAGAGCTGAGAAGAATGTCTGATATGATAACTTGATGTATATGGTGTAAGATACTGCTGTAGATAGGATGGGTAATTAAAGTAAATGCATTTGTATATCAGCTGTAACCGGTGCATGTGTCTTCTCATATTCAATGATGACCAATTGAGTCTAGTATACTGTAGTAGTAGTCTTAAAAGGTTTATGAACCTTTTCTTGTAATATGTTGTTTTGATCAGCATTCCTTTTTCTAATTTCAGTGTTTGGGCCCTGAAATGATTGATAATGATAGAAAATGAAGCCTCAGCTATTTCAACAATCAAGTATTGCTGGTTTCAGCTTCTTAATTGTAAATATTTACTGCTTTTCTGTGTTGCATGTCATTTTAAATGTGATATCTTTGGGCTTTGGGGCCACGGATCAGATACAACAAAGAACTGTGGGAACTCATGATGGGCATTTCTCACTAAATATCTCAAATGTCCTCAAAATTGACTGTTGGGATCCTGCCACACATTGTTCTTATGTAACCGACACCAGAATGTAAGTTGTGTGATGAAATGTGCTGAAGACCAAATTGCTTTTCATGTCAAGTCGTCGTGACCACAAATGCATTCACAAACACCCCTCATCTTAGCGCAGACACTCACATGAACTTGTAGACACACACACACACACACACACACACACACACACACCATGTCTGGGGCTGAGCTGGGTTCAGTCTGGCCTTAGAGAGCGAGCCCCGCCCTCTCTCCCTCCTCAGCCCTAATCAGATTGTTTTCAACTGGACTCATGGGGTCTGCGGCTCCGTGTCTCCAGAGATTTCTCCACACAGCTTGTCCTTTATTCGCTACAGGATGTTTTCTTCATGCCAGCCAATGCTGCTTGTGATAACATTGATAACATTTTTTTTCTTTTGTCCCAACTTTTGCTGAATAATGAGGAGGCACTGCCTTTCTGTTGATAATGGAAATGACCTGTTTGATTTCTCCGGTTGTGTTTATCCAGTGTGCCGCTACGCCTGCCACAGAAAGTGCTGCCAGAAGACAACCAACAAATGCAGTAAGAAGGTGAGTCAGCCATAGTGTGCACCCACACACAACAATGTCCCATGACAGTAATTGTATTACCATGGGTTCATGTACAGTAGCTCTTTCTGTCACTTAATACGCTGGAAGTCAAAGTTGTAAAAAGGTAAGACTTCGTAGATTGAGATGAGTTTTTCCTCATTTTCATTTGTGTTTTAAAATGCTATTTTTTTGTACAGTACTGTATGACTGCTGTGTGCTTGTGTCTTACAGTACGTGTCTGTGTGTTTGATGCAAATCTATTCCGCTTGTGTCTGTGAACAGTTTGATCCAGAGCTCTCCTCCAGACAGTTCGGAGTGGAGGTTTCTCGTCTGACTAATGACGAGAGGACAGTGCCCCTGGTAGTGGAGAAGCTTATTAACTACATCGAGATGCATGGCCTCTACACTGAGGGGATATACAGAAAATCTGGCTCCACCAACAAAATCAAAGAGCTCAAGCAGGGACTGGACACAGGTAACTTTTGCTCCACATTGTAATCGCAAAGCGAGCGAGTGACGCAAGTCGGGGAGGAAAGGATTAAATGTGATCTTGTTTTTGTCTGTGTTCTGTCTGCCCCTCACAGATGTGGACAGTATGAATCTGGACGACTACAACATCCATGTGATTGCTAGTGTTTTCAAGCAGTGGCTGAGAGACCTGCCTAATCCTCTCATGACATTCGAACTGTACGAGGAGTTTATACGTGCCATGGGTGAGTGGTCTGCCGGTGCTGCTTCTGTCTCCACAGTAACGGTGCATTATTATTGCAAACAGCAGAAGTTGTATTTGTTTGCTGTGGCTGCTGTTGGTGATTTATCTTGTGGGAATGCCTCTGCAGGTTTGCAGGATAAAAAGGAAATGCTCAGAGGGGTGTATTCAGTTATTGACCAGCTAAGCAGAACTCACCTAAACACTCTGGAGCGACTCATATTTCATCTTGTCAGGTAACAAAAAAAATAGGATTAAAACATGAAGCCGCTTTATTTTCTTTCTCAAGAGTTTGTTCTAATGCTCATTCATTGCTTGTAGGATCGCCTTGCAAGAGGATACCAACCGTATGTCAGCTAATGCCTTGGCTATAGTTTTTGCCCCCTGTATCCTGCGCTGCCCCGACACTATTGATCCACTGCAGAGCGTCCAGGACATCAGCAAGACCACTGCGTAAGAATATGCATCACGTCTTTCAAATAATTCTGCTTCTGCCAAAAAAAAAAAAGAGTGGGGGTGAGCTGGGGCATGTAGGGATTTCAGAGGGGGCATGCAAGACTAGGAGAACTAAAATTGAATTAATCTGTTTCATGTGGGAACAATAAACAAAACTCTTTTTCATGGCCATCAAATCCAATTTATCAAGATTTATTAAGATTGGAAAAGCACAATATGAACCCGTTTTTGAGAAGACTTTTGGGAAAGAGACAGAAGAATGTGAAACAAAGGTGATGCTTGAAAAGCAAAACACATCAGTGTAAACTCAAGTCATCTCAAGCTGTTGTCAGGTTCACTGTCTCAGCAGCCTGGTGTCACTCCTGCCACTTCCTCATAATTAGTTTATTTCAATTAAATAATATTTAATTTGGCTTAACTACAGTGGCAATTGATAACAGTAAAATGAATGGGGACATGGATTTGTTTGATTTCCAAAGGGAGGCTTGATAGAAAACAACTGACCAAGGAGAGAAAGTGAGGCACATGCTGTATTGTATAATAACTAGAAAAAGATAGCATTTCCAGCAGGAAATGCGTGTGAATGCTGAAAGCAGCTGAATGCCATTGCTGAAGAAATGCTGAATGAGCTGAAGAACTTGTTGAAACAATGCTGAATTAACTGAAACATAAAAGCTGAGAGATGGATGTCTTTCTATGGGCAAAAGAAAGAAAGAGGGGGATGGATAGATAGAAAGAGGTAGACACTAAATAGCATTCTGTGACTATGCCAAGTATTTCCATTTTGTCTTTCTGAGCCGTGTTGTCTGGTGCCCTCCCTCCTCAGGTGCGTTGAGCTTATCATTTGCGAACAGATGAATAAGTACAAAGTGCGACTAAAGGACATCAGCACGCTGGAGTTTGCAGAGAACAAGGCCAAGTGCAGACTGACCCTCATCCGACGGTCGATGGTGAGATCAAACATGATGAATCAAACTGTTATTAATCACACTGTTATCTCATAGCTACGGTGACATCATTGCTAAATCTACGTGACCGAGTCAACTCCTTCCATTTCAATTCTTTTCCCGTTTCCTCCTCCTTCTAAGCAGTTTTTCCTCTCTCTCCAGATTCTTTTCCCTAACCTGTCCTTTCTTTCACCCAGAGACCCGTACTAATAGCTGTTAGGTTTATGAGCATAGCACGCACTAGGGTATGTATACAAAAACCACGGATTTCCATTCCAAGCCATCATCCATTGGTGATGTTGTTGTGGTCCAGTCTTCTCTGTCCAGATATTAACGTCTTTCTTCTTCACCCCCAAAGCATGAGTCATATTTATTTTGATTTCATTTTTTTTGGTTTAAAGGGATAGTTCAACATTTTGGCAAATTGGCCCATTGCCATAATCCCTATAGTCATAGCAGTAGGTTTGTTACCTTTAATTGTCGGTGCAAGCTATTTTTAGAACGGCAGAGCAGAGCCGTGAGCTGCTCAGAGCTCCGCTACGGAGGCTTTCTGAGCCGTGTTGTCTGGGATTTCTTTGTTTCCCCCATCAAACTCATCAAATACACAATCCAACAACTCCTTACGCTCTCGTGGACAAGTTGTGACCTGTACATTCTAGTGTAGCTCTGAGCAGCTCATGGCTCTGCTCTGCCGTTCTAAAAATAGCTTGCACCGACAATTAAAGGTATCAAACCTAGTCCTAAAACTATAGGGATTATGGCAATGGGCCAATTTGACCAAATGTTGAACTATCCCTTTAACTGTTTCCTGTGAATGCAAGAAAAGACATCATGCTATCTTGTATTAGATGCACATTATAATATGTGGTATATTCAACATACAGAATGATACGCATAATCTATAAAAAGGTTGAACCTTTTAGAATTTGTGTCTCGCTCTCATAAGTACGGTAATCTGAAAAAGGAAATTAGAAGTCAGGTCATCTCTCTCTGAAGAAGAGGACAGAAATCATTGTTCAGGGACCTCACTGTACTGTACATGCCCCAGCAAGGATAATGACAGTGACAATGTTACCAACTAGATTCACTTCTAAGAACCAAGAAAGAAAAAAGCAAAGTCAAGAAAGCAGTTGCTGGAATTGACTTGTGACACATTACAGTTTTAAGACGTAGGATCACTGATTCCTATCTTTTTTTCTCTTACTTTTACTCAAAGCAACCAAATGCAGCTAAAAAGGTAACGTTTGTATGACTGTGCTGTCCCCTCCTTTGAGTGTCAGTCTCTGCTGCTGTGCTGTGGTTCTTTCATTGCATGTGTGAGGCGGTAGTGTCTTGCATAAAGTGGTGAACTGTACTCTATATAACAGCATAACTGCTTTCATTTAGTGGTGGTCAACTCTTTTCATGAAGCACAAATGCAATATTCACATTAGTGAGTAAAAAAAATGCATCCTTGGTTTGTCTCTCAGGGAAAAGGCCACGTGCAGAGACTGAGCTACCACACGCCCTCACCTCCAGTCAGCCCCCGGCTGCCGACCGTGGCCAACACTGTGGTAGAAGAGAGCGGTGGCGAGGAGGCAGCCGACTCCTTCACTGAAATCTCTGAGCATCAGCAGGCAGCCATGCAGCAGGAGGAGAGGGTGCTGACGGAGCAAATTGAAAGCCTGCAGAAAGAAAAGTAAACTCCATAACAGCACTTAAAAAAATTTTTTATTTATTTGATCAGGACAATGCACATTTATCAACATATCAGCGAGAAGCATCAATATAATATGCCGAAGTTAGCACAGTTGCTAAATTTCATCCGTTGTCCTAAGGCAGGTATCATGAAAAAAAACATACAGACATTACACCATGACAATTAGATAAAAGACATGGAGAAATCTTGCAAATAAAAAAAGTCCCGCTTTACATCAAAGTTAAAAGTCCATACACAAAGTGGAAAAGACAAAGAGGTTACCCATGAGAGCAGGTCTGGGTTGTTTTCAACCACTGTTTAAGGGTCTTTTTAAAGGTGGTGTAATTGTCACAGTTTCTAACATGAAGCTGGCAGTGTGTTCCAAGACTGTTCCTCTGATGGACGCCACCATTTTGCCAAATTTAGTCCTGCATCGTTGTATATCACAGTCTCCCCTAGTCAGTGCTCTGCTGTTTACTCTAGAGGATTTTTTCTTTATGGAGTCCTGTAATAGTTGAGGGGCTAGTCCATTCAAAACCTTAAAGATGAGACAAACATCCAAAAACAACTCATAGCTATTAAAGTCCAAGATTTTGTACTTATCAATCATTTAACAATAATGGTAATGTATAGGTTTTTTGTCAAAATGTTTCTGAAAATTTTGCATCAGCTCAGAACAATAACTGTCTTCACTGATTTCACAAAAAAATAACAGAATCATTTTGCACGTTAGCTGTGTCTCACCACGTGTGCTGATCTGGATAACGTTTGCCTCTTCAGAGAGGAGCTGACGTTCGAGATGCTGACTCTGGAGCCACGAGCATCAGACGACGAGACCCTGGAGTCAGAGGCCTCCATCGGTACCGCTGACAGTTCTGAGAACCTCAACGTTGACTCCGAGGGAACCATTTCTGACTTCTCTGGTATGTCATTAGACATGGGAAACATAACAAAAATAACCAAAAAGAAAAAGACTTAACTCGTCTTTGCCTGTCGTTGCAGAAAGAGGTCAAGTGTTGACTTCCCCGTGGCCTCGGAGATCTGACGGGAGGAGCCCCCGACGCCGCGCTCTCCACCGGCAGCCTGACTCGCTGGACTCGGTCGACTCCTGCTTCAGCGTTTCCTCCTACTCCTCCTCGTCACACTTCCACCCATCGTCCTCGTCCTCCTCTGCCACCACCCGACGCTTCCGGTTCCACTCCAAGTCTCCTTCCCTGGGCTCAGGTCCAGCCCAGTCTCAGGCCCAGGCTCTAAATGCATCTCACTCCTCCCGATCCGACACCATAGACAGTAGCCCCACAGGAGGTGCGTATGACGAAAGGCCCCAGTTTACCAGCCGAGGAACCTTCAATCCAGAGAAGGGCAAACAGAAACTTAAGGGAGCCAAGCATTCACCCCAGGGGCCCTCCAGAGAGGGCAGCAGCCATGGCAGGGACCCTCCAGACATACCGCAGCAGCTGGTATTGTATGGCAGTAATGAATTCATGGTATGAAGGACACTTGGACACCAAAGCGCTCCCTATCCAACTCCCTGGCAGGCGAAGATGTTCTCAACGGGAGGTAACGTCGTGGTGACCGAGCTCCACTTCTTAAAGCACTCCTTCTTAGCCTTTCTTTGCTGAAGTCCGCAAAGAAGTGTCCCCAAGTGCCGTATATAGTGTTTCCACCTCCAGAGGGGGGAGATGTTTGGCAGATGGATGGGAATCAGTGGAAGGGCTCCTCTTCTGTAGACTTAAACTGCGAACCATGCTCTCACAGTGCCTTGGCAGCACTCTACCCAGCGCCAAGTGGAGACACACCGAGCAGGAGGACAGAGAAAAGGGAACGTTGGAATATGCAGAAGACCACTCAGCATCAGGGAATGATACGGAGCTGGAAAGCCGAAGCAGTGTACTACAGCCAATAAGAAGAGGTCAGGCAACATCGGGCGTCGCAGATGTTGCAGTGAAAATAAAGCTCTCCATTATTAGCTGCTTTATGAGTTTACAGTTCATAACAATGAGAGTAAGCAGTGGTTGCTCTGTTATTACAAATTTATTTTTTCCTTTATTTAATAAATTTTAATGTCACAGAAATTCTTTATAGCTTATAATATACAGGTATAAATACTGTACAAAGCCGGAACACCAGCCTCTGCTGGGTAGTTGGAGTCAAATATTTATCTTTTTCTGGAGTATCTTGGACAGCGATGTACGGATTTGGGCAGTGGATGATTTTTGTGTGTGTGTGCGTGTGTGTTTGCATGTGCAACGTGCTCATGCATGACTGTATGTGCGTGTGAGAAAGAGAAAACCACTTCATGTGTTTAAGTTTGTGCTGCTTTTTTTTCCCCCTTATGAGGGAAATACCGCCATCAAAGGGACCAAGTCAGCTGGTGTGTATTCCAGCCAAGGGGATCCCAGCTCTGTAAAGAATGTCGGATGTGTATAAAATCCATGCATTCACTGCTTAACAGCCATACAACAATTGTAATGTACAGTACAGGTCATATGTACAGTATAGTGGACATTTGCCATTCTATTCTTGAAATCTGTTGTTGTTACCCTCTGTTCCCGAACCCATCCCCACTACCTGTCTCCAAAAGTGTTTGCTCAATAGCAACCAAGCAAAAGCATAAAGTCACAACGTCTTCTGTCATTATTACTGAGAATGTTTTTTTTTATATATGTTTATTTTTCCAAGTTGCATTTTGACATGTCACAGTAGAAAAAGTACACTTTATCATTAACAGCAGTGATGGTCCATTACATTCAACAGTCCAAACAGGCCACTATCACAGTGAGTCAGTATGCTAACACACACGACCAGTAAGAGACATAGGAAAGTAATAAATGTCATGTTTTTCACAAAATAAAGGACTAAAAGACAATCATAGCTCATAGAAGAAATAACCAAAATATGACACATCATTTACATTATTGCACCTGAAGGCAACTTATGTGACCAGAATAAAGTTTTAAAAAGACTAAAAGTAGTTAACATTTGTTCAAGTATTGTAAATGGTTAATAATTAATAATAATTAATTACACTTTTTTTTTTTACCAACTGTTAATTGCAAAATAAATGAATTGACACTTACAATATAATGAACTGCTACAGAATAAACTAATGACTGTAGTTGTATTGTCAACAGCACCCAAGAGTAGAGTTGAAATAATCAGTAGGTTAAGTGACTGGTTCAATAATCCTTAATTATTTTCTAATAATTTTGTGGTTTTGGGCTAGTTTCCAGAGATAATTGGCATTCATCATGGTGTCACTTTGGGTTCTGGGTAATTGTGATGATATTCTGCAAACCAAATTGAGAAAAATAATTAGCTGATCACTTGATAATGAAAATTGATTGTTGTTGTTTATTTATTTAACAAGATATACATGGAAATACAGACTTATAGCTCCAACCCCCTTCCTTAACCCACCCACCAACAAACAGAGAGAGAGGGGGGAAAGGAAGAGAGGTGAGACAGACGACAAAGGGGCTGTCATTTTAATAACCTTTCTATAACCTGTCCACTATATAAGTTGGTAAGGTGTCCATATACGCCATATAAGGCTGCCACCGTCTCTCTGTGTGTGATAGTCATTTCTGAGTGTATATGCAATTTTTTCAAGTGAAAAACAGCTATTCTTTTCCAAAACCCATCTTCCTATAGGGAGCTGGGAGTCAGACTTCCACGTGATGGCTATGCACTTCCTGGCAACACACAAGGCCAGGGTGAGGAACTTCTTTTGGGGGCTTTCTTAATTGTGCATATTTGTAGTGTCTACGCAAGTTGAATTGAGTTGAGTTGAGGATCTAGTCTGGGAGATGCAGTCCTAGAAGTTTTGTCATGATGTCAGAAAAATCATGCCAGAATGTAGGCTATTGAGTTTTGTGCATAACCAAGTGCAGTGCAGATATGAGCCCTCTGTCTACCACATCTAAAGCACATGCAGGATATCTCAGGTTTATATTATTATGCAATTTTTGCGGTGTAATATAGGCTAGGTTTGGTAGAGAAAGTTAGGCTATTGGTCAGCCTGTATCTGGAGTTAATAGTGGCAGTCATACTTAGGAAAATGGTTTTATAATATTATGGGCGCCTCACCTTCAACAGGAGTATTGAGGCACACTTTTTACGTGTTGAGTTTTTTTTTTTTTTTTTTTTTTACACTTGAAGCACATCTTCCTGATTGTACTTAGAGGTAGCACTTGAATGCAGGAGTTTTTACGAGTATTTAAATGTGAATACCTCCTTCACCAGCGAACAAGAGCTCACTTTGTACGTTCACCACAATGGACTGAATTCAGACTGTCACGAGAACTGCGCATTTGAAACCAATTGACGTTATTTCTAAAAATAAAGGGGGAAGCTAAATTGATTAGAAATGACTCGAGTCGGGACAACCTTCGGTGACGTTGTCCGCCGTCCGCGTGGCGCATGCGCAGAGCGGCGCAGCGTCACCGCAGCAGCAGCAGCAGCAGCAGCACCGTCAGGACTCTGGAGCTGCCGCCGTCCGGGAGACGGGAGCTGTCGTTTTGTTTATTTCACTACAGGTAAACTTTTCTCCACAATGTCGGGATTTGACAGCAACCCCTTCGTCGACCCGGTGGACGTCAACCCCTTCCAGGTGAGACTCCTGGTTCGTTTTACGTCTGATAGCCGAGTTTTGAGAGGGGTTTATTCTTTCGTGTAAAGTGATAGACCGGGATAGTGCTCCAACAAAAACCTGTTTGGTTGGTTGCTGGGTTTGGCCTCAGTATTTCCTGGCTAAAGACTCGTCCCTTGTATCAAGTATGACACGTTGAAGTCTAATCTGAGGCTATATTTAACTATTATCTGTTACACAGTGTATACGCTGTACGAGAGTTGTTAACTTACTTGCACAGGTGAGTTTATCCACGAACAGGTGCCTGCTGTTGCTGTAGCCATCCGCAGTGACAAGTCCTCAGTGCGCCATTGATAAATACTGAGAGAGTGGTTATGTTAACTAGAGCTAAAGGGTTCACCATGGTATTTAATGGTGGACTTCGTACTCTGAAGGGGTCCTCGTTGGGAGCCGGAGGTGACCTCTTGTTTTCAGTAAATCGACTAACACAGGGGTGTCAAACAAGTGGTCCGCGGGCCAAAACTGGTCGCCAGAGGGTCCAATCCGGCCAACAGGATGAATTTTGCCAAATGGGAAAATTACATAGAGGGCAGAAAAGGTATAATGTTGCACGTATTTTCAAGTTGTTCATAATGTTTTGTAAAAGGATCCATTAACTGTAAAATCTTCATAATGTAGCCTATTTGTTCTTCTTTACACTAAAACAAAGGGAAGAATTTAGAGTTTTTGTGCTTTTATAGGTTATTATGTTATTATTTTACTGGTCTGGCTGGCTCACTTCAGATCAAATTGCCTGTATGGCCCCTGAACTATAATAACTGACACCCCTCGACTAACAGCTCCAGGCTGTCATGTTAATGTACAGGTGAAGATGTCTTCGCCACATATTTACTTTGAGTCAAAAACCTGTATGCTTATGCAAACCTTAAACAGAATCGAGAGTCTATTTATAGGCTAGTTAATGCAGTGTTGCTTTCAAGTGCTCTTCCTGGACTGGTTGCTGCTCTCTTGGACGCACCAAATAATACAGCATAACATTGAGTTACATCTTGGTTTTCTTTTACAGGATGCCTCGGTCACACAAGCTACCAGCGGAGCCACTGAAAACTTTGGGGAGTTCAACCCATTCTCTGCAACTGACATGGTTTGCTCCTCTTGTTTATAGCGCTCTGATCATAAACAGATTATGAGACAATCGGCCTCTAAGCTCAGACACACACTTCTTCTACATTAATATGACCAACAAAACTCAAAGAGGTACAAAACGACTGCAAATAATAACAACGTGTAGTCGTTTGGTATCTCTTTGTGGTCATTTTGTGTCTCCCAGTGTTTGTTTGGTGTCATGTTATTTCTTTGTTGTCACTTTGGGGCTCCTTGTAGTCATTTTCCATCTGTTTACATTAGTCTGACTGACTTAAAGGGACAACGAGGAGTTTCTATTTGGTTCTAAAAAAAGTCTCACGTTAATGTGGATGAATCTCCGCTACCCACACTTGTTAATCTTAGATTAAGAGAAATCTTAACAGGCTTTCCAAATGGAGGTTTTGTGCCTGTGCGTAGTTGGCCCCCAGTTTGTTATCTTTCTATAGATGTGATTTATGAGAAGTCATTTAACAAAACAGATTGAATCCATTGTTTCACAGGGAACCCATACTGGCACAACCATCCCCATCTCTGCAGCCTCTCAACCTGCTGTCCTACAGACCTCTGTGGAGCAGAGCGCACAAGTGAGTCAGACACAGACATACACATTTATAAATGAAGGAAATTAAAGAAGATGGAGTTGAGTCACATTGCAGCCATTCAGTTGAGATCAACTAACCTGTTAGGGTTGACTGGGGTTATGAATGTAATATATCAGGATAATGGCAATAAAACAGTTTTAACTAAGCTGATGAAGAGGGAGTGTATTAGAACACAGTGGAGCCTAATCATTATCATCATCATCATTAACCATTAAGTATTGAGCCAAACATCAACATTTTAAAATTGAGAGAATCATACAAGGCTATACAGGCTCATAATGTAAAATACATTATGGTAAATATGAGAAATAAGTTTAAGTTATTTTGATCGTAGAACTGTCACCAGTTCTGTATACTATATTCCTGTATATAGTATATATATACCTGTATATATTTTTTATGTAATCTTACTTACAAAGTTGTAGTCCAAAGTGCTATTTGGTGCAATATTCTGTCACCTATTGCCCAGCACATACACCACTATCAATATTTGGCTTGATTTATTTTTGTCATCATAATATTCTAGCATTTTACATTTCAAAACATGCCACATGCAATCTACCATCTCAGACATTAAGTAGAATGCTCTGCTGTCACATTTTCAATTTCAGTGTTACTGTTTACTCTGATAGTAGTGTGTCAGCAGTTATGATCAGGATGAATTTGGTCTTCCACTCATTCACTCACTCACTCACTCACTCACTCACTCACTCACTCATTCACTCAGGCCAGTGCAGCTGCTGGCCAGGCTAACCTGATCAAACAGCAGGAGGAGCTGGAGAGGAAAGCAGCCGAGCTGGAGCGGAAGGAGCAGGAGCTCCAGAACAGGAGCGCAGGCAGAGCGAACACTGGAGGTAAGAGGCTGCAGTTCTAATGCTGCGTTCACATGGAGTCCGGCAGACGGCAGACCGGATGTCATTCTAGTGGAAGAGAGGACGACGGTAAAACTTGGGAGAGGCCAACGAAAAATACTATGGACGGCAACGGCAAACAGCAATGCCGTCTTGAGTTCAAATATTTTAACTTTTGCCGTCTGCCGCGACGGTATCCTCAACCGAACGTGACGTATGAGTACAAGTATGTTGACGTTGCCATAGCAACATGGTGGCGCATCTTGCTGTTGTGCCGTGCCGTCGGACAGTTTGTGTGATTTTACCGTTCCATCCAGCAGCATTTGCCGTTTACCGTCTGCCGGACTCCATGTGAACGCAGCATAAGTGTCATGTTACATTATGTGGTGTGTGTGAACTCTAAGAATCGTTGCAACAGAATAATCAAACTGTGAAATCTTTGTTTGTTAGCTAAGGAGAACAACTGGCCACCACTTCCCAGCTTCTCCCCTGTGAGACCGTGCTTCTACCAGGACTTTGAGGAGGAAATCCCTGAGGAGTACCGCAAGATCTGCAAGAGGATGTACTACCTCTGGATGTGTATGTACATCTACATGCTGAATAGGAAAGTCATTGATCTGTAGGATAGTACGGTTTACTGTACATCTGGTTTTATGTGTAAACTAGTTCTTTATCTTGTGAAACAAACAAAAAAAAAAGAGCCTGGTTCATTGGTTTCCTGTGTGCTATGTGTCTCCAGTCCACAGTGCCACTCTCTTCCTCAACGTGCTGGCCTGCCTGGCTTACTTCACTGCAGGCAGTAATTATGGAGTGGACTTCGGTCTGTCCATCCTCTGGTTCATCCTCTTCACCCCTGTGTCCTTCATCTGTTGGTACAGGCCTGTCTACAAAGCCTTCAGGTAGCACCGTTTCTCCAGCTTTGTGATGATGATGATGATGATGATGATGATGATGATGATGATGATGATGATGATGATGATGATGATGATGATGATATGTATTTTGTTTTTTGTTCACTTTGCATTACATACAGGACTGGAAGGATATTTAAATTGTACCAGCAGTAGAATAGATAGATTTTTTAAACTTTCATAGAAGTTTAAACAATCTCGTTCCCCATTTCTGCTTTGAAGAAGGTATAAGATAAGATAAGACTGCAGGACTATTTTCAGAATAATGTAAATAAAATTAAATCTTCAAAATTAATTTCTCTTGAGGGTTTTGCCTCCAGTCCTGGCCTATGAGAAACTTTTAGAAAAACTCTATATTTAATTATTTAATTCAGTATGTGTACACAAGTCTTAAAATTGGCAGGCTTCAAATGAATGCTACAATCTGTTATCTACCGTGTTTATTATCTAAATAACATTTGAACTGTCTGTTTTTATTCCCCAGGTCTGACAGCTCCTTCAGCTTCTTCTTCTTCTTTTTTGTCTTCTTCTTCCAAGTGGCAGTGTACATTATCCAGACTGTGGGCATCCCCCACTGGGGAAACAGGTCAGTGAGGACCTATGTGACTGACTAATAATCTTCTTGTTTGGTGAAAGTGGTATAAATGCATGATACAGTTGTGTATTGCTGCAATAGATTTCTATATTAATTAGTTAATATGAGTTTGTGCACTCTGCTTGGGTTAGCTGCTTAGTAAATATGGGTATGCATGGGTCAGTGTGTTTCTTCATTCACACCTACTGTATGTGTTTGTGTGTGTGTATATTCCTGCTCTGTGTCTTCTCTCTTGCATCTCTTTGACAGATTCCTGCTGCCCTAACTTGTCTGGGTTGCTGCTTTGTAAGTGTGTGGACATTTTCTCTTTGGGTTTCTTTTCTATATCTATGTAATATGTCCTAGGCTTTTCTACTTTCCATCACTCGCTTTTTTCAAAATTCATGCTTTTCCATTGGTCGCTGGAGCAGGTTAAATTTTATTCTAAGTTTTTTAATGCTGTAGACACTGTAGAGAATAATGTGACATGACACATGGTAATGTGATTGGATGTCTCTGTTGTTGGCAGTGGATGGATCTCATCGATCAGCATGATCAACACAAACCTGGCTGTGGCTGTGGTCATGATGGTGGTCGCCGGCTTTTTCACCGTGAATGCTGTGCTGGCTGTCATCCTACTGAAAATGGTATGCTGATGTACTGTAGAGGTTTTACAACTTTTTTTCACAACAGGAAATACTGTTAATAGTAATATAGTATAATAGTTTGTACATTCAAATAATTTGATGATCAACTAGCCACCTTTTACAATCTGAGTCTCTCAGCAGGTTACGTAAACCTAATTTGAATATTCTAACAAAAATGGCAGTCTATACATATAGTGCATTTGCACTAGAGATCAGCCGCTTATCATTGATTGAAGTTGCTCAAAATAGAGTCAGACATGGTGGGGTATACATATATAAATATAGGTATTCACACTAACTTCATGTTGTTTAGTCTCACTCCAACTCAGTCGGCTACAACAGATCAAAGGGAGAAATATAATGAGAGAAACTAAAAATGGTGGCGACAGAAACTTTGAACAGCAGCTGCAAGCAAGGGGCAACAAAGCCGTCACAGGAATTATGGAGATTTGAAAACTGCTGAATGAATATATATGCTCAGAAATACACTGAGGCAGGTCATGAAGTTGAGCCTATAAACAATTCATTTGGAAATAGTCAACACAGTCTTTACAGAAAACAAAATAAATGAGAATTTACCCACTAGAAAAGCAACTGTGTTTTCCGGCTTTTTTTGAGGACAGCAGCACTTTGTGGCCAGACAAAGACATTAGGGCATTTCAGTGTTAAGACGCTGTGTTAGGCCTGAGAGCCACATAGTCCCTCATTGTTTCCTGCAAATTTTTGTTGTTGCTGTGTAAGAAAATCAACTAGAAAGCAGTAAGAGAACAGATATGTCAACAGAGCCAGCACAATCCTAGAAATGTGTTATTTTGATAGAGACACAGACGCGTTTCGAAAATTGCTATTTGGATCTTGACCCAAATCTGTATCAAAATACACACACTGATTGACAACCAGCACCATTTTGTCAAGTACTGTAGTTGATGAGAAAAAAGCAGTGAAAACTTTTGAAACTGCCAAAAATAACTATCTGGAAATGTTACAAAATCCTTGGAGAAAAGAATCTTTTAAACACAATTTTTCAGTTCACTCAGGCGAGCCTCACTTTGAAAATTCCCAAGTGCTCAGGTGAACAGTGAAAGCTGACACAATTTCCAGTGGCATGTGTGATTCATCATCTGGTCTGATTTCTAAAGCTCTGTCCCTTTTTTTTTCGTTTCCTCAGGTCCACTCTAAGTACAGACGGACGGGTGCCAGCTTCACCAAGGCCCAGCAGGAGTTCTCCCAAGGAGTCCTGACCAACCGAACCTTCCAGTCTGCTGCAGCCGGTGCTGCCTCCTCTGCTGCCCAGGGAGCCTTTGGCAGGGGTCAGGGAAATTAGACTGTTTCCTTCAGGCTAGTCTCTTGTCTGATGCACCAGACTAGCCATGTCAGGGGTTTGACTATTTCATGGAAAGTCTTCTGAGGCGTTCCCCTTTCTCCATATAACACCTTTAAAGTTACTGGTATAATACAGAAGAGAAGCTAGAGGTCTTGCACTTGCATGCAATGACTTGCACATGTTGTTACTGAAGTCTTAACCTGCCTCATCTGCGTGTTCAAACTTGATGCTGTTGATATTGAGTGTATTCTGGGAAATGTAGGAAGTGACAAATGGAAGTTGAATCAAACAAGGCAAAAAGGAGAGAGAGTGGGAATGACAAAGATGAATTGGCAATATGTCATCACTGAAAACTGGAACAATTTGGCATAGTAGATTAACATGGATGCTGCAGTAGTATGTACAGCCATACAGGGTACCCTGTCTATTGTTACATTACATTAAATTCAGATCTTTTTCTGGCTACTCCTCACTGGTTGCCTGTACTATGAAATGCATCCTGTTCGATGTTACACTGTAATTGTTTCTCACTAAATTTCATATCTTCATGTGTATAATACTGTATTGGATAAGCTGATGATTAATGAAGGTGATGGGTTTTTTCTACTGTTTTGATCAGCTTATTGATTTAGATGAAGTAAGACAAAAAGCTCTTCTGTGGGCCAATGAAGACATGGTTTTACTGGTGCGTTTTATTTCAGGTTGACTTGATAGAAATAACCATTAATGTTTCTGTCATGGGAAGGACTCTTGCTCCAGAGAAGGTACAAGTTTATTAATGTAAAGTTACTGATTTAGCGTAGAATTTACATGTGTACTAAAAAAGGAAAGCACACTAATGAGCAGAAAGAACAATATTTATTTATAGAGCGTCCTTTCTAATGACTTTATCTCCATGGTAATTCTACAGCAGACAAAGTTATGTGTTACTGAATAGTCACAGATTGTTTATACATGTTACTGTAACACTGACTTACTTTGTGTAGGTGTAACCTCAGGGCCTACCAATGTGACCTACCAATTTTTGTGTTGGGATTTAAGCACAAGGCTGTTGGTTGTTATTAGTGTATTGTCCCCCCCCCAGTGATCGGAGTGTGTAATGAGATATGTTGTAAATATTGGTGACTTATTTAAAACATTTAGTGGAGGGGTGTTTGATAGAAATTGCTTCTCTGTCTTAACATTTAATAAACAGTTTTCTCTCTTTTTGAAAATGTATATCATGTTTAGCTTAGCATGCTAGCCTGCTAAAGATGTAATCAAATTGTAGAAAAGCTTTATAATGCAAAGTATATAAGTATACATAGGTAGGTCTGTGATTCATCAACTCATGTTTAGCAACATAACACCGTTGTGTTGAGACAGTTACAGTTTTTGTGTTTTGAGACTGGAGAGGCTTTGTCTGTATGTTCCTGCACATCTTTTTAAGATAAGAGATTTCAAACTTGCAGTGAGATGTGGCACTAGCAGGAGACGCCCCATTCAGAAACATCATGCTAAGTTATTGTGTGGTGAGGGTATGTCCTCTCACCACACAGTAACATAGGATGAAACATGTTAACTGCATGCATGCAGGTGTTAGTTAACATAGTTAACACAGTTATTGTTTTTTAATACCACAGTTGACAATGCAGCAGTATACATTGATGTAAGTTATTTTAAACCCAGCTCCCAGATCAAGACTGACTGTCAAACCTGATTAGATACACAGATTAATCATCACAATCAATTCTTTTCTTTTTTTCACTTATTTATCAGTAGTTAGCCAAACTGATAATACCGAAATAATTTGTATATATTTTTTATTTTTTATTTTAATTTATTAAATAAAAAAGGGGCTATTTTGTAAACAAATATAGCCAGAAAGAAAAGAAGAATCAGAAATGCAGAAATGGTGTGAATCTATAGCAATGTGTGTTTTCGGTTTCTTCTTATGATTACAAATTTGAGAAAGGTGAACATTTTCAGTGTTAGGGTTTTTTCAGTAGATGTTTCAGTGGAATAGAATCACTGGGCCCTGGCCGACTCAACCTCCGCATTCCACAGATGTATCCATGGCAACAGCTTCTAGTGTTGCTCATACCAAGATGGCGGACCAAGAAGCGACCACGGTGGTGAGTGCAAGAGCCAAAGCTTGTCAACCTTTGCTTGCGTGAATACACCAGTGAATGAAGAGTTGGGGGGGAGTTGTAGTGTGACACCTGAGGGAGTTGTTGTAACGCCAGGTTTAAAAACAGTCGTCGTGTAACGTTAGTTGTTTGAACGGAAGCTAGCTGCCTGGCTAGCCGACTCTTAAGTCGGAGCTAAGTTAATTAGCCACAGCTAGCAGCAACTTGCACTGTGTATAATCCTGCTCCTCCAAGGACAAAGTAAAAGCTGAGAGGTAACATTTGAAGCTACAGTGCAGTGACAGTGCAAACGTGCATTTACAAAAATAAAAAACAAAACCGCTTTATTCGATAGGTAACACTATTTATTGACACACCAGCTGCACAGTAGCTGATCTGGCTTTACCACAAATCCCAGCTATGCAATGGCCTGAACATCTACCTGTCAGGAAGTGATGAGCTGTGGAGAGTATTAGTACACGGTGCAAATAAAACATCTGCATTTGAATGCACTAGTCAGTCAAATAGGGTGGGATGACTTGAATGAACGTTGAACGCTTGTGCATGTATCCATCTACCTGTACATAAGGTAGCTGTATCACAGAACTAATAACGTAAACATTTTCTAGCTCTTCTTTATTCAGAGTGTGCAAACTCCATGTCAGCAACCTCACACTCTTGTCATGATTTCCTTTAGAGATGTTAAATCCCTAACCAAAAGTTTGTAATAATACATTTTGCATCTGCTCCAGCCCATACAATAAGCTTTGATCTTATATGGAGAGCTGTGATCTGTTTTGAACTGAATAGGTTTTGAGACAAGGTATTTAATGCAGACTGCCATTGTACTTAGATTGTGTCACTCTTATAGACAGTCCTGCCCATGAGACACTATATGTTTGCTTTTAAGTATTTACTTGATTGTGTTTTGATTGTGATTTTTCAGCTCCCAGTTTCTGCTGAAGCCAAGAAACGCCGGGCCCCTAAAGGTACAGCAAAAACTAACACTTGCAAGTCATCTTACAAGATGGTTTTCAAGCAACAGAATTCCTTCTGTGACGCCCATTACTTTGTAATTCATTTCTGTCAAGTTGTGTGCAACTGATAAGTGAGTGAGTTTGCAACACAGTGTCCTGCAGAGGTCACCCTTACTCTTCTCTTCACTGTCCCTAGAAGGGATGCCATTCATCCAGAATAACACTCAGCCATGTTGCAGACATTCCTATGTGAAAAATGTTTGTCAACAATTCAGGATATTTTGTACTCATCATTATGGCCTACTGTTCCATTTGCCAGTTAATACTATTTTTTTGGATGTGTTACATTGTTTTGTAATTATTGTCGTCAGTGCTGAGAAGTCCTATATAAGCAATTCAGTACACGCTACTTTGTCGTATTGTATTTGCATGCAAGGATCCCTCACATGGCATGTCAGCTCTTTCCATTGTGTAGTTAGTGTAATGTGAGGAAATAATGGTAATTTAATTTAAGGTGACGACGAGTAACAGAGCGATAAAACCAGAAAGTAATATTAGATTTGTATTGGGTAGTGTAATGTAGCTAAGTGTACAGTACCCCTACATGAACAAAATATTTCACAACTAAGGGAAAAACAATAAAATTCTGAATTATTAGGCTATTCTTCCTATGAATCTAATAAACTGTATTTTATTATTGTTATTATTAGAGTGCGATATTTGGAAGAACCATTCAATAAAATTCTGCATAATGCTATAAAATGTAGACTAAGTTCAGAATTTATGGACACAATTTGTAAAAGCCACTTGTGTGATAAAAATATAATGGCAGTCAGGTGTACTAACTTAATAGCTTATTAAGGGAATTGTGCCCTCATCATGTTGTAGACATTTTATGTATGTAAAAAAGTGACACACAGATGTAGTATGAAGACTCTGAAAATATGAAATAATTGATTGTGTATAGTTTAGAACCACCATCCAATAAAAAGTCAGAAATTACACTTTTATCAAGCTACTGTGTTCATACTGTTTAATACATCATTGTATTAGGGTTATGTATTTTACACACAAAATTAGTCATTATGCACAATGAATACACTATATGTTTATTATTATGTTTTGTGCAATGCAGTTCACACAGTGGGGAAATTTGAGCATGCCCACCAGAAAGTCCTAAAAAAAATCTGAAACCATAAAAAAAAGAGAAAAGGAAAAAACAAAATGTCAGCCATTTCACCTTTTTTCAGGATGGTATGTTTGGTTTTCATACAATCAAATCAATTTCTTGACACTAGTACAGTTATCTGCCTTTTTCGAGATATGAACGCTCATTTGGGTCAAATTCCTGGGCAGAATAAGTGTTGACGGTTGAATATGAGAATAGATAGCTTGACAAGACCATGAGTGTTTGAAGTTTCTTGCGGTAAAATTTCCGAAATAATTTTCATCATATTTTTCATTACATTCTCACCATGTGTCTTTTGATCTCAGCATGCTTCTTCGCCGCTCTTATCCCCTTTTAACAGATGGTTGAAGCACATGGAAGGCAAATCTGTCTTAGCATTAGCCAGATCAAATACAACAATGAGAAAATTCCTCCATGTTTGGGATAAAGTTTTTTTTTACAGGACTATATTTAGGAGACCTCATGCTGCGCTCTTCTTCTTTCCTCCTCTTCTACCCTTCTTTCAGACGGTAGTTGCAGGAATACATGTCACACATGTATCCCATCTCTCTTCTCCAAATCTGCCCTGCTTTGTGTGTGTGGACACTGGAGCACCACAGGGCCACAGCTGAAACCCAGAGACAAGAATATTATTGCTGTCTCAGCAGGAAGAAAGCGGATTAGGTTGCTACAAATAGGGCCGTTCCGAATCTTGACGCGGCAAACGTGTGAAGGCCGTGTAGTCTCTCGCACTCGACGATGGAGAGGATTTCTGTGAAGTAGTTGGAAGAGGCTCCAGTTCTAGCAGCGCATCGACAGAGCACTGCTTGAAGCACTGACAGATAAAAACAGAAGGGAGCTTTAGTGTAATTCACACTGTATTTTCTACATAGGCAGTTCATTAATGATATTCCCCAATGTCAGTGGCAGACTCAAAGCCCGGTGCTTCGTTTCACAACGCATTGAATCCTATTTTTAGCCTCGGAGGGAAGGTAGAAGGTGCAAGATAACAGGATTACCAGAATCAAACTCACTCGAATTGGAATTACGTTCGCTTGCTTGTAAAATGAAATGTTGTACTCCGCTGGGAAGAGGACTTGGAGCATTGTTGTTCCCCTTCTTGAGGTTACCTAACCCTTTCTAAAGCTGGCTTTGCATTGTGCCACTCGTTCCTACAGCCTCCCTCTTTTGCTCCGTCTCTACGCCCTCTGTTCTGTCACAAGCACCTGGCTTGCAAGAGACATTGTTGCCCAGGCAACGGGAAGAATCTCTCAGCCTGCCGAGACATTAAAAGAGAAACGGGGAAGGGTAAAAAAAAAAAAAAAAAAACTGTGTTTGTAACGAAAAACTTGCTTACAAGGTGACATTTACAGTGTGGCTGGTGAATTGATTATAGTTTAGCCTAGGGTTTTTGGTTGAAGTGTTAACATCTATGTTAACTGTCAGATCAAAGACTCGCTAGTGACTGCAGTGGGAGGGTTCTTTCAGGATTATTTATTCAACTGTCAAATTGAAAAGATAGACGGTATGAATTAAAAATAGTCCAAATAGACATAAGTCTTAATAGCCTGAGCCGTCTGCTTGTGAGCCAAAACTTGCTAACGAGCCGAGATTTACAATGCGTCTGGTGAATTGACTTAAATTTAGCCCGTGGATTTATGTTGAAGTGTTACATCAATGTTAACTGTCAGATCAGAGACTTACTAATGATTGCGAAAGGAGGGCACTTTCAGGATTAATCATTCACTTATCAGCTGAATAAGACATCATCTGAACAGTTAAGGGTAATGAGTTTAAAAGTTTCCTAGACATCTGAAATTACAGTCTTCTCATCTTCTTCTGTCCCTCCGCCCACCCCAGCTCCGGAGCTTCCCATTGTGGAGAGGAGAAACTGGCTAATCCACCAGCACTATATCCGCAAAGACTATGATACCTGTAAGGTAAAGCAGCTCCATCCTTCCAACCCCCCCCCCCCCCCATGGTTTAGTCTGTCGTTGACTTGTGTCCCTGCACACTACTGGACTGGTTGACCTTTTAAACATAATGAGGATAATGATTGCCCGGCATGTACAAGGTCCCGTCTAACTCTGTACTTCATTATTGCCTAATTTACTACACTGACCTGCGTATTCCCACATGAAGACTTCAGGTATTTAATAAAGTCTCTGAATACAGGATCTCATTTATATAGGATGAAATACGTTCAGGCGTAAAGAATATGCTATCATACTCACACTAGAATCACACTAGAGTTGGTTTTCAGCACATCCTAAAGTATTTCTTATTCAAGCATGTCATGTTCTAGGCAACGTCCCCATTCATACCTGTAGAAATAACATCCACCTCACTTGTAGACATTGTCTCTCTTTTCTGTGTCCGTGTAGGCGATCATCAAAGAGCAGCTGCAGGAGACTAATGGAATGTGTGAATATGCCATATATGTTCAAGGTGAGCCGTCATTTTCATAGTAGCCTCTCTCTCTCTAACACATCAAACACGTACAGTATGATGTTAACGAACAGCTACATCAAATGAAGCCTGTGTGGTAGTCAACGCCCAAGCTTCTCAATACATCATTTAGTTCCCTCCAAATCTGCTCTTTGGACCCCATGCTGTGCCTTTGATTTTTTAATGTGGTTTTTTTTTTTCGTACTTCCTCATTTAGATTAAGATCCTCTCTTTTTTTGTTTTTTAATTTCCTCCTGCAGCACTAATCTTGCGTCTTGAGGGCAAGATCCAGCAGTCCCTGGAGCTGTTTCAGAGCTGTGCCATCCTTAATCCCAGCAGTGCTGACAATCTCAAGCAAGTGGCCAGATCCCTGTGAGTCTACCGCCCTCAAGTCCTTGGATGCATCAACCCATCTCCATTAGACTCAAAATAGAAATAAGCACTGATAACAGACGAACTGCAAGCCAGTTGCGGCCCAAACTTTTTTTAACAGTAGGGGGAAATTAATCCACCCCCAGTGACTGTATTCCACAGTTGTGGGATTTTATTAATAGCTATTCAGCATGCAGTGATTAAGATGGGTTAATATCTTATGTGGATTATTGTTGTTTATTCATTTTGCAGATTTCTCCTGGGAAAGCACAAAGCAGCCATTGAATTCTACCATGAAGCTGCAAGGCTCAATGACAAAGACTGGGTAAAAGAAAAGAAACACTTTGTGTGCTGAGTGTCTGCTTTGTCTTAAAGTTTGTAAGGGAAAGTGCTCAGTGGGCTTGGCACCTTTCTCTCCGAACACCAAGTTCTCAACAAATTCTCACCACATTTTAGACAGAAAAACTTAGACTGAACCAATTTGTCTCACTCAGGCAACAATTTATCAAGAACAATTTGGTTGCACTTCCAAACCGGTCCAGGGCTGTGTTACTTTAAAGCCTTTAAAATTGCATTAAACAGGCCAGGCAAGGGCCATTAATCACCCGGACCCACATGTTTTGGAAATTTGAACTGTCGCTTCTAATACTGCTGACATTAATACTGTAGAATTTGTATTCCACAGAGCTGTTGTCTTAAATAACTTTTAGTTTTGGAAATTAAATTTAGCTCAGCCTTGTTCAGTTAAGCATGCAGCAACACTCCATGTAAAATTTGGCATTTTCTTCCCCCAGGAGATCAGTCATAATTTGGGTGTGTGCTATTTCTTCATCAAAGACTTCAAAAATGTGAGTATGTGGATTTTACCAACGCTGCATGCTATGAATTGTTCTCATTAAACAGTGTTCTGATCATTTTGATGTTCTGTCTGTGTCAGGCTGAAGATCATCTAAACGTGGCTCTCATCATAAATAAACACGACAAAACGTTTATGATGCTCGGGAAGGTTCATCTGGTTGCTGGCGAAACTGACAAAGCCATTGAAGTGTACAAGAGAGCAGTGGAGTGAGTAACCTGCACATGTGGATGCTACAAAGCACTGACAAGACCTGTATGAAATCAGTATGTAATGAATAACAATCATCCTAGGTACAGTAGGAGCATTATGGTCCTGCATTTACAGCATTTTGGAGTAAAAATACAGTAATGCAGTGGTTCTCAACCTTTTTTGGCTCGTGACCCCATTTTGACATCACAAATTTCTGGCAACCCCCAATCACACACGGTCATGTGATCGTGGCCGTCAATCATGTGTAACCTCAGATATTTTTATATGCTTCATTTTAATTGAACTCGATTTATATTTGAGAAAGTGAAAATATAGAATACAGTTGTTTAAGATTGTGTGTGGTGTTTTTAATCATAATTTTATAAAGAATAATCATTAGTTTAAAGAATATTTTTATCAGTAATTATTTTTATCAATTAGTAGACATTTCAGGCGACTCCATTTGATTCCAGGCGACCCCAAGGTTGGAAAACACTGCAGTAATGCATCATAATAATTAATTTTTCATCAAACTCAAACAATAACAGGCAATATTTTATTGATAACTATAAAGAATTGCACAGCCTGGGCATGACGGCTGTCTTCATGATGGCAGAATTTAAATATACTCAGAGGGGCTGTTTCAGTGGAGAGTTGTTGCTCCCACGTTTATCTGATGATTTCCAGTCTTTTGAGCTAATTTCACTCAATTTGGCCCTTCAATTTCACACTAAGCTCCAGCCTCGCCACATTTTAACCTGGGGTTCTCTTCACTTTAGTATAAATTCCTTTCATTTCCACTTCTGTTCACATGTTGAATATTTAAACATCAGGCTATGGCGTAAATAAAGAAATGACATCAGTGTTTATAATAGGCCTCATTATGGCTACCTCCTGTTGGGGATAAATGAATTAATCAAGTGCCCCAATAGTGGGGTTGCTTTTAATGAGACATACCACTGTGAGTCTTATTTTAATGCTGATCTGCTGATCTGCCTCTTCTCTAACATTTTTCTTTGAGCCACATTGCCCCGCCCGCCTTCAAACCCCCCATAGGTCATAATTAATACTTCCCAATTTACCGAATCAAAGCCTGATTGAATAATCAGCAGATTCCTTGAATATCAACTATGTTTGCCCAAGAATAAGTGCAGGTATTAAATGTAATTACAGGCAGAGTTAAAGTGACATTTTTCATTTGGATTGTTTCATTCTCAACTCAGATATTCCCCAGAGAATACCGAGCTCCTGACGACTCTGGGCCTGCTGTTTTTACAGGTAGGTGGGATGTTTTTTGTTTTGTTTTTTGGTATATTTTCAGTGAAATGGTGTGCACTACAGGATAAGTGCCATACCAAGTATATGCATCTGAAACTGAATATAATTTTCTGTGTTCATTTTTCATCAGCTTGGGAAATACCAAAAAGCGTTTGAGCATCTTGGAAATGCCCTCACGTTTGACCCCAACAATTATAAGGTATGTGGGTGCTTGAACAAACATTATGCTTTGGTATAAACTGAGCTTTCTTACTAAGCTACCTGAGGACAGTGCATAGGGCTTCTTATGGAGCAGCTCAGTTAAAATATAAGGTCAATCCCCGTCAGGTGGAACGGTCTGTCTTTCATCATGTGCTGTTTCAAAGAGAGCGTCTTCCTCTAATGTCTCTCTCTAATCATTGTTTTTATTCCCAGGCCATCCTGGCTGCAGGCAGCATGATGCAGACCCACGGTGACTTTGATGTGGCCATGAACAAGTACAGAGTGGCAGCTTGTGCCGTGCCCGAGAACCCCCCTCTCTGGAACAACATCGGCATGTGCTTCTTTGGGAAGAAGAAATATGTGGCTGTGAGTGATGCTGTGTTTGAGTTTTCTCAATGAAAGACATAATGAAGGTAGTGCGCATAACCAAAGAAAAGGCTGCATTTTGAAATGTATCAGCAAATATCCGGATTAACAGTAATTAACAATAAAAGACATAGTCATAGGCAGAGTCATATACCACACACAGGCCAAGTTAGGAAATATTGTTCAGTTGTTCACACAGACAAACCATCTAGTGATTACGGATCCACTGTTAATCCAATTTGCTGAGATCATATTTATAAATACAGTTTATATGTGTTAGTGCTGTCAATTGATGAAAATATTTAATCGAGATTAATCTCATGAATGTCATAGTTAACTCACGATTAATCGCACATTTTTATCTATTCTAAATGTCCCTTGAATTATAATTTCTAGCCATGGTGTAACTGCGGTTTGCCTGCATCAATTTTAGTCGCGTTTTTTGCTCCCCCCAACACATGAGTGACAACGATTTAGGGGAATTCTCGTTTAAGCAACAAAACATTGTTTGTTTGTTTTTCAAGGTGGTACTTAACCAAGACCAACAGACTATGCAAATTATTATTATTATATATATATATAGGATTTTCCTGAGAAACTAAATGTAAGGGGAAAATTTAAGTTGAACATTCTTTATACAGACTCTACACTAGTTTATTTTTAGAGCACAGCACAATGAAAAGTGTTTAAGTAACACGTTATTTGGTAAATGGTCTTTCCTGCCACTACACTATGATGATTACTTAAATCACAGTAGCATAAACTGATTGAACTCAGCCTGATGTAAACATTAATAAAACTCAGTAACCAATCACACAGGCAGCTCCATGTTGTCTCAGTGTGATGTTCAGGGACAGGTCAGGACAGTCTGAAGACAGAGAGCTCTGAGGTTGAAGTTTATAATAATGAAATGCACCGTGAGGCAGTGTCAGGTCTGTAGGCTACCTACGTCTTGACCACATGTCAGCTGTTCAGCTGCAGCAGAGGAAACTCCGCTGTTCTCCGCTCCACCGCCACGAGCACTTTTAAAAAAAAAATTAAGTTCCGGTAGCGACCGGCTAAAATACGGCAGGATACTGTAAACCGGCACGGATCCGGTGTGTTTATCAAAGCTTGGTCACCGTGCTGAGGCACAGGGTCGGTTTGAGCTGCGTTCAGGCTACATTACAACTTTATAGATCCATGGGCAGTGATCAGTGTCGGCGGCTTTTTAACTCCTTAAATAATTGTGCTCCAGTATAATCGGTATGCCTGAAATTCATCCAGTGAGAAATGTTCCGCAGTGCAAAATAAGTGCGATTAAAATGCGTGAATTTTTTTACGTTGTAATTTTTGTGTAATTAATTAATAATGCGTTAAAGTCCTGGCCCTAATATATACTGTATATATTGGTATACCTACTAAATGGTAATATATGCCCCTGCAGAATCTGTGGTTCCTGAGCTTGTTCTTCATACATTATTAAGATTCCTTTGTCTTTTCTTTCCCAACTTTATTTTCCCCACAGGCCATCAGCTGCCTGAAGCGGGCCCACTACTTGTCTCCTTTTGACTGGAAAGTGTTGTACAACCTGGGTCTGGTACACTTGACGATGCAGCAGTACGCTTCAGCCTTCCACTTCCTCAGTGCAGCCATCAACCTGAACCCACGAATGGGGGAACTCTACATGTTGCTGGCAGGTAGAGGAAAGCATTAATGATTAGATTTTGCTTCTAAAGAGACATCATAATAATGGCAGCTCTTTTGATATTTGTACTTGCAAGGGAAGGCAACAGCTCTTGCATTTGTAGATAATTCAGTAACTGTTGACATCTGTCTCATATTTATGATAAACAGTTGCTCTGACCAACTTAGAGGATGTGGAGAATGCCACCAGAGCGTATGAACAGGCCGTGACTCTGGATGAGTGAGTCTGTCTTACATTCTTTCATTGCCTGGATTAAATAACGAATTTAAGCTGTGTCACATTACTGATTGTTTGCTCCTTTGGTGGTCAACTTCCTACAGATCCAACCCCCTGGTTAACCTGAACTTTGCGATCTTCCTCTATAATCACGGTGACAAGAAGGGAGCTCTGGATCAGTATCAGGAGATGGAGAGGAAAGTCAACCAAATTCGAGACAGCAGTAACAGCTTTGAATTTGATCCTGAGGTACTGTAGTTCCTGTTGTCGAAGTCATTTGTTGAAGTTATTACTTGTTGTCAAGCCTTACTTTAGCTGTCTCTAACAGCTGATGGACATGGCTCAGAAGATGGGAGGTGCTCTGCAGGTGACGGAGAGTCTGGTGTGGATTAAACCAGGCAAGGACTCTAAATCAAAACCTAACTCGGCAGCAGCAGCCAAAACCCCTGGCGCTCCTCTGGGTACTAACCAAGCCCTGGGTCAGGCCATGTCCTCTGCTGCCAGTTACAACAAGAACATCCAGTTACCAACAGGTACGAACTGCCACACTATGCTTTATAGAAAGTGAAGTAGGGCTTAATGATCATTGAATTGTTATAATAATCACAATCCCCCAAATCACAAAAGCTGCAATATTTTGATGAAGATAAAATGTGACGGAGCATACCATAAATATATACTGGGAACTGTGGTCCGACGGAAATGATTTATAAATCATATTCTTCAGACGTAAAGGAACATTTCTGTATATTTTTACTGAAAATGAAATGCAAAAATGAAATTGTGACTCTGTATCACGCTCATTAGTGTTTTTCCATATGAGAGAAAGTGAAGCTTCTGTTGTGATGTTTTGATTGAATGTGAAAGTGACATGTACATGCAAAACCTGACAAATCCAGAACCAGGGCAAACTTCTGTATGACGTTTGTTCAGACTGAGCACTGACTGAAAATTAGGTTGAAAAAAAAAAATCCTGTCCAGTATTACACTGCCAGTGCAGATGATGATAAATTTCACAGACCTCACCTCTCTCCATTAAACCAAAGCCCAATTTTTCATTTAAAATGAGAACTTAAAAATATCTCTTGCCTCTTGCCTGCACTGCTCTCCAAGAGTGAATATACTGTATATGGGCTAAGGCCAAATAGAATATGTGAATAATAGAAGCTAACCTCTAGCCAGTGTATATTCTTGGCAACAAAAGAAAATCATACAAAGGTAAAATAATAAATTCAAGGTTCCTCTGAATTGATTCTCAAAAGTAAGTCGACAGGAATGCTGTTATTCAGAAGAGTTTGTTTGTGTTTTCTACCACTGTTATTTAGCTGCTAACAAATGACGTCAGAGCCCTGCATACATGTTCAGTGACTGTCTCAATGTTATCACTGACAACTCAATCTAGAAATAATCTTTCAAATCAAATTAACGATTCAAAATTAACTATGCATCATGCATACATATCAGTCACAAGAATACCAGTTTTAATGTAATGACTGATGAGTCCACAGCCTGTTAAAGTCACTGCCACTAATTACTCTCTATATAAAGAGGAGATTATTATGTATTTGCTTGTGTCACTATTGCTACAACAACTAGTTTGATTTTGCTGGAGGTCAGGATCCAGTAGTAGTTCTGACCCCCACCGTTGAGACACCATACTGTACATGAAAAATTAATTAATTTAAGTGATAACTTGATAACAAGGTAACTTTGTGAGTTTTTTTTATAAGTCCCAACCAATCAAAGTGAATAGAGTGCATTAAAGCCATTTGCTAAATATAAGTGATATAAGAAAGTTATTTGCACCAACGAAAGCATTGTAAATGGTTAGGTTCTAAAAGGTGAGCGTTTGTACTGGCATGTTAGCGCTGGCATTCAGCAGCCTTCTAAATCTCGTCCATGTGTGTTATAGAGATGGCTACAGTGAAAAACAAGAGTCCAAGATAAATGTTAGTGTCAATGTATTTGTGTTTGAAGCTTCACCAATGTTTTAAAGTGATGAAATGGAAGATTTCACAACTGGAAAATGTGACGTGACACCTTCCTCACCTAGTCAGGTCAGGTCTCTCTTGTAAAAGACATAATGTATCTCTGGAGAGAGTCCTGGTTAAATAAAGGATCATTTAAAAGTTGTACAGTCACATTAGGCAACAATATGATGTGATGTCATGGTTTCACTGAAGTAAGCACAGTGTATCAGTGTTTTCTATTGGCAGTGGTTGGCCTCAACTGTGCTCTGTCGGTGAATATCAACATGTTTAAAGTCAACCACTGGTGAACTATGACCTGTAAGTTCACCACGGCCAGCGTGAGATTCCATTAAAACAAGAAGCACATACTTGAAGTCATCCATTATGCAGATCATTGGGAACTGAAAAAGTTTGTGAAAAATGAATAGAAAATTGTGTCATCAGCTCTTATTTTTGTATGGTTTTCAGGAGTTTCTAAAGGCCCCTCCATGCCTCTGGAGCCAGAACCTGATGTGGAGAAAGCCCCCAGCCCGCCCTCCGATCCTCCAGGCTCCCCAGAACCTGCAGAGTCGGAAAATGCCAAACCCAGAACCTCCAAGAGGAAAACTAAGGTGGAGGAATGAACAAATGAGCTTAGTGGCTTCAGTCTTACTTGGCATCCTAGTCATTAGTTGAGTCTCATGTTATGAAGGTAAACAAAGGTTCTTAAAGGAATAGTTCAATATTTTGGCAATTTTGCCATTGCCATAATCCCTATAGTCATATCAGTAGATTCGTTACCTTTAATTGTCGGTGCAAGCTGTTTTTAGAATGGCGGAGCTAACGCTACGGAGGCTCATGGGATTTCTTGGTTTCCTTCATCAAATTCATCAAATGCACAATCCAACAACTCCAAAACGCTCTGCTGGACAAGTTGTGACCTGCACATTCACCACGCTATGCGGTAATAACAGAACGTTACCAGACAGAGTTGTTTTTGAGGCAAATGCAGAGACTGCTTGCACCAGAGAAATCCTCACAAACCTACTCCTAAAACTATAGGGATTATGGCAATGGGTCAATTTGCCAAAATGTTAAATTATCCCTTTAAACAGCAGCAGAGCTACTGTATGTGTGGTCTTGTAGCTCATTGTAGTTAGACATGAAACCTTGAGTTAATGGCATGTGGTTTAGGTGCGTGGTGGCGCACAGACATTTCATGTCTCGCACAGTAATTCACCTTTACAATGAAAAGGGTAATGTTGAGTGTCGACGTGCGTCTCTGTCATATGGTTTCTTTCAGGAATATTGAATGTCACTTCATTGTTTACTGCTTTTTAAACCAAAATCATTCTTTTATAAATCTGCGTAGGTGTGGCAGGTTTTCGTGCGCAGATCAAAACCAACTCCGATAGGTGTTGCAGTCAAAGAATGTCTGTTCAACAAAATGGTGATAAGTGCATTTGTGCAGTTGCAAATGTTAATACTTGGATGAGCCTAGCAATATGGCTGAATGATGCATTTTCCTTGTATGGACTTCTCTGGGGAAGGTATCAGTCCTTCAGCTGCTGGGCTTCCCTGCAGCAAAAACCATGTGAAGGAAACGCTGCGACAATCACTGTTGAAGTCTGAGGACAGAAAGAAATGTCTCTGAATAGATACAGGGTGTTTGTATGATACGGCTCTTTTTTGAGGGTTGAGTGTAAATAGCGATAGATGCTTTCATATGTGGATATATAGAGAGTAATGTATTTAATATTAAAGAAGAGAGTTTAATGAAATGGGTGTTGTGCCTCTTTTACAAAGTCCAACCTGTGTGTTCTCCTGTGTTAAGGTCACTCAGTTCAGCAGGCACCACCGACAGGGGACAGTGTTGTTTAAGAGCCTTTTACAGTCTCCTCATTATCTAAAGACACCGTCCATGCTCTAAACAAGAAGAAAACCTTCCTCCACACTAATGTTCAAACTGTCAACAAAGTTCTTCTCCGATGAAGACTTACCGTCCAGTATCTGTTTCTAAAGTGTAAAATATTTATGTATTGATATTGTTTGTGTGCATGCGAAATATGCAACAGCACCGAACCACTCATCAAGCCAAGCATTTCCTCAGTCAGGATGAACATCCACTAATGGCTGTGGGGGAAAAGAACATGAATAAGAGATGAAGTGTTCTTGTGTAAGATGGGACCTCATAAAATATCTGCACCGAAGGTCACAGAGAAACTGAAATTATTTACGTATATGAATTGTGATGTCGATGGGACAGACTGTGTGTGTATAGACCAAGCATATTTATGACATACAGCATGCCCCTGTGACGAAGTTTAGATAGACAAATATATTTATGTCTGCGTGTTTAATAATTTGGAGGGATATAAATATTTGAAATGCTGCTGTTTTGTTTAGCTGTTTAGAGACTGAGCTATAAAACAAAAGAAGGACAAAAAAGTGTGCACTTACAGAGGTGAATATACACATTCACACTGCTGATGGGTCAAAACTACTGGGAACTGTGACCGAGACTACTGGACAGTGGAGTCAGTTCAATTCGTGGGAAGTCTTGGGAGCAACAACCACATTGAACAGTATTTTATAATATATTGCAAATTGTTTTTTGGAAATTTAAGGGCATTCAACTGAAAAAAGAATACAAAAATAATCCAATGTCAGACCAGAATTTTTTCTTTTTTCGTTTCTCACAGTTTTGTTTTAAATCCTGACCTGAGAAGAGATACAGAGTTTCAAATTAGGGTCTTCACTTCATGAGGATGAGCTGGTCTTGGAGCTGTGGCTCCTCTCTGAAGCACTTCAGATACAGAAGTAAATAAACACAAGTAAATAAAACTCCAGCGTGCATTCACCACCCTCAAACCTTTCCTCAGACTGAATTTACATGTCAGGTTTCCGATCAGTAAACTGCACTACATATTCAATGAATGTTTTTCCTCACAAAGTCCCTCAGGAAAGTCACGGTCTTCCTTCCTGCTCTGTAAGTATACAATTTACATTTTTTGTATGACAGTATGTATAAGGAAGAACCTGAAGGCCTGAGCAGTGAAAACTTCAAGTGAGTACAAGAGTCAGGGGTTTCTCTTTATTTCCATGTTTTTCAATTCTAATTCTACAGTAAGATCCAAAAAAAAAAGTCTTCCTAGAGTGCAAGAATTTGGTAGTCGGTGTTAAACTCATGAATGTATATGCGTTATATGTTTGCAATCCCGCAAAGGCAAATTTATTCAGTCTTTGTGGAAGCACAAAGACTGAACTGCACGATTATAGAATTAGCTTATTGGCACCATTTATCTCCTAAAGTGAACCCCATGATTTCAGACTCATTGAATATGATTCGAGTGATGAGTAATTACCTGTGCAGTCAAGTTAAGATCAGTAGAATGTAGGCTAACAGTAGAATATAAATGGCTGTTAATGAAGTTGGGAATTGAGATATTCTGTCAGTTGTAATCTTTTTCTTCCTGGTGGTTTTAGATTCACCTTTTAGTCGGTGTATTTTTCATTTCTGATGTTTTCACTAAGCACATTTATTAAATATATAGAATAATTTATAAAGTAATTGTCACCGTGTTATAATCCATGGTAGAGATAACCACTGCCACTGATCTCTCTGTGTTTCTTGATTGAGCCGATAACTATCTTTTTCCGAGACAGATTCTCAGATACTGACGACTTCTATGTGTTTTCACTGAAGCTTAGACCCGACCAGACCACAGTTTGACCCCCAACCATCGGCTTTTTATGCTTTTTATGATTAAGAATGGCATCTACATGTGCTGCTTTTACCACCAACGGACTGTAGTTTTTTCATTGGCCCCTTGTTAAAGTGTGCTTGCCTGGGGTTGCCTGTGGTAGTAACTTTTACGAGCCAGCTGATGCTGTGTAAGTTGGTGCTCCTGCTGCAGTTATTTCTCAGTGCAGCTGTGGAAGATTGGTTTTCCATTTCTCATCTTTCTACAATTCAAATTGCCTGTGGAAGCATCTCAGTATCGTGTGCAAGTTTCATTTAAAGTCCTCTGGCTCAAGGGGAATGGGGAGCGTTGCTTTGTTTTTTCTTTTCTTTTTTTTGACTGTGATACTGTTGAGGATGTAACTTACATTAGGCTATTGGAACAACAATACGGTAGCCTATCTTTATTGTAATAATGATAATGGTAAACTTTTAAAGGGCCCATATTATGCAAAATCCACTTTCTACTGGTTTTGTAGTTGATTGCTACACTTTTTTGAGATCTTGCCTCCAAACGGGCGAATTGGAAATGCTGTGCAGCTTGACGTCACGAAGCACCAAACTCAAGTGACTCCACCTCCCGGTACTTCCTTATCCTCCCCCTGGGCCAGTCTGGAAAGTCTGGAAACGTGAGTTCCGCCCGCTGAGACATTTCCGTAACAGCGACAGCCCCCCCACACATCTCTCTCTCTCTCTCTCCCTCCCTCCCTCCCTCCCCCCGTCCGTCACATGAAGCGGATTGATTTGAATCATTGACTGAAACATAGCCGTCCGTCATTAAAAATGAAATCACGGACCAGAGAGTATTGGAACGGTACCGCTTCTCATCAGCGCAGCGGTCCTCATCACAGAATGAGAGACATCTGAACGAGGAAGTCTCCTCTCTCGGCGCAAAAACACGTCAATATTCTCCAGTAGCTTCTCATCAGTCGCACCGTGCACAGTTTGTGCTGCTCCTCAGTTTCACTTGTTTTTTTATTTGACAGTTTCACACAGAACTTTCTGATGGCTGTAGGAGTCCATGTAGGCTTTCTCCTTCTGCCACAGTAAAAAAGGAACATTTACATTTTTTCAGACAAGGTGAGAGTCTCAGAAACATTTTTTTTTCCCGGAAATCAATGCCCGACCCCATCCCTATTCCCAATGTCAACATTGGCACATGTAGCCTACCTGTAGTGAAAACCACACCCTCTCTCCCCATGACAGGTGTGCAGTGGACGTGGTTTAGTACACATCTAATTTGCATTTCAAGGTGCAGACACAGAAATGGCTCGTTCACAGCAGAGCTCTGGAGAGACACTTTTAGATTGCGGAGATGTAGAGCTGCAGATTGACTTGGGGACAATACACTAGGAATACAATATGGTTGGACAACTTAGATCCATGTGAAATGGTTGAAAAACAGCATAATATGGGACCTTTAATCTAATATTTTATTTAAAGTTTCAATATATTTTTTATAATGTTTTGACTTGTGCTTTACCTGCAGCTGTTGTCACTTGCTGTCACATGTTCTCTTTTTGTCGACACGCTCCCAGCTGGAGCACCAAATTCGTATTTTCTCAATGCAGCACAGAGCTGACGGAGGCCTTACCCGGACAAAGAAGAAGTCACGTTTTATTTTCTTTGTCCATCTGGTCTTTTTTATTTCAAGTGCAGCGAAGTGTGGTGCTTTGACTGTGTGGCTCTCTGACAGAATGTACCGTTAACCTTCTCCCATTTTCCTCCTTTGTAGTTCCATAACCTCACCTTTTAACTTTCACATTACAGTGAAACTACTGTAATTGTGTCCACAGCTCCTCATGCAGTCTCTTGTCTGGCTCTTTTTAAAGAGTTCCCCAGATACTCATGAGGTCATTAGTATCAACATTGTGCAGAGGCCACTGGTGAGTCCTACACACATTCACACTCCCTCCTCCTTTCTTTCTCCATCTCTTATTTTTCACTTTCCTCTGACCTCACCACACTCCTTCCTCGCTGACACACAAACTCTGTCCCAGTTTCTCAGTAATTGTATACACTGTACACTCTACTATGTGGTTATATTGAACATCTTAGATTTAACATGTATTGCACAAGAAACATACTACTACTGCTACACTGAGGCGCACTGTGCAAAGCCCCAGCTTCTAAAATTAGACCGACTTATTCTGATGTCTGATGTTTTCCTGCAGCTGTTTCATCACTGCAGCTGCAACACATGTCGACAGTGTCACAGTTAGCACTTTATTGTCAACACTGTTAGACCATACAAACATTTCAGGTAATGACAGTGTACACAGACTTTGTTTTTGTACAGCACACGTGTTATTGGTCTTTACTGGAGAGATTGTTTGCTGAAATAAGTGACTTTTTTCATAATTCATAGTTACACTTTTATTTTGTCATATCTACATAATGATATGACATCATATGATTTTTATTTTTAAATCTATGATATGTTTTTCTAGATGACTGCTCCCTTAAATTAACTACTTACTGATTTAACTCTATGAGCATGTATGCTATTTCTGTTATGACTGACTTTTAACTTGACTTTTAATTAAAGCAGAAGTAAGCGATCCGGTCGTTTTGGCTAATGCTGCGTTCATGGCAGGCTTTTGAAATCGTAAATTACAGCTTCAAGTCACGACTTACGACTTTGTAGCATTCCAGGCAACCCACTCGTGTTTTTCCGACCTGTTTTACCTGTGAAAGTGCACTATAATGGCCACTCGTAACTTCCGACCCGTGAACTCGTACCAGATTGAACTGGTACGACTTCACAGGTCGGAAAAACACGAGTTACGGGTTGCCTTGAACGCACCATAACTTCTTGTCAGCCGATGGAGTTAACAGCCCCCGCCCTCGTCATGGATCTATTGGTCCTCGTCCCTACGTCACCACATTCACGCACATTCCTTGGCTGCACACACAGCCCTTCATGCCGTTCTCTCTCCTCATTGGATAAAACTTGTAGGATACGAGAAAAGTTTTCTCCTCGGCTCAGAGCAGAGCAGAGTGACTGAGAGACCCGTGTTTCGGTCCAAACACTCTATGTAAGTGATTGCTGTCGGAAGATATAACTATTTAAGACTTATATTAACACAAAAATATCGCTTACTTCTGCTTTAATGAATGTGTTGAACAGATGAGTATTGTATGATAGCTGCAAAATTGAACTGATCAATAAAGTTGTATTCTATTCTATTCCTCTTCTTAGATGAAGTAAGTATTTCTGTCATTTTTACAAAGTCACCCTCAAATGATTCTCTGCACCTGTTCGACTGGGACTGAGATGATTTATCAGTTTCTCACTTGCAGTCCTCAGGCTTTAATTCTGTTAACTGTTCTCGTGTTCTGAGAGCTGACTTGATGCGCAGGAATTACTTGGGCCCTCATTTGTAAAAGTCAGATTCTCTAATTAATCTTAAACAGTATCTTGATATCATTTTTCACTTTGTGCACGGGTCTGATTTATGAGATTATCAGAATGAAGCTGAGTCTGCCCATTTAGAAAACATATTCTTTTTTTACCTGTCCAAGATAAACCTCCTTGGGTGTAATAAATCTTACATTCCTTACAGCTCAGTTTACAAATTTCCATGCCGCACCACCCGCATCCTAATGCAACACTGTAGAAAGTGAGACTTTTTGCCCATCAGCCCATCAATTTCCTTTAAAGATTAAACTTGTTTTGAAGACTAATAACAGCAACATTAAAATTTTAAGCCACTTTGTATCAAAATCTTTATGCAGCCTTCATGCGGCTCACAGTGGGGTTTCACATGTGGTTCTCAAGCCTGGAGAAACCTCAGCACAGCAGGCAAGTAATGTGCTGTGTCAGATATAAACCTGGTTTGGAACTGATGCATATCAAGTTGACGCTTTACAGAATGACTTTGACTTTGTTTCCTGCACACATGGGGAGATCTAATGTAATTCAGATGCTTCTCTCTTCTGAATTGAAACCTTAACTTACAAATTTTGTCTCTCATAAAGGCGGTTTTGATTTAAAAGACTTGTCAAAGAATAAGGACAGTTTGTAAGACGGCCTCTAGAGGAAAATCCCATCCGTGTGTGTGTGTGTGTGTGTGTGTGTGTGGGTAGGGCGGTTTTCTGCTGAAGCTCGTCCGTCTAGTAGCTCTGATGAAGCATATTTCCAACTTCAGCTCGGATCGTTCCTGTCTCCTCAGAAAACCTCCCTGTGCCAGCAGGTGTACTCAACCTTCATCACCATGGTTACAATACTAAAACCTTGGTTAAGCTTATGGAACATTTAGAGTTTAGTTAGTTTGAGGCACAGAGGCGACTTGGCTCACGAGGCCCTTAAGGATATGTTTGAATGTGAAATCTCAGAAATTATATTTTATTGTGGATATTTACATCAAGACTATTTTATGAATTATCACAGTGGGCCGATGGTAAATGCATTGATGGAATTTACAATTGGTGTTTATAAAACAGAAGATGAGAGCTTATGTCAATCAGAAACTGGGCAAAACTATGTAACACCACAAGGACTTTTATATTTACAAATCAATACTTTTCTTCTAAATGTTACATAGATTCATTGAGAAATCTGAGAAACATTAAAAGGTAATACCTACTTGATGCTGAATACCAGAGGGTTTAGGGAGAGATCATACTTTGGACTGGAAGGAGTACTTCCCTAAAAGTCATGGATGAAACCGTGATTATTTGTTGTGGTCTCCTGTGTAAAGTCCTGTCCAACACAGGCATCCTTCCCTTTACATTGTCCCACTATGACCACTAGAGGTCACCTGACAATGAAACAGAGCTGTGGGAGTGGACTGGAGTTGTTTCCACACACGATCTTTAGGCTGATTTATTCTGGTCTTTTCTTTTTTTGTAAAATTAAAGCTGCATATCTCATCTTTTCATATAACAATATGTCAAATAATAATAAATAATAATCAAATAACGTGAAATCAGCAAACACATGTTTTTCCTCTGCTTGACCAACATTTTGTGTTTTAGTTTTCTGACTTTCAGCTTTTTTTGTTGTTTTTGTTTATATGTTTCAGCCTCTCATCAGCCTTATTTCCAGCCACAGCTGGTTTTGAGATTAACCTTTGTCTTGTGTTAGCTTTCTGCTACCATCTATGGTGTGTTTGAAATCAGCCGTAAAGTACAGTAAAAACTTTTTTTTTTTTTGTTAATCCAATTAGTTTTTCTTTTCTTAGGCTTCCTTATCCATGAAAATGTCGGTTTTGCACTTATGATTTCAGTTTTAACTTTCATTATTGTTCATATCGTTATAACTGGGTCAAAATTGACCCTAACACCACAAATATCATAATTTTAAACAGAGCATTTTAGAATTTTGTGGGGGGAAAAAGTTGTTTAATTAAAAAAAAAAAAAAAAAAAAAGGTTGATGACAAAGTCAAAAGGCCTTAATGCTATAATCAAATTTATGTGGTACTTTTATGCATTTAAAAGCTGAAAATGGGTTACTGGTGACCGAACACAAGAGGAAGGTTAAACAATGTAAGTGATTCAGTGGTGAATATAATGGAGCTGTTAGCAGGTAAAATTCATTCTCACAGGAGTTGATAGAGACCCAACCACAGCTGAAAGCAGAGTGAATGCTGTGCTTCCATTTCTTAGGTGGTCACGTCACGTACCACTTAAATCCAGATAAATGCAGTGTAAACAGGCAACAGTTTGCCGACATATTGGCTGTAAACTTCAGAGAAGATCATAGTGTGCCAAAGCTGGGCTGAGGAGAGATCTCGTCTGAATGCCTCTTTGCTTTCTTCCTTGCTGAGCTGACCATGTCAAAGTCCAAAAAACTGAACTTCTCAGTATCTTTGAGGCCGTTTCATTAATTCATGACGGCTCCTTGTAGCTTTCTGAGCTGTTTCACAGTAACCAGGGTTTGTGCCTGGGTGGAGACTTCAAAGCAGCGGGACATAAAGTTGTTTCATTAAGCAGAGCTATATAAGGTTGTAATGAAAAAACCCTGAGGGTGCAGCACAGGAGATCATGACTAAATTTGCAAGCATGTGATCAATTGATGTTTGGACTCAAAACACAATTTCCTTTTCATAAAAAGCGCTTCATCATTGGTGTGCACTTTTAAGCGGTTGTTATTCCTTCCAGTAAGACATGTTTATGATGCCGGCTGAATTGCTTTGCCTCCTCTGGATGTATGTATGCATCATGTCTGTGATGGAGGACAACAAACACCAGAAGAAAAGAATTTCCCAGTGGAGTGCTTCTTCTTCTCTCAGCGGTGCTGGTGGCTATCTGGCAGGCTGTAAAGAACCGGGATGATTCTCTGCCAACAAGTGAAATAAGACCTTAGCGCTGAGACTTAGGAAACATTATATTGTTTACAGTCACGCTGTGGAGCAGAAGTGGCAGAATATTTCCATCTCTATGCAATAGTGTGTTGTTGTTGTTGTGTTGTTCTTCAACGTGTGTGTGCAGAGCCTGGAGATCTGACCTGATTTTACTGTTATAACAGCTTCAAAGGAAAGGATCAGCCCAAAATCATAAATAGGTCTGATACTGCATGTGTTTGCCGTTCAGTTAAAAGTGCAGACGGCATGCAAAGCTCCCACATCGACAGCGTTTAACCGTGTGTGGGATCTTGGGTGACACTGGAGTTTTATTTGTGGTGTATTCCTCGTCAGCAGATCCACTGTATTGTTTGTAAAAGATCTACATGCTTGTGTGTCTTTGAGTTGTTGCACGGTTCAAGGAATATCTTTACAGTTTGTCTCTGCACTTTCTTTATGACACCTAATACCAACACCACAGTTTAACCTTGGAGCAGAGCCCAGCTAGCTGGTCCTCCCTTTATTGTCTTTTATTTATTTATTTATCTATTTTTAATAACTTTTATTTATCAAATGCCAGACACAGTCATAAAATACATACAAGGAATATTATTTCTCTTTTCTTTTTTATAACATCCAATGAACTTATATGAACACTCATCTCCCTTTGTTGTCTTTATGCTAAGCAAAGCTAAGCTAAACTAAGCTATGGCTTCATATCTTGTGCCCATATGATTGTGGAATCAATCTTCTAATCTAGGTCTTGGCCAGAGGGCAAATCAATCTATTTCCCAAAATGTGAAACACATCCTTTGACAAATGAATGAAACTAGACGTTTAAATGGCATCAACACTATTTTTTTCCCTATAGCATTTGTTTGGTCGTCTGTGTTCTTTTTCATTTCAGGTTCATTGCACTTCAAAAATCGTTAATGAGCAGATACAGTATTGATTCTGAACTTTGTGAGATGTGAAAATACATTTCTAGCATCGTTTGACTTGATATTGTGTCTTGACGTTCCCTCTCTCCCTTCAATGATTGCCCTTTTATAAGTCCTCTCGGCTTAACACAAACCAGTGTTTGGGATTTAGGGCAGCAATACATGGATTAGAACATACAGTCAGGAAAATAACAGAGTGGGAGAGAGACAAGTCTCATACCCAGTGTGCCTTTGAGGTGCTGTTTCACGTAATTAATCTGCCTAGCTTCACTAGACTCGTGCCATATTTCATGATGACACTAATAATGCCTAATTATATGATGTTGTAGAATCCTAGTTGGTGTTTAAACATGTAATTTAGGTGGAGTAATGGCGCATATAATGTATTTTACTTCTAATCACTCTGCGATTTTCGTGAGGAACCGAAGAAGCAGGGCTTTGCATTTCAATAGAGCCACTTGATTAGGGAGCATGGTTGTTGCTGTTGTTGTTTTTCGGCAGATACTGTTTACTCTGAGCTCTGCCTCCCAAAATTCCCCCCTCCGCCCCTCTCCTGGAGACAACTCAAAGACCCCCTGCTGGCAGCTCAGCGGAGCAGCTTTATCTGGGTACTCGGCTCGTCCCGTCTTTCCACAAGCCTCTTCTCATTGTGTCACCCCAATGTGTCAGCCACGGGCTGCAAGTCACAGTCACAAAACTGCATCTCAGGGATGAGAGAGCCATTCATTAGAGCATCACCACCAGCTCTCAACAAAGGTTCACTGTTTCATTTCCCATCACTCCATATGAATGTAAATTAATAGGAATAAAGAGGCGGGGAAGTGGATGTTCTGCTGACACCAGTTAAGGGAATTTATGTGCAGAGCAACAGAGATAATTTTTCAAAGTTACATCTTCAAAGAGATACTTTGAAAATGTTGCGTACGTACACAGCTAGGAGTAATATTTTCCCCATAGCTGTGGAAAATATGTAGAGCAGTCAGAAATACATGAGAGGCTAAAGCCAGTGAATCACATCGACTTGTATTTTCAATGTCACCTTCGTCTTAAATGATCAGATTAATGGCTGTATAGGTCTTTGTTTTCCAACATGAATACACGATCCAGCTGCTCCAGCTGCTCTGAAGGGAGATTTGTCTCCTTTGTTGTTATTTTAGAGGCTATGTGGGAGCTGCTTATAGGCATAACTAAGAGTACAGTACTAAAACAAAAGCTGCTGAGTCCAGGGAACCTGATCACAGACATAGTTGGGAGTTACTCTAGAAGCCAAATGAAAAGTGGACTTTATTTGAACCCTCATGGGTAATGGCTATAGGTATAATTTGGCTGATGTCAAACCTGGCTGTAAAGAGAACATTTGGTGCCACAATAATGACAACTCATAAAGACAGAAGGCGTTTGTCCTCCTCCTTTTCTTTCCTCTGCAAAAACAACAGCAACTTCAAGGTCTTCCACAGTAATTGCAACCATGTAGATGCTGCCTTATTAAACATGTGTTACAAATACAAAATAAAACAAAGGCTTCCTCTCTGACTGGGGACAACAAGCTACAATTTAAAACTTATTCTGTGTTTAACTACTTGGAGAGAACTTGTATATACTCTGAATAATTACCTGCCTTAAAATAAACTGTCCCTGCATCAGCTCAAAGTGTTTCTTATTCTTTTGGAGACAGAGTTTTGTTTCAGCAGCTGATTTACATTTTTCTTTTGGAACCAATGTGACAATAGAAAAAAAGAGTGAGGAAGTATCTTTTTTAAATTGGGAAAGGAATAGAGCTTCTTTCACTTATTCTTTTACCAGGGTGCCATTTTTTTATGGTTTGTGCCTTAATAATTATGTGAAATGTAACTAAAGTCCTGGGTCAGTTTTTCCCACATTATAATAGACTCCTAACATGATTTTCCACTCGAACAAGCCAAACCATTCTCCCACTGCATATATATATATATGTATATACATATATATATATATGTATATACCTATATATATATATATATATATATATATATATATATATATATACATATATATATATATATCAACACATTAGCTCTTACTCCCACATAAGCACTGACATTTAGCTCATGAATTCCTGTCTGTTAATTATCTTGTGTTTTCTCTTGTGACAAAGTCAGAAAATTTTACATCTAAATTTTAATATAAATGAAATCCTGCCTTAATTGTTTTTACCCAATAAAAAATGTAATAATAACATTTGTAAGCTTTTGAATACATTCATTATAGGGCAAAGAACGCGTAGGCAAAGTCGTTAACTTTTGCATGCAACATGCAACTGTAGTGGGCTCATATCCCTTTAAGAACCGTGTGTAGGGCGTTCCCTGTAGTGGCGGGGGGCGTGTCGCGTAGTGACGTCATTACGCGACACGCCTCCTACAGTGCCTACTACTCGACACGCCTCCCTCTTGCAGGCCGCAGACGGATACACTTGAAATACACACGTGCGCCGCGACAGCTGATCAGTGCGCTCTGTCTCAGCTGATCAGTGCGCTCTGGAGGTTAGATCGTCCAATGTAGAACTGTTTTTATACAAAGTGCAGCCAAACACCAGGCTGAAGGAGCAGCAGAACTCCTCTGACAGCTCCTCCGTGGAGCTGCAGGAGAGCTGCAGGTGAACAGGCTGGAGAGCAGCGACGTCCTCGTTTTTTTTTTGTTTTTTTTTCCAGCGCCGTTGTTACAGGTGATGCACATCTATGTCCGTAGGCTACATTTATTGTCTGATCTTCCTTCACTGGGGCTGCTGCTGCACATACTGTCAGTCCTCCTGTGGAACTTTTTGCTGCGAAATATGACTGAAGGCACGTGAACTCGTGCCAACACGCCCCCATGAGTTGACGACATAAGGAGCTAATAAAATAAATAAATAACCGATAGTATTAATCGGTCAAAGTTCTTGTTATCGGTTAACGGTTAAACATGTGCATCCCTAGTTCATTATATATTAGACTACAGCCTATATCTTATTTTTTATACAGTCAGTCACCACTGAAAGAAGTTGTCCACTCACAGCAGGACAGATGGATAATCGGTAAAGTTAATAATTTCACTTAATGTGGCCATGAATAAATCAATTTCGATGTTTTGCCTGTTATATTTCAGTGTTGCCCAAACGCAAATCTTGAATAAGTCTTTGTACAGAGACAATATGAAATACGCACACTCAATAAAACACACACTCGTAGGCCTATTCTATAATTTCGATCAGTAAAATATATGAAAACAATATAAAATACTAGAGGCCAATGTGTGTGTTTGTAGCCTATTTGTGTTTATTTAATCCAAACAGAGCGCGTGAGAGATGAACACACACACCTTCACATACAACCCCCCCCCCCGGACTCATCGACCCCCACCCCCCCAAGACAAAACGGCTAGGGGAAACACTGGATATCACGTGATACCTAGTGAGCTTTAGAGTGGTGTTCCCTGAGCTCCAGCTTCATAGTATGAACCAACAGATGTGAGAGTGGTATAAAAAAAAAGAGAGAAAAAAATCCACTAAACCAATTTTCAGCTAAGAAAAGTGAAGATGCTCTCAAAAATAATGCCACAGCTTTTTAGACTTCTTAGGAGGGAGGCTGTTCAAGTACCTTGGAAAACTTGCTACACATCTCTTGGACTGTGTGGATCCAGGCTGATAAAATAATCCCAGACTGGCTCCACGGTCCGGGATCTGTGGAGGCCAAACCATCTGCTGTAGGACTCCTTGTTCTTCTTGTAGATGAAGATAGTTCTTTATGAATCTGTCTGTATATTTGAGGAGAAAAAAATTAGGCACTTGGATTATACTAATGCACAATCTAGACATCTCAAGTGCCCAAAACTTGCAAAACTGCAAAGTATTGAACATGAGAATGTGGCAGTCACAATTGGACACGGAGCGGAATGCTACACAGTAAAGTCCAGATTTAAGTTAGTATATGAAGTTAGTTATCAGAAGATGAAGTGATGGATCAAAGTAGCAGCTCTTCAAAGGCTGACCACTTGTCACCTTAAAAAAGTCAGAAATGTGAATCGGTGATCAGAGAAAAAATGTCCTCTCCAGCAAGAGCAACGAGACTTGAAGTGAAAATAAAAAGAATCAAAGGCTGACGCTTGGTTTTTATTTTACTCGCAGTTTAAAAGACACTGTGATATTCTAACAGTCAGCAGTTGTGCATATGAATGCCAAAGTGATTTGTAATAAGGGCTTTGTTGCCATTTAAGACAACTGCAGATACCATCTCAAAGAGCAAACCAGTATTTGGTTTGGAGACGGGCAGAGAGCAGATCAAAACAGCCATCTGTAACTTATAGATTACATAGATAATTTCAAACCTGCAGCACATCAAAGTTAGGAAATTCACTTGCAGCAGCAGGGATACATTTAAAATGTTTTTTGAACACAAGAGTGAGGCCTCCTTCATGGCCACCGGTCGTTGGGAAGCTGATAAATAGAGCTTGTACTGTAATCAGGCGGCTCAGTTGGATGTGTTCATTGCTCCGCAGCCTCGTCTCAGTCTAGAGGGGAAACTCCATGAAAAAAAAGAGGATGTTAAGTCATACAAACAGAAACCTTTGAAACCGCAAGATATGAGGCATCGGGGGGAAACATGTTTTCCTTGGTGATATCATAAGTGCAGCAGAGCAATGTCTCCACAGTCAAATGATTATACCACAGTTTGAAAAGCAGATAAACATGTGAATCAGGAGGAGAGACAAACTGCTGCAGGAGCTGGTCTGCAGTGACGCTACGCTTTATTTCAGCACTCTCCTGTGTATTTTGTTGCATACTGTAAGTCTCAGTGGCAGTATGTATGTCACTAACAATACACAGCCGAGGTGACTGTTAAAAATACAGTGGCATGCAAAAGTTTGGGCACCCCTGGTCAAAATTTCTGTTAAAGGGGACATGTTATGGAAATCTGACTTTTTGAAGGCTATTTAACATTTAGGTGTTTGTCTTGTCTTCCACCCCCAAAATGTGAGAATTGACAAAAAATCTGTAAAGGCTCCCTCGGTTGAAATCCATGTGGTTTTATGAGCTGTTCCCTCAGGTGTCTTCAAGTGATGTAACTAGGACTCAAATTTGCATAACCCCACCCCTACCTGGGACCAGTGGAAGGGGCGGGGCAAGCAGTGATTCATTTGCATTTAAAGGGACAGACACTGAAACCAGCCGTTCTGAACAGGGCTGTTTTGAGAGGATGAAAAGAGCTGTGATGTTTGATCCTTGGGGGATTTTGACCAAAGCATGTCTCACATGTCTTTAAGACACCTGGGAACTATTTTAATTTGTGGAAAGGGGGCAGAATATGTCTTCTTTTATGTGAACAGTTAAACAAGTGGGAGATGAAATGATCTACAAAAAGGCATACAGATGACACATTCCCTTTACATTTAACGTGTTAAAAACCAAGCCTATTTTCTCTGCATCTGCAACCACAAGGTCTATTTAAATACTTTTGGAAGAGAAATCAAATTACAGACATCTACCCAGAAACTGGTAGAAAAAGGGCAAGACCAAAACAAATGAAAGACATCTTCAGGGGATCCCAAACAAAAAGAGCAACTTGTATCTGTGACATTTTTAAAACGTTGTGAAAAGAAGACTTTAGAAGGGTAAATTATGTGGATTATTTTAAAGGATACTTCTTTTATTTTATTATTTGTCATGTATCTAGCTGGTAAGTTCCAGATCTTCTTCCAGTCAAGGTTGTTTATTAAGTTATTCCAGTAAGTGACTACATATGGAACAGAAACAACTTCTTCTTGAAATAAAGCACGTATAGATCGGTTACTGTTGCGTGTTGATGAGAAACAAATCTGGCCAATTGCAAGTTTGGTAGGATCTATAGGCAATAAAGTTGGGTTCTGTACTATTGTGCTTTTAAATAACATAGAAACACCAGCAGGGATTGCATTTATAACAACATTAAATTCACTAATAGGAATTAAGATATTATATTCTAAAGTAAATTCTTGATATGTAAGTAGTGAACCATTGGAGTTAAATAACTGATGGACCAGAAGTATATTATGAATAAACCAGAAGGGGTAAAATAGGGATTTGTTTCTGTGTATGATGTCTTTATTATTCCATATGTAATATCTGTGCGGAGAGAAGTTGTGTTTATAGATTAATGACCAGGAGAGAAGCATCTGTTTATGAAAATAGGATAATTTTAATGGGACTTTTTCAATACTGTAGTTACAAAATAAAAAGAAATTTAGGCCTCCTACTTTAGAAAAAATAAAGTTTGGTATGAAATTCCAAATTGATAAATTGTTTAAGCCAATTGATTTTGAAAGTATTATTTAAGGTATTAAAGTCTAAGAAATTAAGGCCACCCTTATCTATTCATTATTACTGATTTTTTTAATGTAATGAGTTTTGTTTTTCCATACAAAGTTAAATAGCATTTTGTCGATAACTTTTAAAACTTTTTTTATTAATGTCAAGAGATAAAGCAGCATACGTAAGGCGGGATATTCCCTCGGCTTTAAGATTCTGCCTCTCAATGACAAATCTGGTGCTGTGTCTCAAATCGCACACTTCTCTTAGTGCACTGCTTTACAGTACACTGTAAAGCAGTGCACTGCCTTGTGCAGTGCACAAATTTCAACAGGTTAGTACCGTCTCAAATCAAACACTGCTGCTGCGCACTTACCGGAAATGACTCGACAGCTGCTTCTTCAATTTTTTAAATTCTGATTGCAACCATAGCAACCGGCCGTTGGAGCCCTATCGCCGACACTTGACAGCGCTTTTTGCCGATCAAAACGAGCTATTAAGTTGTGTTTTATTGTGTTAGTGTTGTTGTTGTGCTGTTATTAGTGTTTTTTAAAGACATTTACGCCGGTGTCAGCTCCGTCGCTGCTCAAAGCAACCGCTGCCGTTTGAAAAGTAGTGACGTGCTTCCACTACGTCACCAAGATGGCGGCCGTTAAGTGTGGAAAGTGTCCATCGATCCACACTCAATTTTCTGGCCGTTTGAGTGCGCCAATTGAGTGCGCATAGCGCACTACATTTTCGCGCACTGCTCAGTGTGAACGCACTTATGCACTCAAAATATTAAGTGTAAGTGCACAAGTGCGCGATTTGGGACACACCAACAGTCTATGCTCTGGATTCACAGCAGAATCCATGTGCAGGCTGTTGTCTGCACTCACAAAGGTTCCACTGCTCCTAAAGCCCGTCCGGACCGATTTAGATGTAACACCGGTCAAAGTTCAAACTGGAAATATTGTGGATTTACCAAACCTTTCAAGGCAAAACCGTTAATATAATACATCCATGGGCAAAACAGCAAAGGTAAGAGGAAATGTACAACCATGTTTTGTCCAAGCAGTGTCTGTGTTTGCTGGACTTTGCTCGTTGTTGGCTTCTCTCTCTGCCATGCTTCTGTGTAGCTTCTGTGTTAGCCGCGGTTGCTATGTAACGTCCCAATCTTTGTAGCCGGCATAGAAAGCTGTAGCTGATGTGTTTCGCATAATGTACACAGAGCGATAGATATAACATGTACAGTAGTAAATGTGGGTCCACACAGAGGTTCTTCATGAAGTTTGATGTTTAGTTGTTTGTTTGAGTAGTGTTTGGGTCATATAAACATGGTTTTTACACGTTGTGGGCCAGCTTCTGCTGTTTAATTTGACATATTATGACTATATTCTTTCATAATAATCAGAGCAGTGGTGGCTCTGTGATTGTTCTGCATGTCTTCAAGTCTCCCTTTAATTTGTGGAAAGGTGGCATAATATGTCTCCATTAATGCTAACAATTAAACAAGTGGGAGATGAAATGATCTCCAAATAAGGCATAGCCTACAGATGACACATTCCCTTTACATGTAAACTTTTTTTTTTTTTTTTTTTTTCATCTTTTACATTTTCAACCCCCCCCCCCCCCCTTTTGGAAACCACCACAGTGTGTAAATAGTAAATATCTTGTCTGATTCCCTGGTCAAAGTTATCTGAGAGCTCAGGTCTCCTGCGTTTCACATTCTTTTGCAGGCTGCTGCTTTGTTTCCCTTTTTCACTCAAACTGTAGAAAACAAAAATAATACACTGATATTGCTTAAAATGTGTTTCATGTTAAACTTGATGCCTTTTGGAGATTATTTCATTTAAAGCCACTATAACAGATTTTGGAATATGGCTGCAAAGATGTGCTGTCGTGATGTTGGGTCATGAGGCCTGACTCACTGTCACTGTACCTGGCACATCCCTCTGCAAGCTCGTTCAGCTTTATGGACCTGACATTACCTTAGAATGGGAGAGAGCCTGCCAAACTGCTGGAACCCCCCCGTGTAAAACATTACTGTATCTTGGAGTTCCCTCCATTTGAAGTGTGTGGTTAGAAGAGCCCAGAGCATATAAAACCAGCCAACAACCCAAAGTAGACTATAGACTGCCATAGAAGATGAAATGGTGTCACTTGATATCATTCAATATTGCAATAGTTTTTGAAATTGCTGATAAGTCACTAACATCTGAGAAAAACAACCAACAGAAGGAAGCTGTCCTTTAAATTAGCATCTTACCGCTTCTACAAAGCCTTTCCTCTTGCAAAAAAAGTTTAAAGTTATTACAGCTAGGGTATTTTTCAGGTGTATTTTATATAGGGACTGTAAATAAAGATGGACGTCACCTATGGACTTCTGAAGAGTGGTGGCCAAACTGGCCATCACCACTGAGCCAGTACATGACTTCACCAAACTCCTGGCTAATCATAAAATAGGCAAAGAAGAGGGAGCATGTGGAGCGAGACATCAGTCCAGAGCTGGGGTTTTTTGTTTTGTTTTTTGTACCAGACTGTAAACATAGTTATTGCTGATCTGAAGTTGCATATTTCCATCTGTGGAGTCTGTGGTGATTTGCTGTTGGAGCCAGTTTTCAGTACTTCCATGTTGGATTCATTTCTCTGCCTCTAAGGTTTCTGAAGGTTGATTTCATGTCGTAGAGGGAAACATGGAAATGTTGTGAGCTTGGATTTCCAGTCTAACCTATAGAGAGCCTAAGCGGAAGCAGGAAGTAACGGTCACCATGGGACCTCAACTCTGAAAAACTCGCCATACAAATGAACGGGACTGAAAATTTTATTTCGTGATCCGTTTGAATTGTGCCATGAGAAAAAAATATGTCCTCTACCCGTTTAAAACATCACATTTCATCCCGAGAAATCAGCAGTTTGTTGTAAAACTATTGTAAAATAAAATTCAGAGGAATCTGTAAGCAGAAAGACTACAAGTCGCGTAGGTGACGTCACACACCAAATGCCGCTCTTTCCCGTGTCAGTTGGTGACGTATTTTTTGTGGGACACAGATCTGTAGTCCGTGGAGCGTTCTTTACACAAAATACATTCTTCTGTTGCCGTTTTATGATAAACGGCTGATTTCTCGGCATGAAACGTGACGTTTTAAACAGGTAGAGGACATATTTTTTTCTCATGGCACAATTCAAACGGATCACAAAATAAAATTTTCAGTCCCGTTCATTTGTATGGCGAGTTTTTCAGAGTTGAGGTCCCATGGCGCCGTTACTTCCTGCTTCCGCTTAGGCTCTCTATACACTGTGAGTCAAGGGGGGTGAAAAAGCTTTAGGATTATTCCAGCAGGTCTGCTCCAGTGCCCTCTTGGTGGCTTTGTCACTTGAATTTCAAAATGTTGTTGTTGTGGGCCATTTGCTGCAGTGTTTTCCTTTCGGGGTCCTACTGTATCTCAACTGAACCACCTGTCAGCACATTAGACTTTTCACACCAGAAACTTTCTGAGAGCTGGGGCCACTGTGTGCGGAATTTTTATATTATCGTAGCGTCTATTATTCTGATGGCATGAGTTCTTATAGTTTGTGTTTTTATATAAGACCCCAGGGAAAACTGGTGTTGATGAGTTGCTTCCAGTTAATTGTTGTCAGCCACAGATGGTGTCGGATCGAGAATATGAATACTTTAATAGTGTATATATTTAGATATTTGTACTAAACCATTTTCTAATTTGTCAGAGCAACATTAGACTAGTATCAGTATCAGCTCAACTCATCTGCCTTGATCAGGACTCGGAGCGAGAAGCTTCCTGACGACCACAGCTCGGCAGAGAGGCACCGGGGAAGTTTTGCGGCTCGTGAAGTGAATTCTGATGACTGTGTAGGTGGATCACATCGAGCCGCCCTCCGTGTTTTTTTATTCATGAATACAGCAAGTGATGAGGTATAGAGAGAGAGCAACTGTAAAAGAGTTGAACAGCCTCGGGCCAAGGGCGAGGGCCGGTGAATAATTGAAAAACTCCTGCCAGGCTGGGTCAGGCTGTTTCCCTCCGCTGGGATCAATCACCGCCTGACGTCATGTTTGGGTGATGTGACACAGGGGGTATTTTTTGATATGCAGATGGGGACAGATGTGTTAACTTCCTGTGTGGAGATTGCAGGGCATGAAGGATAGGTTCGTAGTTTTTCAAGTTAGTCATAAAACAAATTTCACTCATCTCATCCTATGTAATTCTGTCCCAATGTAGAGAAATCCCTTTTAGATTAAATCACTGCTTTTTAACTCAGGATTCTGCGGGAAAAAAGAACAAACTCATTTTTTGTACCAACTCCTTTGCGACTTCAATGTTGCACTGGTACACACCGCTTCAGGAAAAGGTCACAACCTCACATCCAGGACATGGACACTTGAGTAAAGCTCCCTCAGCTTCTCTGTTTTACCACATTATCTACCAGCTCTCAAACTGAAACATTACCATCTTTAAAGTTCACTCCAGTACTGTGTGACAGAGTGAAGTTTGCCATAGCTGCACTATGCACTACAGACCTGCAAAAACTTGTATACTGTACCAGACTTGACTTGGCTGCTGCAGCTTGTTTTGACACTTCTTGATCACACCAAAACTGCCGAAGAATACCAAAGAGGCTGCTTGGGGGCTCACCAGATTCTTTCATGTACCACAGTCAGACAGTAGGTTTGGTGCTCATTAGCCTGTTAGCCTGTGGATGCTACACCTGCAGCCTGTAGAGGCAGACAAGCCTTATGGCTGCAGACGGTCTCTCCAGACCTGATTTGTTTCTACTGTAATATAATATAATATAATATAATATAATATAATATAATATAATATAATATAATATAATATAATATAATATAATATATTTATTTAACATACTTAAATAAACTAATTACATTGTTGGAAGACAAGGCACTACAGGCAAAAACACTGTTTTTTCATGCACTGATCAATTTTGAGATTTTGGGCTATTATTCCTATTCTTTCAGAAAAGTCAAAAGAAATGGTTAAAAATCCACATTAAGGTGGTTCTTTTACTTAATTCTGTCTCTTTCGTCAGTAGATTTTTCTTCTGGTAGACACCAAGCCTTCCAGTTTTATTCCTGTCTATATTTTTAAGGTTTTCACATAGGGGATTGTTGATATATCATTCAAAGCCTGATTTATACAACATTTTATTCCTAAAAACATGGAGAAATTAGATTTTTTAGGGCTGGTGACAGTATTTTCTCATTTACAGCGTGATAAAAAGAGATATCCAAAATCCCCTCTGTAAAAACTTCTGACTAATATGTCAACAAAATAAAACATGAAATTTTGAAAGTGGCTTTATCCATTGTTCAGATTTTGGTTCTGGAAATGTATGCAAATTAATGCATATTTCATTAGGTATCGCCTCATTTACATATTTAAATATAACATTTGACAAAACTTGTAATACAAAAAATATTTGTCTTTACGTTACGTGATAAACTTGGGAAGTTTCATGAAACACACAACATAAGAATAAAACAAAGAAAATTATTAATAAATAGTGAATAATAATAAGTGCAGACTGTATTGTGAATTTGTATGAATTATGAATTTCATTTATTATACATGAAATAGTAGAGAAAAAAGCTCAGAAGTTCAACGTGCTATACAGTATACGGAGGTCTCTGAGTCTGAACCTGGGTATACATGTATACCAGAGCAACACAAAGCTTCCTGGCTCTTGGGATCCACAGTGTGAGTTAAAGTGGATATCCTGCAGAGTTACAACCCTCTTAGCGCTACAGTCTGTCTACTGAAGTCTGCCTACCGAAAGACTGGCTGGAAGATTCCCACTTGATTAGACTAATTTAGAGCTGCGACCTCACATTCACTTCAGCAGAACAATCACATGGATTTTTTTACACTGTAAAAGTAACTGTGGATTTTGTCCCCAATTTAAGAGGCTATCTCCTGATGGCTGCAGCAGTAACTGTGTTAATGTTAACAGTAAATGCCTCCAGCAGCCTTTGTTTATGTGCAGCTCACCGATGGAAATAAATGGCCTTGGTAAACACAATGTAAATGTGAAAACCTCTGTGATAATGTCTCTGTATCACTGTGTGCAAGTGCACGCAGACATACAAATATGCACAAACAACTGAGTTTGTCATGTCATTCAAATGGGTCATAAATCAGCTCTGACCTGGGTTTAATTGCCCCCTGAGCAGCTGTTTCATTGTTTTAAATGCCTCTCCACCATGGCATGGCAGCACAATAACTTCTTGCAGGGAGGTTTTTAAGACAACCCAGTAACAAATGCCGCCGGTGGTGCTGGAATTGCTTCTTGAGACAATCTGAACAACCAAGCATAGCATTATGCTTCTTCACGGAATCGATCCCTGGGAAAGGATGCTACTTGAATTAGGCCTCTTGCTCAGAGACTGTTTCTAAGCACTAAAATGGTCCGATGTTTATTCATTGGCCCGGGCTGTTTATCTGGGGGATGGGAATCAATGGATGAAAGAGAATGGGTCCATTTTAAAGAATATCCTTAATTTTCTTAATTTGCTTATCTAGTCGAGCAAATTCAACGAAATCAAAAAATCCTTTAAACTGTTATTCCATCTTCACACCTCATTTGCTCCTTATTAGAACTCAGTAAATATTGGCTCACAAGCCCCCAGCTAGTTGTCTGAAAAAAGCATTACCAAAGTCAAACTGGACTTTGAAATTGTATTTCACCTGTGTCAATCTCTTAGCATCCTATACAGAGCAATAGGCTACCATGTTACTTTTGATATTTGTTTCTATTTTAGTACTTTTTTTAACCAAATATAAATGACCTTCAATTGTAAATGCATGAAAAAATAATGATTATACACATTTTGAAATATAGGTCAAGAATTTACAGCATTATATGAAAAGTGTCACCACTTAAATTTAGTATGATTACGTCTTTTATATTAACGATGGATTTAATGGTTGTAACATTTTTGACACTTCTGTCTGTATCTTAAGCCAGTGTGTTTAAAATGTGATACAAACTAGTCACGTGTGTCTGCTATTAAATGGCGTAGCTGTTAACTCAACTCAAACAGAAAATACATGGTTCAGTCTCAAATACAAGGAGTGAAATGTTACAATTCACCCCATAGTCTGGGTTAGTTGTAACACATAGTTTACATTTTAACATAGTAGGTCTGCTGGTGTGTGTAGGTAGGTGCGTGTGGGGCTGTGTGAGTATCTCAAGTATGTTAGTTACTGTCAGCCACAGTCTGATAGGACTAAACTGAGCAGAGTGATTTTTAACTTGTTCCTGATTGGAGAAACTGTTAGTGTTACCATGTTACAACCACCCTCAGTGTCCCCTAGTGTTGAATTGAAACTCAGCTCCAAGCATCTTAGCATCTTTCAGCTGCTTTGGCTTTCTGGACCACATCATCACTGCCTCTAGTTGAACCAGATTGCAGAGGCCAAAACACAAATAAAATAGAGTGAGTATTTGATTCATATTGATTATTTATTCAGAAAAACCACTCCAGCTGAATGGTGATGTTGCTCAAATAAATCTACAGTAGCAGCTGTTTGCAGGTTGTCATATCAATTTAAAATCATCCCCGTCTTGAGAGACTACATTTCTGCATCTTGTTGTTTATGTGAGTGTGTGCATGAGTTATGGGATAAGAACTGCCCATAGTACATTTGTACAAGCTGTAGGTACAAGGATAATGTTTAACATGAATAAATATTAATAAGATTATTTAATTTATAGTTGTACTTTTATTAAAACAACATCAAATATACTGTATGTGTATGTTTTACTTACAAATATTTAATTTAATTTTGAACATGCATTTCTTCACAATGTGGAGAAGTGTCCATCTTTATTCATGTCTGTCAAGTAGTTTAAAATATAAGCATACTGAAACTGGACTTACATGTCAATATATGAAATTCTATATCTGTGATTATATACATAACTATATGTAAATACGGTAACTATTATCTGATAATTACTGCTGTAATAATATGTAATGGTAACACTTTATTTGACGCCTTATGCATTATAACTCTATAATAATACTTGACCTTATAACCCATTATAAAATGCTCTATGATGTGTTATGCTTATTGTTATAAAGCCTTATGATAATTTATGAGAGTTTATAATAGTTATACATGTTTATAAGCCATTATAACTATATTTATAATTTATTATTGATGTGGGCATTTGTTTATTTGTTTATTTGGATCCCCATTAGCTGTTACTAGTGCAACAGCTACTCTTCCTGGGGTCCATGTTAAAAACATGCAATTCAAGTAACAATAATATTTTACAAAATACATAGGCTACATGAATACAGTTTCAACACTAATTTCCGAATTACACATGCTCACACACTCACACCCACATATACTGTACAAGCACACACACAACACCTGCCTATAAAACAAGTTACCAAAAACACTGAGGTAAAATTTCATAAAAAGAAAATCCAAACCAGCAAAAACAGGTCACAGAGTTGTCAGGCCTTTACCCAAGAATAACCTTTTTAGCTGTTTTTTAAAAATCATTCTTTACTTGTTGCTTGAGTTATAATTAAGCAACTTATTCCACCCAGAAATGGCTCTGAACATGACTGTTTTTTTTCATAGCATTAGTTCTTGGTCTAGGAATCATAACATGACCCTTTCTCACCTGTCTTGTTTCATGACCATGTCTGTTTGAACAAATGTTATTCTTGAGTAAAGGCAAGTTGGCTGTTTTAAAACACAAATATTTCTAAATAAAGTTAGAAGACTTCGTCTGTCTTCCACTTTCAGCCAGGCTAGGTCCGCGTGCATTTTGTCTATGCTTTTCCTCATTGAGCACCGAAGGGCAAGACGTGCAGCTCTATTTTGCACCAACTGCAGCTTACAAAGTTCTTTACTAGCTGCACTTGACCAGATAGGTGAACAATAATCCAGATGAGAAAGTACCAAAGCTTGAATAACCTGCAATGTGTGGTGCTTGGAGTAAGAAAGGAGGAGCATCTTCTTATCATAGATATATTTCTTCCCATTTTCCCTGCAATTTTATCTATATGTTTCTGCCATGATAATTTACTGTCAAGGTTAACCCCTAGATGCTTAACCGCATTGTCAGCGAGTTACTAACAATTATAACGTATTAATACCTGACCTTATAAGTCATGATAAAATGCTTTATAGTGTGTTATGATTATTGTTATAAAGCATTATGATCATTTGTGAGTGTTTATAACTATAGTTATACAGTGCTATACCTGCATTATAACCCATTATAAGTATGGTTATAATAATGGGATAGGCGTCAAATAAAGTGTTACCAATGTAATAATATGTGACCAAATCATGATTAAATCTTCATGTTTGGTAACAGTGCAGTTAATTTTCTCACCTTCCCTAAAGTGCTTTTGTTACTTTTAGCACATGCAGGACTCAGGACACAAACCTCTGGGCATTGTACACCCACTGTCCTCCACTGTTTCCCACCATCACAACCTCTGTGTGGCACAAGAGCATTGCATCGATTTCCTGCAGAGACACTGTTCAATCATCAGAAATGACATTTCCTTTAAAAAATTCACTGACAGAACAAATTTGTCTCCTATAAATCTAGCTTAAAGGGACAACGAGGAGTTTTGGAAAAGCAAAACGTTTTCACACTACATTTATGAGCCTCCGCGCGCACCGTAGAATTCTTTGACCGGCGCAAGACGGACTCATGTTTTCATTCATCAAGAATTAAAGTCAGAGGTTCAAAGAGGTTCACATACCGTCGCAGTTCCGACCATAAACGGCGATTCAGCTGCGTTATTCTCATGACTCGTTGCGAAACCAAAAGTAGGAAACGCAGGTCGGCTCGACCAGCATTTCCACCACCACTAATAATAACAAAATAACGATAGAGACAAAACAATATATTTATCAAAAATGGGCCCATTAACAAGTGTGGGTAGTGGAGATTCATCCACATTAACGTGAGACTTTTTTATAACCAAATAGAAACTCCTCGTTGTCCCTTTAAATATTTCTTTTCTTCATATTGACAATCTACAAAATAAAATAAATAACACTTTTTAAAATAACACTTTTCATCATCAGAGTTTAAAAATCAATGCTAAAATTCTTTCCTGACCTTCCAGTGGAGAAAACGCGAGCAGCCAAAAATGAACTCAGTTCTGAGGTCAGACATTTCAGTTGAAGTGCTGCAGCAACTTTCCAAAGCCAGACCCCCTGGTGTGTATTTTCTCTCAGCCAGCCTCCAGCAGCTAGCAGATATGAGCTGTCTGGGAGGAGAGAGGAAAATGCAGCGCTTCTCGTCTCATCTCTTCCTAATCCGGCAGCCCCCCCACCGTCCACCACCCCAACCCGCTCAGTGACACTTAGCACCGAACAGTCCTTCCAATCTAGTCCACATCCCATTTCAACACTGGCTAATTGGAAACCTTGAGTCTCTCTGTGCTCCTTTTTTGTTGCTGTTTTTTGTTTTATTTTAGGAATCCTTTGTTCTCCCTCTGCTCTCTGTGTCTGCTGTCTCCTTATTTTTTTCCTCTCTATCATCTCTGTATTGGAGACAGGCAGTAAACTAACCCCTCAGTTGTCTGTGTAGCAGAGAAATGAGAGCGTAACCTGTGATACCAAGCGCACCCTTTATATTAGTTCATCTGCATGCAAGAGGGCGGCTGAGAGACTGGAGGCTTTATTGGAACAGATGACCTCGGGTTTATGTTTCATATATCATTATCACAAAGCCAATCTTACTCTGCCTTTTAAATGCATGGGCTTACAAGAACACACACACACGCACACACACACACACACACACACACACACACACACACACACACACACACACACACACACATGCGCACACTCTTTATCTGCATCTTCATTTCTCTTTTTCTTTTTCCCCTCGTCTTTCTCAAAAACACACACACACACACATTGGAGGAAGGACAATGTGCCATAAGGGCTTTAGTCTGGTGGGACTGGTGGCAGTGCACTTAAACTAACAGCAATTACCTGATGTGCAGCATAGACCATGTGGAGAGTCCTGGGGAAATCCATCAAAATGCAGTACGCCCGGTGGGCCTGTAATGAACTGGTGCACTCCCAACTCCTCTACATCACATCAGTGTCTGGAACCATGTATTAGTCATGGCCAATGAAGGTCTAAGCCCGGCTTGTGTGTGTATATTTAAGAACTGGTAGGGCATTCAATCCATTCAGATCTGGTAATGGTTTTTTTGTGCTGAGTTTAGTCTTGGTCCATTGCTCCTTTGAATTTATGGTAAAGACCCGGCTGTGCTTTGTAAAGATCCCTCTCCACTGATCCCTCTCCACACTCAAAAAAAAAAAAAAAAAAAAAGGAAACACAGAACTGGTACCAATCTTTAAAAGCTGTGAGCAAACAAGCCCTACATCATTAATAACCCTGGAATTGTTCAAGTGTCTTACATCAGTAAGGAAAGTTTCACCACCGTGTTAACTTGTTCCAGTGCGATTAATCTCTATCAACTGTTTGTATGGATATTTGAGTTTTTTTTAAGCACTTTATTTATAGACTTCTTTAAGTTTACAGAACACAAAACAACCCCACCCACCCACTCCCCACAAGGTCAACAAAAAAAATATATATATTAATGAATAAATAAATATATAAATTTTAAAAAAAGAAAAGAAAAAAAAGAGTAATATAATCTTCATATGGATGTTAACTTGCATATCTAAAAGAAAAAAACATTCACATGTTCCTACACCTGCACATTCATAGCTACATGGATGCACTCATACTCACGCACATACAACCATACACGTGCACACACACATGCACACATATATCCATATACACATGTATCATTGCATGCAATTTGAAGTTTTTTTGATTCATACCAAGAGGCTGGCCTTGACGTTTTGGAAATTTATTGTATTGAAAATAATAACTAGAAAATTTCCTTCCAGAAATGTTTTAAAGTGTCACAGGGGCCGCTGCCGAGGGTGAGATCTCTGTCAACATGGGACTCAAACCCCTGACCTCAAGGTCAAGACAGAGCTGAGCAGACAGACACTTTCTCTGAGCACTGACTCTGAGGAGCTGTCAACTTGTGTGTGTGTGGATGTTATCACATAAAGTTACCTGTATGTGTGAGAGCATCTGTGTGTTTGTGTGTGCGGTTATAAATGTATGGGTGACAGGGGTCAGAAGAGGATAAACTTTAGAGATATACATAAGAGAGTCCCTAATTAATTAATTGGTCTCAGCTGTGGCTCTGGCCTGAGGCTCAGAGGTTGCCACGGCAATTTGAGGGGGTTGCCACAACGATAGACGATCGACACCTGCTGAGACAGACAGAAACACAGAGAAATTTGGACTTATTGTGACAAAACAGCAGCTCCTGTCAGAAAAAGAAGCAGACAGCGAGCATCCAGAGAACAGATTCTGTTTCATAGCTATAGAGGTCAGTGCCTTTAAGTGTTGTGGCACTGTGGCACTAACAATGCAACTAATAAGTTTTTTGCATTTGTTTTCAATCAAATTTAAAACTTCAGTTATTTCCTTGTGGCTCTTTAGAGGATTTTACATTCCACTGTATAAGTCTGTCTCTTTAGAGTTGGTTTAAATCAGCTGTTAGGCTAAACCTCTTGGTTGAGGTGAGGGAGACATGGCCACTGTTGGCCAAGTGGCCAAGTTAAGCGTCTTCCACCTCTATTCAACCACAAGAGGCTGCTAATCACAAAACCACACAGACTGCATCTTTCCTCACACTGTCCACTGACAGTGACAAACAGCATGATTTAATTTTACCTTCTGCTAATGTGGTGAAATTTCTGTGTGTGTATGAAAACAACAGGTTGGTCTGTGCAAAGGTTTTGGGACAACAGGAAAGTGAACACCAAGTTGAGACAGGGTCACGTCAACCTGACCCTTTGGACCGACAGGACCAATCCGGTCTTGTCAAAACAGCCCAAATTCTGGGAACACATGCTAAAGTACTGCCAAGAGATGATCCAAATCCTGTTTTGATTGGGCTAAAAAAGGCTGAAGCTCCAGGGTTTGGGCTTTTGTCCTGGGTCTTTGGCCTTCTTGCCATTTGTCATATTTGGTTGTGTCTGTTCTGCTGAATGTTTCCTTGCTCCTGTTGTCTCTGAGTCTGAGTTAGGTCAACTTGAAATCTTCAACAGTAACTTTTTTTTTTTCTCCGCTGTTACTTTATTAGTCTATTTATATATCCTATTAATTCCAATCCAGTCTTGTTGTGTATGTTTTGTTTATGACACTGAGGCCACTGGCAATTTCACTGTATTCCTTTGTGTTACAATGACAATAAAGCTTCTTAACTTATCTTAACTTAACTTAATGAACAAGAAAATAAAGCGGATGCACAGCAAAGGTCCCTGGCAGGATTCAGATAGGGACCACTGCAATTTACAGTTAGTCACTTTGGCCCCAGGACATGGTGCACTTGTTAGTACTCTGTTTTTATCATATTTGTATGATGTTAATGAATACACTTGATTTAATTCAACTTGGGAAGAGGAGAGTATATAGATGATTAGGCCTTTAGCTTCTTTCTGCACCTGCATCAGTTTAAACCAAGGGGGCAGTTGTCGGTCTGAGAAGTGAAGCTCACTTCCGCGTTCAAAAAACTGCAATCCCCTCGGATTCCTCTGGGGGCTGGTGTCAGAAGGGAGCATTCCCCATAGACCCCCATGTTAAAATCGCCGACTTTACATCCTCAGTAAACATGTTAAAAGCCTGGTGTCAGAACGTTTTTTCGTCTCAATCGATAGTTTCTACCCCCGCACACACTCTGAGGGGGGTGAATTTTTTTTTAACTCTACAGTTTTACTGTTATTAGGTTAAAATTCTGGCCAATCAGGGCGCGGAAACGTTGAGTGACAGGTCCGAGCAGCTCCGTGGACAGCTGCTTCGAGGCCAGTGGGCGGGTTCTCGGCCGGCCAATCCAACATGGCGCTGTTCAGGCCGCCATATTTGAGTCACAAAAACGACTCCCCAAAACCAATGGGTGACGTCACGGACGCTACGTCCATTCTTTTTACAGTCTATGGTTTAAACATTAAATGTCTTTTATCATGATGCTTAACTGTGTAAACAAACAAACACAAACACAGTAAATTAGCGGTGAGTCTCTGCTCTGAGACGAAAGCTCTCAGTTGACTGCTGGCTTTAGGTTAAACCGAGAAGAAAACAACTGAATCATTTTCATACGTCTGGGCTGCGGCTGCGTGTGAAAGCTCTCGGCTCTGTTTGTTCAGGTCTGTGAGTGTTGTGCACCGTGTTGCAGGTCACCTTTAAATCACAGTCGCCCTTTTGGCACTCGGTATTGGTTCAGCAGGAAGTTTTGTGGATTCATTTTCTCTTCATGACATCCCATTTTCGGATTACCTTGGGGGGGTTATTGTGTTGCCTGGGATAAGTAACCCCCCTTTACTAATCTGTCACCAGACTTTAATTGATTTCTATTCGGGATATATTTATCTAGTTAAGCTGTCAGTCAAAATCAGACACTGTGATACCCTTAAGGTAAGAAAACCCAATATTCTCCAGGCATAACAGCAGAAGAATCACACATGAAATTAAGCTTTTAGAAAGCTTATTGATGTGACAGTTCAGGTGCTGCTTAAAGAAAAACTGAGATGAGAGAGAAACTGAGGTTTAGCTCAAACATGTTTTCCTCATATGTTGAAACAATGCACATGCATCCTGTGTTTTAATGCAAATATTCAGAATTAAGAAAGAGGAAATAAGCCTGTCATGAGACGATTACCATCAAACAGAATCAATGGTGGAAATTTAAAAGAATCACATTAGTGTGGCACAGGAGCTAATGATAATAACGACAGAGAAGAAAGGATTATGTGTAAACACAAAGGGAAGAAGACTCGAGTCATTAAAACACAGCTAAACCTCAATTTCCACCATGTGCATTCACATGTGTTACTTTAAAAATGTTTTTTTAATGATCTAGAATCATTAAAACATGTAACATCTGTTTTGCATATTCATTTTTTCCTCTATTGTTTGATAGTTTCTTTCATTAGCAATGCCACAGTGTACTGGTCTTATTCTTCATTTAATATGGCTGAACATGCACACAGATTAAACAGGAAGAAAAGAAAAGCATTTCCAAAATCTGACTCTATGGGTGTGGACTATTTTAAGCTTCGCTGTGTATTTATTCATTTATGTTAGAGAAAGTGTGAAAATATCTGTATCAAGTCTGTCATTAATGTGGACATCCAGACATCCAAACTGGCCACACTGGTGTCTACCTGGGTGCAGACTGGTACAGGTTTGGTGAGTACACAGAGTAGACCATATAAAACGTTGTTGGTGGATTGATGTTCACGTCGCGTCTGTCGCGTTCGGTGTGAACGTCCCTTAGTCCTCTTGCAGGCTCCAGAGGTAAGGATTATCCCAATGTTTGTAGCTTGTTACTTATAATCGCTCTGTTAAATGGAGAGCTGTATGTTTGTGGTTCTGCAAAACACATGAATTGTGCGTGAGAGAGCAATAGTCCTGCAAAATAACAGAAAAAAAGTATAGAACAATTTACAATTAACATCAAGTTATGCCAAAAATAACAATGTCCATGCTAATGTTCAGATGGTAACACACCTATAAATTCTGTAATATTCGCCTATCCAAGGCGTACCCAAAGTAAATTGAATGCTGTTCTTGAACTGTTTGGAGAATATGGATGGGCTTGGTCTCTTTTGAAAGGTAACACTCTGAAGTTTTTCGCCAAACTGAAATAATCACTATAAGTGCTATTATCATTGAGTAATCTAAGTTGGAACACACTGAATTAGAATGTTTTTATTCTCGCCTGAATTTTTTTGTTGCAATCAGATGCCTGAAGATGAGTGTAGCTGAGAATTTTAGCTGGAAAACACAATGGGACCACAGCATGAAGCCTTACCTGGCCCCAGTTCAAATTTGATAACAATCCTGCTAAAAATTAGTATTTTACACATGTTTTTCTAAGTGTATATCTAGGCGTTTTCCTAAAATTGCCATTGAGAAACAATACATGCGCCAAAGTGCAGCTTTTGCACAGTTACGCATTAAAAAGGCAGTGCTGCCTTTTCCCAGGGACCGTGAATGCAGCACATCGTTTTTTCGGAATTTCATTGGCTATTCAATGCATCAGTTGCCATCGGGATCGGTTTCTATTGGCTGAAGCCATTCAGCGCTGTCGGAGGGGATGTTCCTCATCAGACACAGCCACTCATTCGCTATTGCAGGCGGCAGCCGGGGACAGGGAGCTTGTGATTGGTCTAGTGAGCTGTCAATCGAAAGGTCAGAGTGTGCGGCCATTTTGAGAAGTGAAATAAACATTGTTTTCATGTAAACGCCGGACTTATGAGGAGAAATACACGGATTTACTGGATATACAATGCGTAATTTCATAAGATGCAGCAGCGGGATGAGGCTATCTACCGGTACAACCGTGTGTTTTGGACTAAATACTTTACTGGATTGGATTTACTGGACTTTTCTGAATGTAACGACACCAAGTTTGTGGGGAAACCCTGTGATCCTGAGCCTGCCCTGACACAAATCGTGAGTTATATCGGCTTTTTACGAACTTTGTTAGCATGTTTATAGTCTGATTCGAGTGTTGCTGTGATGATTATATTTAGGAATGGTCGGCATATCTTTAATCACAAGAGTTTTAGCTTTCCAACGATATGTGGCATGACTATTTCAAGTGACTGGTGACATCCTCTATGACACCTCCCTGTTTAAAACCCCCCCGGGGGCCCGCGGGCGGGCCGTTGGAATGGTAACAGGTTAGTGTTTACCACATTCACCATCTCTGTATTAGTGTGTTACCATGCTAACATTTAGCAGTTAGCAGTAGGCTAAGCAAGGCCCAGCTTAGGTCATTATGCCTTTACTTTTAGTCAAATCCAAAGTATTTGACTGAAAACATTTTGACCTGACGATGGCACCAGATGTAACGTTCAAGGCAGTGGTATCCTTTTTTGGCTCGTAACCCCCTTTTGACTTAAAGGTGTACAGAAATGGCCGTTTGTCCCGTTTGTCGCGCCGAGTTGTCACGAGCTGCAACACGAGTTTACCCGAGTAAGGAAAACGAATTTGATTGGTCGTTATCGAGCGGGCGGGATATTCAAAGTTTGGGGCGAGCCCGAGCTCCGTGTGTGTGTGCGTGTCTCAGACGTTTGAATGACGGATTACGGATCCAATATCAGTGGCTAGTGAATCGTGTACAGGCTGACGTATAATCCGTGCGCCTGCATTATCCAATACGAAAAAAAAAAACTACACTAAAATACACACTTTCATCACGGATTTACTCAAAAATAGAATTTTGCACAAAGTTTGGCCTACATCGTCTGATAGATGAGTTATTACACTAATTTTATGACCCAGAGTGGGCTCAAATTCAATTTTCTTTTCTGTACACCTTTAACAAATTTCCTACGACCCCGCTGTCAATCAAGATGCGCCAGTTCAGATATTTTTATATGCTCCATTTTATTTGAACTCGATTTTGTTATGGAGAAAGCCATGATGGTTTCACAGTTTGCTTTCAAGTCAGTGTAGGTTGTTTCAGAGTCATTAGTTTCTGTAAATACACTATGGAACAATACAACAACATGTTGACATAAAATAATGAACTATTTTTTAAAAGCAAAGAACTCCCTTAAAGCAGAAGTAAGTGATATATTTGTCTTAAATAGTTATATCTTCCGACAGCAATCACTTACATAGAGTGTTTGGACTGAAACACGGGTCTGTCAGTCACTCTGCTCTGCTCTGAGCCGAGGAGAAAACATTTATCGTATCCTACAGTTTTTATCCAATGAGGAGAGAGAACGGCATGCAGGGCTGTGTGTGCAGCCAAGGGACGCCGTGAATGTGGTGACGTAGGGACGAGGACTGTTATGGTGCGTTCAAGGAAACTCGTAGACTCGTGTTTTTCCGTCCTGTGAAGTTGTATCAGTTCGATCTGGTATGAGTTCACGGGTCGGAAGTTACGAGTGGCCGTTATAGTGACTCTCACAGGTAAAACAGGTCGGAAAAACACGAGTGGGTTGCCTGGAACGTTACAAAGTCGTAAGTTGTGACTTGAAGCTGTAATTTACGATTTCAAAAGCCTGCCTCGAACGCAGCATTAGCGAAAACGACCGGATCGCTTACTTCTGCTTTAATCAAAGGTGACTGAACAACTTTCACTTGTATTAGACGAGTAACATTTGATCAGGAGGGTCAACACTCTGACTGTGGATATAACCAGAGGGTCTCTCTTTGTACAAATGGCCCCAAGTATCAAAGTTAGCACCGATCACCCTTAGTGAAACATGGATGTGTGTCACACACTCCTGGTCCATCCAGCAGTGTATCACCAAAATCTGTAGGATAGATCTTCAAGAGATCAACATTGTCTGTACATGAAATATTGGTTGGAATATTTGATTCTGGACTCAAGTGGTGACGAGAGCAGCTGACAGGTTGACCAGTGTCACAATCCAAACAGCCACTGGCTGAAAATATGGGACCTACTGCCAGTCGAATACTGTTCCAATTATATGAGAATCTGACAAAAAAAAAAATTGGAATAAACAATCCCTGCATTTCTGTAGGCATGGAAAATTAATAGGCCATCCTAAAAGTCAAGCACATCAAACATATAGAGGAGTCAAATGCAACAGCTCTTCTTTAATTTCATCATTCCTCCCCCCGAGTGATTCACTCTAAAAAAAACGTGCATTAATTTTGAGGAATAAGATTTTAAATTTCACCCAGAAATAATGATCAACATGAATGTTGGATTGCTGCTGGCCAAAGCGAGGTCATGAAATGCGACCACTCATTGTTAAATGGACACATGGCCAAAACCACATGTGTCCAGAATCCATGGTTACCAGCGGAGTATTAGCTCAGAACAGAGGGGGAGAGGCTGTGGGATGCTGGATAGAGAGGTGATGACACTTGGCTGCAGTATAAGCAGGGATTCAGAGGCTGCTGCACACACACACACACACACACACACACACACACTAATGCCAGGATTGTAGGTGGTTGGTGGGGGGTTAAGGCAGATGGGGGAGGACATGACCGGTGCCTACAGGGACAGCTGCGGACGTCCCCCTCCTCACCGCCTCACACCTGTTACACATCATGTCCGCTACAGCACACACAGCATCTTGGGTGAACCCCAGCATGCTGCCTCACACTCTAGGAGTTAACAAACACAACATAACACACACACTCACAGGCACGAATATAACAAACTATAATCATCAAAAACAGGGATGACATCCAGTGATCCTGCATTATTCCCATTTGTTCGCCTTAAAGTAAGAGGCATTGTTGTACTTTTAAATACATTTCTTGCATGTCATTTATTTGGCGCTGAGTGCGAATAATAAGCAGCGGAACATTATCAGGCCATTAAAAGCACTGAACGACAATGAATCCCCTTAACTGAGATATTCACTACATTGACTGTGCTACTCATCCAGAAAGCCTTTATCTCTGTGGGAATTCACCATTGAATTATTCAATATTTTATGTTCGACTATTTCTCTTTTAGCAGAATTGAAAAACTGTCCAATATCCCATATCTGCTGGTGCCTTAAAATTCATTCATGAGAGGGAAATGGAAATGACAGCCATGTTGGCTCTTGGTATGGATCCATCCACCACATTTAGATTAGCATTGTGTGCAACAAAGACGTTTCAGCAGATGATGAATTAAGACAAATCTCACTCAAGATGCTCGTATTTCTAGTTGGTAGCATTATTGCACTTTCTGGCCAAATGTTATATGAGAAAATTGATGCCACCCTCAGGTCTTTACTGTAAATATGAAGCTACAGCCAGTTTTCAGCCAACTCACTGTAGCTTAGGGGGAAACAGTTAACATGGTCCTTCAGTACTAAAAGTCCACCTGGGCCTCTAATGCTTGCTAGTTTACATTTTATATCTTGTTTGGGTTACACTTTACAATGTGGTTCACAAAAATGTGAAGGACAACAAATACATAATCCCTGAATTACTCAGATTCAAGGACCATAACAGACAACAATGAGCAACTACTGGGCAATGAATAGTTAATGTATATTGATGAAATGACATGCTGCTGTCACACTGCAACAAATTGTCTCCTAGAATCTATGTTTTCTATATGAGGAAATGTTCATTGGTGTATTTAACATGTTTTATAATGTATACTGAAAGCATCATGATTTTCCAATTTCCATCAAACTCACAGAGTGCCTGCAGCTTAACTAATGACATGGGTATTCAAGGGACACAAAGGAAAAGACTCAGATACAGACATGGGACGTGGAAGGTATAAAGAATACAAAATAATTTTAATGACTTACTGAAACAGGCTACATGAAACAACCAAAGGCAGCTGGAGCTCTCAGGGAAACAAGGACAACAAAGAGAAGTCCAAAAACAGACAGACGGCTGTGACAGAGGGGGAACACAGAGACTAAGTACACCAGAGAGAAACCAGACAAAGGTGGGATAATCCTGCAGGTGAGACACATAGGAGGGAGACCACAGGAAGTAACACAACCTTTTAAAACAAAATGAAAGATAATAAACACAAAAAACATGGGAAACTCAAAACTCAAACCACCACAGAAAAAAGAAGCACAAGCCCTGACAATTCTGGTTATATTGAGCAGGTGGTGAAGGTTAGAGGGAGACTTTAGTCTGGTTTAATACAGAAGCAGTTCAAACTGACTTTAGGCATCTTGAACTGAATTTCAAAGTGCAAGTAAGTAAAGCTTTATACAGTAACACAGTGCTACATACACAAAAAATATAACCACATTGTTTATTCACTATAAAACAGGGAGAGATGGACCTAATTAAAAAAGAACCAATATTTATTATTATATATACATATTCCAATATGCATTTAGAATGGGGGTGGATAAAAAGCTGAGATTTGAGGTCTGGAGGGGCCCCACCCTCCCTGAACACAGACAGGACTCTGGATGTGAACCCGGTCTCTGGTGTTAGCCTTGTGCTCTTTGTGTTCCTGCTGACCGACACAGCCTCGGTCTTAGTGACTCTGCAGCTGGTTATAAAAGCAGAGCTTCACTCATTCACTCAAATATTTTGAAAATTTTATATTTTTCTCAGAGACAGGGTTTCACTCTGAGCACCTTGTTCATGAGTCATTTCTCATTAACTCTGACTCAGCCTCCGAGCTGTTTGAGGAAGTCATTAATTAGCCACTCATTAATTACAAATGGCCCCTCCAGTGAAGTGACACATCATACTAAGTTATTACTGCTAATCCTCTTAGAAACAAACCTACATACATATTCTGAAATATATGAAATTCACTAATGCACATTCATACTGCACATTTTAAACTATAGTGAACGTCAGATAAACAGTGACTGCAGAAATTGTTAGCCTGGCTACCTGACCCCCCCTGTTTACAGTCTTCATGTGAAGCTAAGTTAATGAGCTAGGCAAACACAAGAGTGACAACAAGGTCCTCATTTAACTTTCAACAAAAAAAACAGCAAAACATTTCACACAATGTCAAACTTTTCAATTATAGACAGATTTTTCCAGATATATCACAATAGATTGATAATAAATACATATGTGCCGTTCCTCCTCCAGTCTGTGATAAAGTTAACGTGCCAAAACAGAGGAATTTCTCCAAAGCACAATCTGTCAGAGCATTCATAATGTTCTGTGTGACAGTTTGAGCTTACTGTGTATTGACGGAGGTAAAGCAGTGCGCCCCTGAACGCTGACATTCATTAGGGTCTCAGAGACTGGTGTAAACATTAGTCAGGAAGTTAAACTAAAAGACTGAGGGCAACAGGAGTTCAGGTCACAAAGAAGCAAGAGGTCAAGTGAGCCAGAGAGATTCACAACCTCTTTCCAAGTCTTTTGTTCCACCTTGGGCTCAGTGCACACCATTAAAACATCTCCTGAGGTAGAGAAGCCTGCGAAGATTAAAGAAGCTCACAATCAAACAGAGCAAAAAAGAAAAAGAAAAAAAAAACGGCAATAAAAATGATACAAAGACCAAAATCGATAAGTTAACTGACTTTGTTAGGCTCAAATTTCTTTTCTTCTGTTACCACTTTAACAGGTAGAGTCACTAACAATAGATTTCTCTTCCACAGCCCATGACTTGGAGCTCCAGGCCCACACCGATGACTGCAGGCTTGTTTGCTGTAATGATGTCAGTCGGTGTAGCCGTGTTTCCATTACCTTACACACTGTGGTGGGAGGAAGTGGGATTTTTCCACAGCTGTCCAGGGCAAAGCTGGAGCACAGGTAAGTCCAAAGACACCCATAGAGAGTTGTAAATTATGGAGAAGTTCGAGGAATTATTTTCATAAAACATAAGGCCTATGGCAACTAATTTGAAATTTGGTACTGGGCCCCTGAAATATTTACAGCCTTTGTGAATTGAAGTGAATTTGTTTTTGAGTATAGGAAATATGTTTTCTGTATTTGTGCATAAAATAATAGATGTTGTACTCAGAATGTAAAGAACCAGAGAACACAACACTGTTTTCACAAGTGATTACCACTCATCAGCTCATCACTATCAGCTGAATGGAAAAGGAGACTCAAACTTTGAGATAAGAGGTTTTTTTCCCCCGGATTGGAAAGGTGTAAATAATAAAACCAATAATGACTGAATTCATTCAGCTGCTTCAGTTTCAGGGTCATGGTACTGTGCGCTGCTACTTGGATACTTGAGTGGAAAAGATCCATTGTTATTGTAAGGAATAATATGTTTGGTTTTCCAGTGACGTAGGCCTGTGTTGGTGAGGAGTTTGTAAAAGCTGTCAGCTTCTCCCTTACACTTTATTTTTCAAATCCCAGCGATTAATTGATCTGACAGACGTAAGTATTCTGTGTCTGTATCAAAATCCTGATGCATCCTATTCACCACAGACCACAGACATCTATTGTTGTACAAAAACGATTAAACTGTTATTGTTAAAAACCCACCAGTGAGTCACACTGTTGCCCTGGGAGACATGCTCCTTATTTACCTCAAACATCAGTTCATTACCATTTAGTAAAACGTTTTGATGCATAATCTGCATTACTCTGCAACTGAAAACACCCCCTCAACAACACTGCACTAATGTTTGCTAAAACAAACAGTGTCTAGATGTTTGGGCTTATTATAAAAGGTTCTGTGAAGTGATTGTAATCATTATTAAAACAGCAGAAAACAACGGTTTTCTTTGTAAAGAAATGATGGTGTTAGAGCATCCTGAGACACGCCCCTCACCCCTGCTGTTTCCTCTGGTAGCCACTCTAGCAGCATGTGCATGTTAGTGCACGTACATGTGTGTGTTAGTGCATGTGAATCATGTGAGTCCCTGTGAGGCTGTGGCTCAGAGTGGGTTGGCCACTATTGGAATCCATTTCCCAGCTCCTGCAGGCCACATTTTCAAGTGTCCTTGGGCATGATACTGAAACTCAATGGCCCCAATTTACCATCAGTGTGGGAATGTGCATGTGCTAGTTGAGGAGGAAAGTTATAAAAATGACAAAGTACCATATTTGGTGTCATTCATGTTGCTTGTAAATGGCAAAAACAATAGTATAATTGGTGCTTTTGATCTGATCAACTTATTATGTTGCACAGACTGTTACTTTTAGTTACATTACTGCCAACTGTTTTGCTTCACTCTTCCCCTCTGTGGTTATTTAGCATAATCGAGTGCTGGCTTAAACCAGTGAGCTACGCGGTCTTGACCGACCTGCCCCCCTGCTGAACATGACGGAGTATTTATCTGCATCTTTGGAAACTGGGCTTTTTTATTTCTCTCCCTCTCCCTCTCTGCTGCGCCTCTCCTTTTATTCTGACCTTCCCTTTCTTGCACCTTGCATGTAAACACACGACTGCAGATCTAAAACAGTAGAGCTATAATATCTGAGCTGGTAAAGTTGACTGTTCAAGGCCAAAGGGAACTGTCCCGGTGCTCCTGATGTGCGGTCCTGTTTTCTCTATCTCTCATGTCCAGTGGGTGACCTGAACTGTGCTTCTTGTAGCAGGCTTTCTGATGGCCACCTTCACTGGACTTCGTTGTAACACCTCTCTGAGTGACCACATTTAGGCAGCTGTGTCTGAAACGCTGGTGGTCTAGTTCATCATTTTGTTGAAAAAAAAGGAATTAATCCACAAGCTGTTTCCAAACATTTGTGACTACCTCAGAGAAGCTTTGCGATGTAGACGGACTAAAATATTGCTGGTTTTTGAACTTGTCACTAAAACAAAAATATCAACAACCTTATCTTCACAAGCCACTTACCGTTAATTACTTTTTCTGTTATTTCATCATCAGGCAATTTAACATAAAAAGGCCTGTTTTATTACGATGTTGAAATGATCATTTAGTCATATCAGCGAAGCCCAAACAGATTCTAATATCATAAACATAATAATGCCTTTAATCAGTGGACCACCACTGGAGAAGATTGTTGTGTTTATTGTTTGCTTTCTATTTCCTCGTGACACAGTCGTAGGTTGGTTGTGTTTTCAAGGCAGCAGCCACCGAGCAGTGAGAGATCAGAGATGCAGCTTAAGAGTTTAAATGATATCAGTTTTCACCTTCACCTGTATAATGAGCTCTGGACACCCACTGGTTACACCACAGAAGAAGAATGTCTAGTTTGTGTCCCACTCTCCCATGTTTCTCTCTCTTAATGAGCTGTTCACTGTGTGATAACATGAGCATAAACTACACAGACACAGAATTTGGCTCTTTTATGTAATCTAAGCACCACATTGTAACTGACTGTGACTGACACAAGATGAGCTCCTAGAATTTCTTGTGCGTTTCAGGGCGATGATGAGATCACAAGACACTTTGCAATCACAGGAATACAAAACCGCTTTGCGAAAAACATGAAATTATTATTTTATTCTCCTGAGAAACAAAGCACCAGACTAATTACACTCGTTGGGTCTTCTGCACCGGCCTCTCTGGGAGTGAGACATATTTAGAAAATAAATACTCATCATTTTAATCCAGCTAAAACAACAGAGAGAGAAATGCTGAATGTTTGACTTGGTGGTCAGGCAGCACATAAAGACTCCCCAGTGATAGATAGTGGTGTCTAATGTGTCTAAATATGACTGTTGTGTATTTGTGTTGTGTGTCTTTGTAAGAGATAGGCTTTTTCTTTTGCCACAGTGTCAAACCGAGTCGCCAGCAGACTGCAGCCGGCTGAAGCTACTCCAGTTAACGTTGCCAGCTGCCCTGAGGCCAGTTTAACCTGAGAGGGGGAGATGCACCTGTACAACATTAAGCTGGGATTGCGGCGCTCAAGCTCACTAAATCTCTGTCCACTCAACAGGTATTAAACCCCAAGCAGTGGAGCGCCACACAGGGGGCTGCGCACATCTCCCCTCCTCCCTGCTGATGAGCCGGTGCCTCCCCATCCCGCCTGGCAGTGTTGTTGGTAGTCATGCAAAGAAAACTGGTGGTGCAGTCACTCTGCAAATGATTGCCACGCAGGGCATTCGGTGTCTGTGTCGAGGGGAGCAGGTTGTGTCTCTTGACATTTCAGATTCGTCAGCATACATCAACTGAACATGTTTTTAAATCTGCTTCCCTCCTCACACGTAAACATCAGTGTGTTTGTATGACAGAGCGGGCGTATTTAGGTGACCCAGGCCCGGTGCGGTTGTTCAATCCATCCACCGGAGAATAATGTACACGCTGCATGCTGAATGGTTTTGATTACGAAGCAATCTGTTACTCACGTTGCATGGTTCATGGCAAAACCCTGCAAACATCCTGCCATATATCAAACAACTCTCAGAATCTGCTTGGCCACTCACAGATGTCCAAATTGCTCTTTCATCCTGTTTATCTGGAAATGTATCTCTGATTTACTCTGGTGGCTAAATTATAGGCCCATATGTTTATATCCACAAGCTGTGATTGATTATTTTTCTAAGCCCTTTATCCCTGAGGCAGTTTGGGGAATATAGACTCTTTTTTTGTTCCCCAGCACAACAAAAATATATTTATCTAATGTCTTTATTCTGAAACCTTTAAATTTGAATTTATTGTTCTCATACTGCCAAGCTTGTTCCCAGTGAAAAACGATTGTATATCCCAGAAAACACTGTGCTGCACAGTGTAATAACACACATTTCTTCCCTGTGCTGCTCTCTCTATACCATAATGCTGCTGCTTCCCCTCCTCTCTGTGCACCTTTCATCAGCAGAAACACTGTTTAGCCATCAGGATGCTGGTTAGCAGGTAGTGATTGATGGGGTGTGGTGGTCACGATGAAAGGAGGTCAAAGCCACAAGGGTCACATTCTTCTCCTTCTGTCTGTGGCTCTTTATCTCTAATCACCGTCACTCCTATATGCACAAGCACACACCCACCCACATACACACACACCCACACACACACTCTCTCTCTCTCACACACATATGTATAATAATAATATAATAATAGATTTTATTTGTATGGCGCGCACTCAAGGTCGCCTAAATGTGTGTGTGTGTGTGTGTATATATGTATATACATATATATATATATGTGTCTGTTAATTTGACTTTCCTTGGTATTCTTATATGTCTTTTTTGACATACAATTTGTAAATGGGGCAGCTGGGTCCAAAATAATTAGGTAATCATATGCAGATATTTTTAGAGTGAGGAGGAAATGCCATGAGTTATTAGATTAGGACTTAAAAGATAAAAGACAGAAAAAACAATTAAGGGAAAAGATAAAGTAGGAATCCATTTGTGTGTTTAACATTGCCAAAGAAAGCCGTACAAGCTGGAAACCAGCTTTGTTTTATGTAAGTCCAGAAATCTCTACAAGCAGAGCTTTCCTCACATGCTTGAACACACAAACCCTCACAAAGATGAAATGGGAACAGAGCAAAATGCCCATTCCCATGTGCTTCACATTTTTATTAACTATGGCTGCCCTCACTGCAGCTCATTACAGCCCATATAGTGGAGTGAAAAGGTTTGGAGAGGCAGCCAGCAACCCTATCTCTCATACTGCTTTCCTGAGGGGCATTTCCCTAACCATGGCAAAGGCTTTGTAATCTGAGCCCAGCAGGTATGTTGATGGAGCTGGGGTGTGTGTGTGTGCACGCGCGTGCGTGCATGCACATGTAAGGGTGTGTGCTGCATAGCAACAGTGGTGAAAAGGAATGGGAGGTCAAAACAAAGAAAGGGGGAGGACAGAGGTGGAAGCGGCCATGGATTTTACAAAATGGTGCATATGCATTTATGCAAGTAGTCAATATGAGATCTGGCTTGTTGAGCTGCTGTGAATATGCTCACACACACACACACACACACACACACACACACACACACACACACACACACACACACACACACACACACACACACACACACACACACACACACACACACACACACACAGAGCAGCTCCTGACACCAGGAAAATCTCTGAACGCACAACATTTCTCCTCCAGCAGCTGAGAGTTAGACAAGACCAGATAAAGCAGTAACACTTTACCTAAACTACCCCTACCTGCCATTTGTATCCAAACACACTGTGATTATAAGACCATTTTTCCATGTTTATTAAACAGAACAATATTATTGTGTCACATCCATATCTGGTGTATAAACTGAAATATGAATGAACATAACACAATGGTGCTTCTGTATATTCACTGATATGAGTTTGCTTTTTTTTTTAAATAACTTTATAGCCTCTTCAACTTTTTTTAGAGGTCCACTGACCAGATTTCACTTTGTGCTCTCAGCTGCAGCCTATGGCTTTTATCAGTGGGTGGAGTCTAACAGTCACAGAGTGTGCAGTTATTCATGTAATCATATTTAGATTATGATGTTATATTGTAATAAATAGTTAATTATTCTGTTCTTTCACCAGGTGGGAAATTGAGTGTCACAGCCACACTATACCAACCAGTAGAGTGGAGGTGAGTTATGCAGTCAGCAGTATCAATATAGATATGGTATGGTATAGTATATAGAAATATGTTTTAACAGAATTTATGATAAATCAAGAATAATGTGAAAACATGTCTATTCCCTACATTAACTGTGGTCTCTTTTTGTGCTTCCCTATTGATTATACAGACATGAAAAACAAAAAGGTCTGATAGATGTAAAAGCCCGAGTGATTTCCAATCTGACACGAACATCAGCAGGTGGCCATTTATTAATAAAACAAACGTTAGTGGTAGCAGCATGAATAAAAACACTGAAGATGTATAGCTGATGGTAATTAGCTGATGAGCGAAGACAGAGCTAATAGAGTCACAGAGGGGTGCTGATACAGCATAGCACTCACTGCTGTTAACAAGAGAGGGCCAAAAGCCTGATATATCTCACATTAGTGTTTAGTAGTGTAGGAGGACATCCATCTATTAGAAGCAGCCACCTGTTAACTGTCAAGGAGAGAGGCAGCACTTTAGCACGCAGCAGAGGGGCGTCCCTCAGGACTCTCCTCTCGGACCTCTTCGTTTCTGCCAGTTTCTCAAACGCTGTGAGCTCAAAAAGTGGATTTTTTTGTGTGTGTGTGTGGAGACTTTTCCTGTGCTGCATTTAGACTGCTCATTTATCATTCTCTGCCTATCACACAAAAGCCTCCACCAGCGCCAGCGAGTAAAGTCGTCGGAAACGTGTGTGCAGCTTGCACAGCTCCACAGGTTGCTGTCATTATGGCAGCAGGAAGGCATAAGTGCAGACAACGTGGAGATAGATAGACGGTGATCCAAAAGAGAACCTGCCAGAAATTAAAGGATATGAAGCTGTTCACATGAATGATGGATGGAGTTATAATGTGTTCCTAATGACCAGCCTTTGTGAGCCAGTTTAAGTTTTGCGCTCTCAGACTTTAATAGCTTAAATTGGATGAAGAAAATCAGAAAAGTCCCATTCAGAGCTGAGCAGCTCCTCATACACTATTATCCACCATTTTTTCTTCACGTGAGTAAGCAGAAGAAAGGCACACTTACTGTAAATGTGCTCAACTGTGAAACCCTTTTATCAGTTTAAAGCAGACGCCGGCGCCACTCATAGAAACTGTATTTCTGATGTGAATGTGTCAATCGTATCATTGATTAAGGGCCAGGTAATCCATCTGACGTGGAGATTATTGGATCAGTGCAGCACCTGCTCCAGGCTGATTCCCATGAATAAAACGACTGTTAATCCGTATAGGAAGAGGCAGTCCTCCAGGCTGAAGCAAGGACAGGGCGCGCTGCAGCCAGCAGAAAGGCTGCCTGCCGGTGTTTGAAAGCCTGAGATATTGAGAGGCTGTCTGAGGCTGGAGCTGCTTCTTCCTCTTGGTTATATTGGTGGGTTTTTTTTTTTTTTGAGGAACTGGGGTTTTTGGCACAGGAGGAAAAGGGGGTTGTGTAGCTCTCAGTCAATCATACAGGGTAATTTAAGCCAGATTTAGGTGAGTTGTCTTCAAGGTCATGGCAAATAGAGGTGCAGCGAGAATACGGGTCAGCAGTGCAGGCCTGGGAAAGGAAGTCATTGTGACAAATTCACCATAGCTCCTGTGGTGACTCTCCAAATGTAATGTTTTTCCCAGCCCTCGGTGCTCTGCTTTTAACAGCCTGAGCAACAAAAGTGAAAACTGCACACTGCTAGTTGTCCAAGATATAAAGTAACCACGAGGGACAGTGGTTAACTGTTTGTGTTACCACTTAAAACTGCTTAAATAAACACCAGCTTTCATTAGCGCGCAGCCATTACTTCCAGCTATGTCATTCATGAGATCCAGAGTCAAATCTCTCAGGTTACTCCGCTACTGTCAAATGTCATGTTTTACAACCGCTGGGTTTTATTATGTGCCCTGTGGCTTCTATACAATGGGCCTCACTGTGGAATGCGCCATAACACCCTCTCTTGGTCCATGTATGTGTGCACTCGCATGCAGCCGTAGTGTGTGACACGTTGTGTAATGGAGACAGTTATATCGGGGGCAGTGCTCTTTGGCAGCACGGACATGCCACTAAGAGTGTATGTTGTTATTGGAAAAAGCAGAGAGCCGAGCGGGGTCACGGCTGCTGCGTAGCACCTCATCAGTCAGGGCAACTGCCCATAGGAGGGATTGTTTAAATTTGGCTCCGTGCCTCATCTTGAGTTACGTCCAGATGGTCGATGAGAAGTTGAGAGATGGGTTCTTGTTTGGTGGAGCGCTCGGCCAGTTGCGGCTTCCATTTTTTGAAACGCCCAGTCATTCCACATGACATGCTATAAGTTTCTCCTTAAGAACGAGTCAAAGAAAAAATACCACTGCTGATACTCATAAATTCACTGTATTGTCTGAGTTCACCGCACAAGGTCAGAGAAATGTGCTCTGGCTTATTTCATCAAAACTGTGTTGCTCTCCGTCCAGATGGCCCTTCTAGACCACATGAGAAGTGGTTTCACCTGCGAGGCAATCAGACGTTGGGACCGTAGAAGCTGGTCATTGAAAACATGCTGACAAGTCGCCGCTCATGTGTTATATCACCGAACATTGGCTGAATGTTTCCATATGCTCTTTGTTTGGAGTGCCACAGTTTTCGTTCACAAATGACTGGCTCATCTGTGCAGCTGAGGCAAACATGCTGTTCTCATTCAGAGCAGTCGAATCCCACTGATCAGCCACCAGATTAAAACCAGTGACTTTGGTTTTATGTTGTGACTGATCTGTGAATATATAGGTACACCGCAGAGGGCACAATGAATCATGAGATGGGTTTGGCTGATGCTGCCTAGGAAAAGAAGCATACTCTTTCTTGTGTGTGTGTGTGTGTGTTTGTGTGCAGGAGCCTTTGAAATGGCACAGCCGGTGTGATACAATCAGTTTTCAAATGCAGCCCCCAAAGGACACGGCCCCTGCACTGAGACACAGCTATTGTCATTAAATATAATACGTTCAAAAGGAAGATAAATATTAAGCAATTACAACTTGGATTTTTTTCCTCAGCTGCTGTTAGAGATCAAGGCAAGAGTAAAAGAAGAGTTAAATTTTAATTATGCTATTTTGCTCAGTGTCTGTCGGAGCTGTGAGTTGTATACAACACATTTGCTACACAGCTTTTAAATATTATTTTTCTCTTTTGCCTTTTTCTTAATCATTGAATAGTAGAGACATTAAGTGAGTAAGAGGGGTGATGGTGGTACACTGCACTCAACCAGGACAAATAAAATAAAAGCTAATTTTTCATATGTACTTTTTTTGCATTTGATTTCCAGTTTGATATTATGTCTTTTATGTCTCTATTGAACTAAGGGGCTGAATAGCTGGTCCTGTGTTTAATTATAAGGCTCCTCTCTTCCCTGGTAGTGATGGTCAGTAGCTGCTGCAGAGGAAGGTGGGGCTGCACACACACAGAGGGCAGACTGAACTGTCAGCCATGAGACACAGTGGAGAGCTGTGCACAGAGATAAGAGGTCACAAGCAGCCTCCAGGATGCAGCAGGTGTTGAGTGAGTCAGGGGAACCGTCTGAGGATGGTGGTGATGTTGATGATGATAATGGTGTAGGTGATAATGAGTGGCAGGAGTGTGACCTGCAGAAGGAAGCAGGAGACATTTTTTAATGCAAAAAAAGGAAGAGAGACAGAGGGAGGGAACGATTCAAAGATCAGACACAACTTAAATAGAATGACAGAGAAGCAGTGATGACACATTGTATTTGAGAGGAAAAACCACATGGGAACAGCAGCCCAGACACAAGAGACAGAGGATGGCAGGTAAAAGGATAGTTGAACATTTTGGCAAATGGGCCCATTGCCATAATCTCTATAGTTTTAGGAGTAGGTCTGTTACCTTTAATTGTTGGTGCAAGAAATTTTCAGAGCGGCAGAGCAGAGCCGTGAGCTGCTCAGAGCTACGCTACGGAGGCCAATGGGATTTCTTGGTTTCCTTCATCAAACTCATCAAATACACAATCCAACAACTCCAAAACGCTCTGGTGGACAAGTTGTGACCTGCACATTCACCACGCTATGAGATAATAACAGAACCAGACAGAGTTGTTTTCGAGGCACATCCAGAGACTGCTTGATGAAAAACTGTTCCTGACGCACTTCAGTGGTTTTGCATGAATTTACCTTTAAAACAACTCTGTCTGGTAACATTCTGTTATTATCTCATAGTGTGGTGAATGTGCAGGTCACAACTTGTCCACCAGAACGTTTTGGAGTTGTTGGATTGTGTATTTGATGAGTTTGATGAGGGAAACCAAGAAATCCCATTGGCCTCCGCAGCGTAGCTCTGAGCAGCTCACGGCTCTGCTCCGCCGCTCTAAAAATTTCTTGTACCAACAATTAAAGGTAACACACCTACTCCTAAAACTAGAGATTATGGCAATGGGCCCATTTGCCAGAATGTTCAACTATCCTTTTACCTGCCATCCTCTGTCTCTTGTGTCTGGGCTGCTGTTCCCATGTGGTTTTCCTCTCAAATACATTCCTGTGTCATCACTGCTTGCTCTGTCATTCTATTTAAGTTGTGTCTGATCTTTGAATCTTTCTCTCCCTCTGTCTCTCTTTATGTTGACTATGATGCCACATACTATAAGTAATGTATTTGTTTCATGTGCAAGTTAGATTGGTGTCTGATTTGCAATTACTAGTCATGTTGACATCAAGAGTCTTCTGAAAGCTTCAACACAGCAGTGTGCAAAAGTTTGAGCCACTTTACATCTATAGTTTCCCAATGATGAGAAAACCCAGAGTGGTGTGTGAGTGTGTTTGGCTGACAGGAACTACCTCTTCTCTTCATAAAAGCATATGCTGCCTAATGGAGCCGTGTCCTGCTCTAATTCTACCTACACTGTATAGTAGTTGTCAGGTGGTCTGTATTTCATCTGTTTGCAGTTTATTGTGTTCACCAAACAGCCATGGCGATAGAACAGATGATTGTTTTAATGGCTGTGCAGATTGATGCGTATCTGTGGCCTTTCACTCTGAATCATTAGTAATTTGATTTGATACATCATTTGTCATTTCAGTTTATATTCCACAGCTTTATGGCTCGAATCAGTCAAAAAAACAACAACAAAAAACCCCATATTGTACAGATCAGCTCCAATATTAAAACCAGTCACCTGTTTTCATGTTATGTCTGATCTGCATACAGAGGTACAAAACTAAACCATCTGCAAATCTGATCATGCTTGACACTGTTGTACCATGATGCATTGTATAAATATATTACAGCTGCTCATAGCTGGAAAATATTAATACAAATTTTGGGCTGTAAGACGGCTCTCGAGAGAGCTCCTGGAAAACAAACAAAACAGGAAGTCTGTAGGGGAAAAATCTGTCTCATGAGATCACACTGACAGAAACCTTTCAAGTTACATTTCAATTGATGTTTGTCAGTGCCATATTGTATGTCTATTGTAAAATACCCACATGGTCTGACAATCAGTATGTTAGCACACAGTGTAGGATCTAGCACAGGGGACACAGCTTGTTAATGCCCCCACATGATGGGACAGAGGGGGCAAAAGCAAACACTCTTCTGTTATTAAAACATGATTTTCAACAGTCTGGAAGAGGCTTCCTTGACTATACAATTCCAAAACCGAGTGATAATATTGTGATACCATATCATTCATAAACCCTGGCTCATAATCATTAATTCATCTGCAGCCTACTATGATATGAAAATAAGCCACTGGCTGTACAGCTGGAAGGGGACAGAGCACACCCCTCCATTCACACAATGACAAGAAATTTAACTGGTCTCACAGAGTCTCTCATTCATCATGGTGGCTGTCTGTAGTGGAGAGGAGCACATTTCCCCTTCCACTTCTCTCTGTAAGATGAACAGCTCCACTGGCTCAGCTCCTGCTCTCTCTCATTTTTATCTCTGTGCCTGTGCTCTCAGCTTCTCTTTTGCTTTTGGAAGACACCGCTGATGGCTCTAGCACTTCAAGCTGTTGGGTTTTAGCCGGAGCCCGTGTATTGTTGCAGCCGGATTAATGCTGATGGCCGGTATGATGCTCATACATAGATTAAAGAGGCATCGCCGCGCTTCTATTTTTAAAAGTAACCCGTTTAATCCACACAAGTGAGCAACATTCTTTGAAACACGTGCGTGTAAATCATGTCAACTTCTTTTCCACCCCTATCATCAGTACACCACACATTTCATGCTAATGAAGACAGCAGACAAACGTCCAAACGGCTTTTTTTTTCCTCACTGAAAAGCATGCATCTCAAAAGCTTTTGTAGTAATCCATATGTTAATTGCTTCTCCACAATGTAATCTGGACACAGTGGAAGAAAACATCAGTGGTGAGGAGAGCGAATGCCAATAAAGCAGTGTTGTCTTGTTTGGGAGGAAATGACTGCCATTGTTGAAACAGAATGATAGTTTTCAAGGTTAAACTGCATCTGGTATTAAAGAGGAAAATAGAAAAAGGAACTGTATAGAGTGAATGTAAAAGTTCACCATACAATACACCTTTAGAGAAAAATGTATGTGCTTCATTGATACTCATCTCATGTTTGTATGGAAGCTTTTTCTTGGAACAAACAGCACATACTACGTTTTCATTTTCTTCCTGTGCTGTATGTAATTCAGTGTGTGAACCTGTACTAGCTACTTCAGCACTGTGGAACAAGCAGTTCATGATCTAGTCATAATCACAGACTCTCATAAGGTCTCTGACGTTAATCCAAGCCAGGGTCAGTCCTCATCCACAGGCCTGGAGATCCATAGTTGTACGACCTCCAGACTCCATTATTGCAATTCACTTGATTCTGGTCTCATCATGGTGAAAGAGCCAAAAACTGCTATTTAGACCAAAACGCTGCTGGCAGGCTGCATGGTATGAGAAGCGTCCACATCCCATCAATTCTAATCTAAGAAAAGTAATGCAGCGTACAACGTTTTCAATTACGTCAATCACCATGGAAACAAAGCCATCTGTATGGAGATAATCTGTCAACAGGGGGCATCATACCACTGTCAGCCACAGGACTTTTGACAGTGGCCCTAATTAGCATGTGATTGTATCTGTGGCTATGATTTGCTCTTAAATAAAGCTACTTACAGTCATGCTTAAAAAATGACTGAGGTCAACGCAGGTGACAGATTTGTGATCAGTAAATGCTCGGGCTCTTGATTGATGGCTGCTCAGATGTCACAACAGGGCGCGGCTTGTGTGACTTGATTTTTGCTCTGAGCTTGACCTTTCTCTTTCCTCTCGGTGCTCATGATGAATCATCACACTGAAGCATGCTGATGAGTGCTGAGCCTCCAGTAATGATGACTGATGATTGATGAATGAGAGTCATGGCAGGATGCTCGTCTGCGTCGACTAATATTTCGAGCTCCCAAGTGCTTGATGATGCTGCGTCTTTAAGTTTGGAGATCATTAATTATAATGATTGATCATTTATTTAGCACAAAATTGACCAGGGGAATAAATAGATTCATATTCCTCACGATGAAGTGATGACTCTACAGTCTGATTTCCTTTTAGTGAAGACTCTGAATATTGTCTCATAAACCTGTGTGTGTGTGTGTGTGTGTGTGTGTGTGTGTGTGTGTGTGTGTGTGTGTGTGTGTGTGTGTGTGTGTGTGTGTGTGTGTGCGCGCGCGCGCGCGTGCATGCTTGTGTGCGCGTGTGTGCGCGTGTGTGTGTGTTCCATGGAACCAGCTGTCTGCACTGTGTCTATTTTCACAGAGAGATTTGTTCCAGTGATCATTGCCGGTCTGTGTGTTCGAGTTTCCTGTGTGTGTGATTGTTTCATAGACAATTGTGTCCTGTAATAGGACAGACACACGCCACTGGCTCTCTGAGCGCGCCCCCCCCCCCCCCACCCCCCTCCGCCGCCGCCTCATCCCACCTGGCATAGCTGTCAGAAACATGGCTCTGTGCCTTGGCATGCAACATGCTATCTCCCTGGCTCATCCTCTGCTTGTGGAACTGAGGGATGGGCCCTTGCCAACTGGGGCTCCTCCGATCATTGTGGTTGTCCACTCTTCATACCCGGAGGGGGGCTTTTCCACCTGTTCAATGGGAACACAAGGTGCACCTCCAGTGGCCTCCATATGTCACCCAGAGTCCTGCCATCCATTCACTGCACTGTGAGGTGAGTCTTTATTAGCAACATTTTACATAAAGTCATACAGAACCATTGGCTACTGTGGCAATGAAGAAAACACATGAATACAATGACAGTATATCTCTTTATAAAGCTGCACTAACCAATTAAAAACTGTACATTTCAACTAAAACCAGGTGTATGCTGCCTCTATGGTACATGTTTGTTTGTTTGAACTAATTGTTGCTAATAAGCAATAAAATGCAGGTTCAGTGTGATGAACCTCATCAAAACAAACCAGTTTATCATGTACCCAATGACATTAAATGCAACATTTTTGATTTCATCACACTCCACAAAGAAAGATGTAATGCATGAAATTATATTCACTTCCAAAAACAAGTCACAAGTGATTATTCTTATTATTCCAGTGACATCTGTTTACATGAGAAATGGTAGGATTTGCATTTTTGAATTGGTCCTCACGACAGAATTTGCAGCATGATTAAATGGCATTTCTTTGTATAGCAGCTAATGACATTAAATCTTTTCGCTCATGACATTTGTTTGCATTCAAAAAGAAAGTGATTCATATTTCTAGGCAACCTCTGTCATTATGAAACACAGTACAATGCAGATTATGTGAAAAGGCACAAATACTATACAGATAAAGGCATTGAACTATTGTAACTGGCAGCACTGTTTCCTTTTTGAGATGCCGTTTGTATTTGGCATGAATGGTAATAATGACTTTCCAGTTTCCCTGTGACATATTTAATATTTTTGCACCAGCAGTTTTGGCACAGTCCATTGTGCCACTTTGGAGCTTTGTTGGAGCGACGCTGATTGCCAAAACCTTTGACTGTTAATTGGCATCAAACAAGTTACTTTGCAATTGTAGTCTTTTTTTCCCTTCTTTTCAGAGAGGGCTCATGTTATTCTGTCCACTGTTTGGTATTTACACAGAAGGAGACACATGGGACCCGACACATAGGATTAAAGACCCTGTTTGCAGTGCAGTAATGCTACAATAATGTAACTACATGGATGAAATGTGTCTCTTTCCAAGTAATTCATGAGAAACAATCCACCACTGACTTCTTATTCCTCAAAATATGTGGCGTCCTGATTTTCTTTGTTCAAGTATAGATCAAAAACCGTCAAATGTCGTCTGTAGTAAGAAAGAATTCATGTTTTTCAATCAATCCTTTCACTTTGAATGCATAATTAAGTTATTAGACATATACCATGATCATGGTCATGGTCATTTTGAAGTCTTGGCCACATGATACAAAATAATGTCCCATTTATTTTTAGCTCTAAATGTAACTTTGCATGAAGGCAGTACGTTGTCACCTCAGACTAAGCTTTAATGATAACATATGGCAGTGGCTGTCAGTGCTTCCACACCACTGACAGATTCAACACCATCATACATTTTGGAGCAGTAGTCCCCAACATTTTAAAAGATCAGACCGGCCCACTGAAACATTCTCTTTGTGCTTCACATTAATGTCTGAACCGAACTCACCCATCTTATCTCTCATGTTGACTTGTGTTCATGACTCACACTCAAAGTCAGATCAATAATTTAACATTTCCAGAGCATGAATTAGCAAAACTGATCTTAAAAATACATTTTCTTTTGATAGCGGCTCTCCTTAAAAGCTGGTGGAGTGAGTTTGGTATAGTCAAACAGTGCATCTTTTGTTCCGATCACATTAATACAGAACAAAAGGAATAGTAATGCTCCTAAAAGATTTCGACACATCAGAGGGATGCATTTTTTCCAACAAGTGACTACAACATCCAGCTTTTATAAGCCAAGCTTCACTGTCTTGGGGTTATGAATGGCTTAATTGGCAGAAGCGCCGCAAGTATCACACAAAATGTCAGCAGTGAAAGAGAGGCTACTGGAACAAACTCCCCAGTGTGGTGACAGTGTCAAGAGAGTTTCTGTAAGGCGCTCGGTGAGTTCGGGTTGATTTCCTGTCAACACAGGCACATAATTACTTCCAAGTCATGTCACTGTGGAAAAAGAACAAAGAGCAGCTCAATGGTGGGAGAAGTATTCAGAGCCCTTTCTTAACTAAGAGCCAGAATAACACTAGAAAAAATAAGAGGCTTGCAAGAAGTAATTACTTCTCTTTAGTACTAGTAACACAATAAGTGAATATCACTACTTTAACCACAAGAGCTGTTATTTCTTTTTTTATTTTGTTTCTTTTAAAAAAAAATGGATGGGATGATTTATCACTATAGCTTAGCAAAGTGTTTCTGTTCTTATGGGTGACTGCAACAACTACAATTCCTTGAAACAGCACAAACAGCCCATTGAGACTTTTCTTTTCATTCTAATTTAATCTTCATTTATCCAGGTGGAGTCAACCAACCTTGTTTGTGTTCTCCTTTGCTCATTAATACCCAGGAGCTGCCTGATCCTTAGCTGGGGTGTTGTCCGCTTATCGACTTCTCTGCCTTTCTTGACTACCTCAATAGAATTTGTAGAAACACCTCGACAGTATTTGTGGACAAGGCAGAAAAAAAAGCGCTCAATTGGTTTCTACATTTTCTACTCCAATTTGGGAAATCAACCCCCAAAACGTTGCACTTCCCTCTGACTGAGTGTTGCATTAATACTGCATACATTCACCGGCCTTATATACGGCTCATTTCAGGGACCCATACCCAGCTAAATTTACAAGGCTTTACAAGGTGATTTATATAGTATTCCACTGACTTAATATTCTCTTAATAAAACTTTCAAGTGTGACTAAATATATATATACTATATATATATCACCATCAAAGCCAGCAACTGCTCAATCTCCTGGGAGTGTTTGTCACACCACGCTGCACAATCACCTCGATTTATACAGCAGCTGGTGCAGTAAATGTGCTGTAATTGCACAGTCACACATGGATTCGGGCGTGTTCATAGTATCACACCGAATCTATTCATCTGTAGTCCATGTGATAATGAAGCTTGCGTTAACACCTCCTATTTCCCTCCCTGGCCTTCTGGATCTTATTTAAGGGTATCGTCATGGTGCCCGTTCGCTGCATGCATGTATGTTTGTTGGGTTGATTGGAGGAAATCTTTTCGTGTTATGATCGGTAGTGATCTCTGCAGTAATGACCCGTGCTGGGAGGTGTTACAGGAGCAGATTTGGAAGTGCTATCCTGTTAACAAGGAGCCTGCTGAGACAAGCTGCAAGCAACGCTGCTCGGAGATGTGTGATTTCAAGCAAGGCCCGCTTGTGCCAGACAGTTTTGTGATCTGCGTATCACTTTCGTTTTTATTGTTATTGAATATGACACACAGGGAAAACCAGCGGGGCTTTTCATTTTGTTCATGTTTTCTAGATTTTCGGAATGTGGGTGACTGTGGATGGATTTTAGTTGTTGTGATAATCCTGGACCATGAGTGGCTGACAACATGTATTCCTCCAATTTAAATAAGGAAACAGAGCCTTATTTGAATTGTAGGAATTCATGTTGTCAGCCAGTCATTTATTCAGGATTTAGTTTGGCTGGTTTTGCCATTAGGTGTATTGGGTCAGCTACTGGAGTTTTAGCAACTGTTCAATGATTAAAATAAGTAAAGTCAGATGTGATGTGTTGACTTGAGTTCATCTGGACTTATTTGGTGGCATCAACAGTTGAAGTATAGTCTTTATTAGCATCCCCATTGCAGGGTTGCAGCTATTCTTCCTGGGGTCTGCAATGAATAAACTATGAAATGGGTTGCACAAATTGTTGCGCAGACCTCCTTGGTTCCCAGAGGCCAGATCATGATCACCTGACTTTCTCTGAAGTGCATTACTTTGACATTTTGGAACTGCCTTAACTTTAGACAAATGTTAGCATGATAGTGTGCTACACTGAAGGGTGAGAATTATATCTGCTAAACATCTGCATGTTATCATAGTCAATGTGAACATGTCAGCATAATCTAGCATGATTCACCACTGTAGCTAAATACAGTCTTGTAGATCTGCTGGGGAAGCTGTAGGAAAAAAAGAAGAAGAAGAATGCAGCAGCATGCAAATACAAGTTGAATAAAATGTTGTCATCTTTTGATTTGATTGACACAGATGACATGTTGTCCTTTACATCCATGTCTCAGTGATGGCCTCAAAACAAAGAAGCTGATTATAGAACAGCACAGAGCTCAAGGCACCATTGTAACAATTCATGAGAAATTTGATTGTAATTTGCAAAGTGCATAGGTAAATTACATCTATTATGTAAACCCAGCTATTATCTATTGTTCAGATACAGGTAATGCACCTACTGTAAATGCAAATGCCGTGCCTTACTTCCATGACTGATACCCCGATGGAAAAAAAATAGCGTTGTTTTCTTAAAAGAATAAAGGAAGAACTATCCATCATTGCTGAAAACAACCCTGGCTACCCCTGTGCTCCGTAGGCTACATGCAGAGTAATTCTCTGGGGGATGTATTCCAGACATAATGAGAAAGAAACATTGGGGTAAACAAATCGACTTTTTTTTTCAGGCAGGCCTAATTACAGGGCAGGAATAAATAACTATTGGAGAGGAGACAGGCACGCTAGTGTAATGCATTGTAATTGGCCATGGGGAGTTAATGCGTCATTTTTCTGCCTGACAGGTTGTTGTGGCATGCTCAGTTCACTGGGAGGTTCTCTGATCATACAGATGTTCAGCTGCATTGGCATGCTGCTCTGGACACGGGCTGATTGTTTTGCAGCCACTTCTGCGATAATTTAGTTTTTACATCTTGACTTAAGCGTCTGCATATCCCAATTGTGCCAAAGAAATAGTGCCAAGCTCGTTTTGGCCACACATCGTCTCATGGTGAATAAAAATCCGTATTAAGTTAAGAAAAAAAGAGAAAGTAATCGGGTTTACCATTAGTTTTGGTGTTTTTAAATGGAATACATGGCTGCATGGAAGGATCATTTTAACTTGTGCCGTTGGACAGCCTTAGGTGGGGATCACACAGCGATGCCTCATTACAGATGTATCTGCTTGGAAAATACCATGGCAGAGCAAAATGCCTGGGCGCGCTCGGGGCTGTCTGGCCTGAGTGTCACATTGATGAGCGCTTAAAAATATTTGATATACTCACTTTTCTGCATTTCAGGGGAGGGGGGGAGCCAGGAGAGTGTGTCATCAGAGATGGGTGCATTCCTGGTGCATCATATGATCATTGAATTTTTCTGGTCCATTTTATTTTAGGAGTTTCTTTTTCTGGTGCACCCACCTAACCTCAAAACCTCTACTTCAGCTGTAGCTGTTTTCCCAGAATGCCTTTCAGTATCCAGTGTGGGTCCCTCCACTTGATGCTCTCACTCAAAGGTCAACATGTGTACAGATATTATTGCAGCCATGCCCGACACTCAGAATACAGCATGTTGTGTAGTTATTGTTTTACTTGACATTTCTAACAAGTGGGAGATACTGAATGTAAGAGCACTATTACGTTATTATTCCTCTACCTGTAAGTGTTTTGAAATAATAATTTGAAAAACTCTCTACATCCATTCACATTTGAACAATTTATAACAAGCAATTACGCTTTAATGAGCACAACAATTTATGATAAGCAAATGATTAATAGAAAAGAATATTTTGAACAAACCATCATCAGTAGCTGGATTTGCTTCAGGAAATTAATTTCAGATTAATGTTTTGTTTGCTTTCAAAGAAAAATGGCTCTAAGTTCTGAGCAGCAAAAACATCTGATACTAATCGAGCAATAATTGTTGTAATAAAGAAATGCTGAAGTGGTTCTGTTGTATTGGATATTTCAAGTCCCATCACATGAGCTTGAAATTCATTCTTGACTTTAAAACAGTAATTTAACAAATATTCTAAACACAAACTGCAATTAAAAGTGCTCTCGCCACCTCTCCTCAGTTGTCATAGCGATATGGTTACCTCCTACAAATTAACTACAGTACAGAGTTGTTCAGGATATGTCTCACATGGTTTAAGATTTGTGCATAAGACACAATAAAACATATAATACAGATATTCTCATTTACAATATGTGATTCTATATCATGAGGACAAGAACAAATCTCAAATTTTAATCTTATCGAGTAACTTCTTATTTATAAGTCCTCAGTCTCTAAACCTCTCCCAGCTATTGAACTATTCATTTTTAATTTAGAAGTTTCATTGAGTCTGTTAAACTTATTAATAATTCAGTTTGCTTCAGGAGTTGATTGGAGAGATCTGATTTAGATTTCATTCATATATTCAGTGAGTTTGTTATTTTAATATTATTGATATTTAGGTATTTTCACTTACCTTATACATCCATGTGCATTTTCTATATATGATAACAAGTACTGTGCTTTATTCTGTGTGTCTAGTTGTAGCTGTCACCCATGTTCTATAAAAATGTTTTATATAAGTACAAATTTTAAAAAAGCACAGTAAGTCACCTCTAATAGGCGCTGAGTATAGAATCTTTTTCTGAAGCACTAATCTAATCATTGCCCCCTCACATGTGTAATTCATAAAATCAAGAACGATCCAAGATGCCACAAACATCAAGGCATGATTTGGCAGTGGCTGTTGCGCAACCCCCACCCCCCACCCCTCTAACCCCCCTGCTCTAGTCGGGGCACTCATGCTCGCCATGACGGATGAGGTGGAGTAAAAAAAAAATTTTTTAAAAAAGGGAAAAAATCCCAAAACTGAATATTCCCTTCACTGTAATCGTTTCAATCTGTTCTGCCAGAACAGATTGCGGTATTTTGCTTCCCTGTTGGAGTGCTGTGTTCTCCTCCTCCCTCCTTCACTTATTTTCTGTCTCCCCCCTTTTCCTATTATTGCAATGTGGCACTCTCCATTTCATTGTCAGTCCGGGCGGCACTGGTATAGCATGGTCTAGCATGGCCCTCTGGCCACCTCCCTGGTGAAGGTGTATCATCATCCATCATGGATAAAACATTACATACATCCCTGTGGCCACAAGTTCCTTCTCAGGCTGGAAATGGAGGGATAAGCACAGAAAATATGCTAGTAAAATTGGCCACCTACTATCAAAATGAAACACTTGTGCAAACCTCTGCCCCTGTTTGTCAGGTCAAATTGAATGCATTTTCCCCATACTCAGACAGTGTGGAGCGAGCGAGATGAGGTGCTGCTTCTTGTTTTGCGTTTTGCCGGTGATCCCCGAGCCTCATTTAAGGAGTCACAGTCTCTGTTGATTGAGAGAGTCCCTTTAAGTGGCCATGGCAATTCCAACAACAACAGTCGACCTCCTCTGGCAGGAAGAAGGCCCTTAACCACAAGAGCTTGGGGGCCTGGAGGTGGGGCTGGGTGGGTGGTGGAGGGAAGCGAGCCAGGAGGAAGGCAGCTTGCGGTTGTACATCTTGGGAAGGCTGCATGTGTTGCCCAGACAGCCCCTTAAGTGACTTCACCTCATCTCAATGGTGCTCATTACGCCCCGATAGAAAGCCATCCATTCAGGGCAGCAGTATAAAACAAACCAGGCCCATCTGGAGAGAAGACAAGAGGGTGTCAACATGGGCTCACAAAATTGATTGGGTTCTGCACGGGACTGTGAATGGTAAAGGGCTGTACATCTCATTATGTTTTAGTGCTCTGTAATTTTTACACACTTCACTACTTGCTGTCAGAAATAATGTGGCACATGTTGACTTTAAATTCACCAGCAGGGTTTCCACAAAATCTCCAAATATTTACTCATAAAACAGAAAAAACTAAAATTAAAGCGCCTCCACAGTTGGCTTCTTTCAACATATTTCAGTGGCTATAGCTCAAAGCAGGGCACCACGGCAAAATCCATACATCATCGAGTATTCATTTTGATGCCCGTGTTTATGCCGCTCAGTTTGTTAGGCCGGCGTCTCGGAGCAGAAGGCTCCTGCTGGGATGTTAAGGAAGCCTCTGCCTTCACAAGATGGAGACTAACAGAGAGGAGGGGAAGATGGGCAGGGAACTCTTGAGGCTGCATTATCTTCCACTGTCCAATTGCTTTGAAATGCCAGTTCTGACAAATTACACCGTCCTTCAAACTAATATCCCCCTGTAAATGCCTCTTCTTTCTCCAAACGATTGTGCCTGAATGTACATGTGTGGCTTGTGTGGAGTGCAGTCACTGTCCGCATTCGGCGAATGAACCAGAGACGGAATCAAACGCGCTGTCTGTTGGGTGAAACAGGCTCCAACGAGGAGCAGTGCCTGTGTGAACTGCAGAGGGGTGCACAGATTTATTCAACCAAGTGCTGCCGGGCTTAATGGCTCTTATTTGAATTTCTATTCCTTTCATTAGAAACCATTGACATTTCAAGCACACCTGTACGCTATTGTCACCGACTAACCTTTAAAAAAAGAAGAGTGATGTGTCTTTCCTGAAGAGACAAAAGCACAGGGGAAAAAAGCCCCCGCTGTCATTATGACACCCTTTCTTTTTAGTCTGCTTTACAATTCTGACCGTTTTTTAAAAAACCAACTAATGAGGAAAAAAATAGATCAGAGAAGGAAGCATGAAAAATACCATGTGTGAAAACATCCACTTTATGTTCTGCAGCGGTGGAAGATAATTCCATCAGCACAATTCAATTTGACACATGAATTTATTCAAGTGTTTGATGCTCTAGCAGACAAGCGCACATTCAAGTATGTTATACGCTTCAAAGCAGCATCAATCCATCAACCTATACAATATCAGAGTATTATTCTGTACAGTGCATGATAAATTTCAAGCTTATGGTCCCAAAAGGCCGACAGAACAGGAGATAAATAAAGATGCTGCGTCCTGATGAGCAAACAGACTTAGGTCGTATTTGCTTTGCAGCCATTTAGCATTGCAGTGGCAGTACATTACACACTCAGTACGTTTACATGCAGAGCTTGATCGAGCTATGCTCAAAATTCGATTTTGGCGTCTAGTCGGACTTCTGTCCTTGTCTCAATTTACATGCAACTGAGAAAATCAAATAACTTTCCTTGTATCCTACAACCTTTATCCAATGAGGAGAGAGAACGGCATAAAGGGGCGGTCCTCTCTGTGTGTGCAGCCAAGGGATGCACGTGAATGTGGTGACGTAGGGACGAGGGCGGGGACTGCTAAGTCCATCGGCTGACAAGAAGTTAGCCAAAACGACCGGATCGCTTACTTCTGCTTTAATAAAAAATTCTCAACTGCAGTTCCCGACCTGACGCACTGAGAATAAGGTACGGGCTTCCTTTTACCCCTCTCTCTCTCTCTCTTTTTTAATAAAACACTCTTGTTGATCGCGCTGTGTGAAATGCGCTGCGGCTTCTCTGCTCCACTTTGTGCCGTCTCTCCTGTTGTGGAGCATGCACACATGCGTTGTCCAGCTTCAGTCCGACTGGCGTATACATGACGGAGAAAATTTAATTCCAATTGCATTATCTGGGTGTCTTAATCGGAGTTGGAGAACTCCGACTTTAGTCGGACTAAAGGTGCAGCCACACTATAACCGACCAAATCGCGGAGTGTCGTGTCGCACTTGTTGAAAATACATGGGGTCCACGCCGTAGGGTGCATGTTTGTGCGGCGACAGCGACATCCAACGGCGCAACCCAATGCATTTTGAATGAGGGCGACACGACACTCCGTGATTTGGTCGGAGATAGTGTGACTGCACCTTAAGGTGTTTACATGCACTTCAGTTGTCCAGTTATAGTCGGATTAAGGCAATAATTCGTTTTTTTCAAGTGTCATGTAAACGTACTGATTGTTGTCGGCTACTTTCAGCTCATGATTCCACTCCTCTTTGTTGATGAAGTTTGACTCTGTGCGCCATATGTTGTCAAGATTTCCCTGGAAAATAAATCAAAGCGTTCATAAATTTATCTCCACGGCACACTCAGAATCCATAGTCTGGATCTCTGTGATGGAACAGACCTGCGTTAAAGCTGTTCCCCCTTACATATAACTTTTTTTCTCTTCTTGCTTCTTCACAGATGCACCTGCAGTTTGGCCACCGAGGTTTTGGTCTTTCTCAGTTCATATTGCTTTAAAAACTCGTATATCAAAGTGATGATTGCCAGACGTCTATTATAGCTTCACCTTACTCATTATGTTCCACCTCTGTTGCACTGTTTCAGATTGTGACTAAGTTACTTGAGTGTTTTGACTTACTTTCCACTTATTCTCCCATATGGTAAACATATTTCTAATAGCTTTTTATTTTTTGTATTTTTTTTAATCATACCCCTATGACATCTTAAATTGTACCCATGTTGTATATCAGTTATTAGCTTGCAGAACAACAATCTGACCATGAGGTTTTCTCATGGTTCCACATTTGTTACTCAACCCCTGTTAAATATTAGTGATTGTTTGTGCATCCCTCAGACATCCCAGTTCAGAATTAGTAGAATTGCCAGCTGGATTCTATATTGTGGCTGGTTGTGTGTAGCCTACATACAGTCTGTACAATGGGGTCCAAAAGTCTGAGACCACTTTGCCATTGCTGTGTGTCCACGTTCCTCTAGTATACTGTATATACAGTATACTGTATATACAGTATACTATAGCCAACAGGATTCACTACATTAAAGGGACAGTTCAACATTTTGGCAAATAATGGAATGTTACGAGACAGAGTTGTTTTCGAGGCAAATGCAGAGACCGGTTGCCGAAAAACTGCCCAGACGGGAACGCGCATCAGTGGTTTTGCATGAATTTACCTCGAAAACACAAGAGTGTTTTGGAGTTGTTGGATTGTGTATTTGATGAGTTTGATGAGGGAAACCAAGAAATCCCATGAGCCTCCGTAGCATAGCTCTGAGCAGCTTGCAGCTCTGCTCCGCCGTTCTCGAAATATCTTGCACTGACAATTAAAGGTAATGAACCTACTGCTATGACTATAGGGATTATGGGAATGGGCCAATATGCCAAAAATGTTGAACTATCCCTTTTAAAACCAGGCTCTGATTTCATTTTGTGACCATGATCTGTTTGATATTTCCACAAGCCATTGTGACTAACATTTTATATTTCATATATTTTCTATGCCTTAGATCAGGCATGGGCAAACCACCACCAACACTGCTCCCACTGAAACTGAGTGTAATTTGAATGTAAGTTTTCTTAATTAATGGCTTTTACATGTTATTCTTATTAGTTCACACAAACACTCTGCATCCATCAAAGACTGACTTGGCCCAGCCACAAAGATTTTTTAAAAACTCATGGTGGCCCCTGAGCCAAAGTGTTTGCCCACCCTTGGGTTAGCTTCTGTCACTACATTGTTCTTATACAGGCCTTCATTTTTGAAATCAAGCACTGCACATGTTGTGAAAGTAAATAAATGATAATATTTTTGAAAAATGTGGATTTAGCTCAAGAAAAATCTGTGTGAGACTTACAATATCAGATCTATTCTGCCGTCTGCCCACAGCAAAACTGCCGGTCAGCTCCGAGTTAGTTATAACACACCTATAGGAGCTCATGCTAGCCCAGATCTCAGTTCATTTGGTCAGTGTAAGTGCTGGTCTGCTCCTCTGCCCTCTGCATCCTCTCCATGACTTCTGACGTCAATCAAGCTACTGGCTTCAGCAGAGAGTGCACTGTGATTCTTCAGCTGCACACTGAGAGGTAATTAGAACAATGATTACCACCAGCATCCGGGAAAAGAGTGAAGACAGGGAAAGAAAGTGCTGACATGTGTGAGGCGAGGTGAGGTGAGCTGTGCTGTGCCAGGCTCTGAAAATGTGCCCATGCAGGCAAGCACACATATGACGGGGGTGTCTGAGTGCAACACCGGCTGCTAAAGCTACAGTTATGTGTTGTGCGGTGGCAGGTGAGAATGCTCCATGAGGCCATGTGCTGCTGCCATCTTTAGCTCAGGGTCTGGGCCAGGTACACAGCAGCTGTTTGTCTCAGTCGCTAAATAACCTACACACACACACACACACACACACACACACACACACACACACACACACACACACACACATTCATGGAGGAGGAAATATCACTGGGTTCAGAATTGAAATGCCACCCTTTTCTTGTGGCCACTAACTTTTTACATTTACACAGCAGCTGCACTATGCAGTAATACACCCCACCCACCCCCCTGCTTCCTCATTAAGTCACCACAGCTAAAACCTCTGTGTTGACCATATAGTAAGTGTTGTATCTATTCAGTTCATGGTTGGTCAACTGGACGTGCGCTGTAAATCAGCCTTGGAGCTGCTCTGTTTTGCTCAGTGGCGGAGGTGATGTTTCTCTTGGAGTGTAAATAATCCTAAGGATGAACCAAATGCCATGCTAAAGACTGCTCATCCAGCTCGTCCGTGAGCCGAGCCTCGTGCCTCTTAATCCTGTTCTAAATAAGATCAGGATCATGCTGGGATCACATTCAACTCAATGCCAGTATCGGTAATCCACACCAATCATTTAAACTGAATATCTGATTTAGAGAAATTATTGGAGGCGTGGTGATATTAATGAGGAAGAAATGTTTAGAGTGAAGTGATATGGCATTTAATTAGTGTGTAAATAGAGAGAGGACATAGAAGAGACTCTGCATGTGTCTAGATTTCCCTTTCATCTATATAGCATACTAGCAGTACTCTGAAAACTCGCATCCGTGCAACTTAATGATGCCTGAATATGTTATGCCGTACATATGGTTGCTGCTTTTAACAGAGTTCAAAATATTTAGACATGTTTGAAATATTACGCTTACCAGCTGCCTCAAGTGCAAGTTAATCCACCATCCTTTCAGTGCAGTAATCTAATGGCCATTTCCTCCGCTGCATGGTCGCAATTACTTGGTTCATGACGTGAATATCTCTTTAATGTTGGAGATTTGAGATTTGGTGTGACCTTGTTCTTTAATCTGTAAGAAATATGTTTCTGGAACAGAGAGCAACAGGCTGTGTGTGTATGTGTATGTGTGTGTTTGTGTGTGTTGGTGAGAGAGGGCACGGTTAGAATTAGAAGTGAGCTTGAGCCCAGCTGTGTGCATGTACATAATGTAATTGGCCCTAGAATGAGAACTGACTTGAACAGGCAGGTCTGCTGCAAACAGTGTATTGCTTCATTATAAAGTGTAGAGCATAATATAAGAGGCTATATGGTTGGGGTTCATATACTGTTGGGATAAATGTTTTTGGTTTCTTATCAGCAGACTGGGGGAGGACATGTCTTGGAGAGGAATAAATGTCAGCCATTACATTACAATGGCTGGTTATGTAAACCCAGCAATGAGCCAAAACCATAACAGCCTGTCTGGCTGTACTGTATGTTGTCTATAAATGTGCCATCATCTGAGGATCATGCATGTATGCAGCACATAGAGAGAGGATTTAATGAGTTCTCTTGTGCAGTCTTGCTCGGCAGCGCAGCATTATTAAGATTCGCAAGTCATATGATAATATATCACTCACTTTCCTCCATTCTTTCTTTTAATGTTTATCCTAAAATGATGATACTTGAAAACTTAATGAGTAAATATTATGAGAAAGAGTTAATCATGATTTGCCTTAGAACCTTTGCTACAAAGCAAAACAGCTGGGTTTCTTTTTTTTACATTATGAATTTTAGAAGACAGACTTTTCCAGTGAAACCCTTGATATGTGAGTCTGACGAAACCATATGTAAATCCTCTTAACCTCAACTTGTCTGAGCATACTGTTACTCGTACCCAACACTGCTTAGCAACCTTACTCTTGCAGTTACTGACAAGGAGACGTCTCAGACGTGCATTAGCCTATCTTAAAGATTAGGAAGACTAGACAAAATACATAAATAAAACAGACGACATCTTGACTTTTGTTTTCTTTTTGCCACATTTTCACTCTTGTTGGACAGCTGCTAGTAGAGAGGCAGACAGGAAACCAGGGGAGGAGCTGGAGCCAAACCAGTATGTTGTGTGTTGTAACCACAAGGCAACTGGACACCCCAGACTTGTTGTTTATTCGTGCTGATTCTGAGTTTGGCACAATCTGGATTTCACAATCATAAAGTGAAGGCATGATTAGTTCATGATAAACTGGGTTATCATTTTTTGGTAAATGAAAACATCTTACTTTGCACATGTTTCTGAAATGTTCAACTCTTCTCTGATCCAGTCATGTAAATGATGAAAGCAAGGTGTGCCATTTGCAGAATGAATTCAAAATGTAACTCACTTCCTCATTAGTTGTTTTATTCATCGGTGCATTCATTCATTCATACACTCCTAATTGGCATGTCTGCCTTCTGCTGCCCACCAGGAAGTATTGCAGTATTTACAGATAACACACTGAATCATTCATGCCTTCCCCTGTGTGGTCTTGCTGAACTGTGCAGTGCTGTGTGTTCTTGTTTTCTTCAGATGGATCCAGGGCCAATAATAAGGATACCGAGTTTGTATAAACTGGATGGAGGGACTTTCTTGGGCACTCACATTTCAGCGGGATCATTTAGTTTACTTAAAGGCCATGACTGATTGTGTTTGTGCCCGTATGACAAGAGCTGAGAAATAATATGATAAAGGTAAAAGGAAAACAGTGTTGGCCCAAGAGGTGAGCCTTGAGGCGCACCGCACAATCAGTGAGGCATAAAGAAAGAATCATTTATTGAAAGTGAAAATGTCATGTTTGGCAGTTAAAATGAGAAGCAGCTACAGAGGTACCAAACAAAAAGAGGCTGTAGCCATGCCCATGGGGGGAAATGGTTGTGATTAATATGTCATGGATTACTCAAACCAGTGGGGGGAGCTGTTCCATGTGTCTGGTTGAAAGGCTTTGTTTTATTGGGAGGTGCAAAGGCGTTGGGAAATCACTTCCAAGCAGGTCAATCCTTCCCTTTCTCCCCTCTCCCTAAAACCTAGTCGCAAGCTGGAGTTCTTTCACCCCTCATATTTCTGCCCCATTGAGTCCAAAGAAGCAGTCACTTTTAATGCCAACAAATACAAAGCCTTCCCCAAAAAGGGTGGGTGGTGCAAATGCCAGAGTTTAAAAAAACACTCTTTCTATGCCCTGTCGTCAAAAAACAAGGATATTTACTTTATCTCTCCCTTCATTCCCTGTCCTATAACAATACACACCAGCCCTGGGATTATTTTAAGCAATTTGATCTGAAACTTAAGGAACTTAATCCTATCTTCTGATTTCCAGCCACCATGTGACAGCATCTACTGGAATCAAGTTACAGATGTTGGACTCGTCTGTTTGGATTTCTGTTAACATTATTCTAAACAGGAAAAGATTTTTCTCCCCGTTATTTAGGCTATGTATAAACGAGTCATGAGGACAGCTGCAATGGCCATGGATGTATCATTGAATCTTGTTCTACTTCTACTGTATGACAGCTGTTTAATCGCAGGATTAGGTTATAAGAGGTAAAAAAAATATATAGATATTAACTGAGGTTAAATAGATTCACTGCTATTGAATTCACAGCTAGTGAATATACAGGATACTTGTGGCATGAATTAAGATCATGTTTCACTACTGCTCAGCCAAATCCCAGTGTATGTCCCCTTAAGGAACATGAACACTCAAGTGCAGCGGAGGGTTAAACCATCTAAATTTAGTTTATCCACATTTTTATTTGCTAAACATAGTATGACATCAACTTTTCTGACCCAGATACAACATTAAATATGCAGTACTAGACACGGTCAAAAAAGATGCTAGAAAAGTACATTTCACTGCCTTTTCCTGAAAATGTACTACAGCTTTTATATTGGTGGAGGTGACAGCCCTTCCCTCATCTAATTTATAGTGATTTATTAATTTATAATTAATAATTTATAGTCTACATAAACTAAATTATTGTGACACTATATTTTAAAAATAGGACAAATTAAAGTAAGGTGACTTGTGTGTGTGTGTGTGTGTGTGTGTTTTGTGTGTAAAAAAACAATTTTACATTATATGATTGGAACATTGTAATTGGCGTGCATTAAACCGAAAGCAGAATATATTAGGTTTTAAGCTGAGATGGTTTAAACTTAAAGTGAGTTCTAGTGAGTTTTTAACCTGGAGGCTGCAGTAGGCTACCAGTGTTATTAGGGCTGGTAGTAGGCAGGCCTATTGCTAACAAAATACTAGTCTCGAATTAATTTCCTATCTATCCAGGTAGAGATTAATCAACCAACTGTTCCACCTCTACTATTTAGGTATCATTTTATTCACATGTTTTTCATTTGTTGTTTGTAAACAAACTAGTAAAGTTGTGGATTTTGAAGTAGGCTAAGGCAGGTTATTTTCGACTTGGTGTTGGTGTCAGATCTATTCATATAACTGTAGGCTATGATATATTTGACACATTTTAAATTTAGCATTTAATTAGACAGCAAGATGCAAGAGTTTGGACTGACGGTCTGTATAGTGTTATTAATTGTGCAAAGGTGTAATGATTAGCCTGTAACTCTATCAGAACGGTGGAGCCGTGGTGGTGTAAAGGTGAGCTGTTGTGTCGGGACTGAAATCCCTCACCACATTTTAGCTCTCGCCTGAACACACACACACACACACACACACACACACACACACACACACACACACACACACACACACACACACACACACACACACACACACACACACACACACACACACACACTCTGAGTCAGGCAGCAGCCAGGATCCAAACCTCCGTGTGACTCCACACCCTGTTTTCCGGGGAGCCTTCGGAGATCCAGATCCAGATCCAGCCCTCCAACACGCTGCTCTCTTACGTCCTGTCCGTGAGCAGTGAGCTGGCCGCGGCGGAGATTTCTCCTTCTGGTCGGATCTTATCTTTTTTTTTTTCCTGCTTGTGAGCTCTTTCAAGTCTTTTTACGCACTTGACACATTTCGGAGTAGCGAAGTCGGCGCGGTTTCGCTCGGCCACACGCAAATGTTTTCGTCCTTGCGCTGCGCCTCCGTGGCCATGGATTGATTTCAGTGTTTTTTCTCCGACCTCTGCCTCGACCAAGTTGAGAAAACAGTCTCTCTCTGTAACCTGCGGCTTTCTCTTTTTCCAGCTACATGTTTCATCCGGCCAGTTTTCAAAGTGCCTGGCTCTGGATGTTTCTGCACATTATAGGACTTTGAACTTTTTTTTTTGTCCCTCGTGCATTTTACAGGAGGTGGCCGGGGATTTTAAGGATTTCTCTTTTTTTTTTCTCGTGTGTGTGTGAACGCTTCCCCGGGTTCCTGAAGCCTGCAAAGATTTATTTGTGAAAAGTGATGGCCGAGCGGGGAGCTCTGTCGCTCCTCTCTCTCCTCTGTCTCACCTTTCTCTACACGGCGACCACCGCGGCAAAGCATGTCGACAAAGGTAAATTCCTTTAATTCCCTACCAGCTGCACTGCTCTCTCTCTCTCTCTGTGTGTGTGTGGCTGTTTATTTACGCCTCGGCTGAAGAAACTTAGCCTCACTGTATCACGAGTTTGAGAAAAGAAACAGACGGAATGCAAGCTTGTTGGCTCTGAAAATCAGATATGGAGCGAGGCAGCCTGATTGTACTGGGTTTAGGTCAGCTGCTCCTTCACCGTTTGGACAACTTTATAAAGTAGGCTACTTTTTAAAACATTTAAATAACACACTGCATTTCCTCCCAAGGCCAGCCCGGTCTCATGCTGTAAAGCAACATGCTTTACAACACACTTCCTTTTGTCTGCATTGAGGCTGTTGACTGCTGTTGGGTTTGTGTGTTTGCCTTTCCACTGATTCATACACATGAGCTGTAGCAGAGACGTTCTATATTGTGTTGCCTAGAAGGACTTTGGCTGTAGCTCTTTCACAAAACGTGTCTTTGGGTTTTTGCAGCTGGATTTGAAAGACCAAATAACCCACATCTGTTTGCTGAATTTAGACAATCCATCTATGTGTACCTGGCCCCGCTCTGTGGCCATGGAGATGCAAAGGGTGGCAGGAACTTGAATAATAAAAAAGACCATACACTATGCGAAGACTCATTAGTGTTCACTGTCAGGTAATAAGCTGGCATCATCAGTCCAGCAGACATCTCATTACCTGGCCGTCAATACATGTTTAGCTGATGGATAAACAGAACCTAATTCATTTGCTTGTGTTAATTGTTTTGAAGTGAGAGCACTGCACTGCAGTGTTCACTTCACTATTATGTGTCTGATTCCAACTGGTGGTGGGTGTCTCTGTAGTGAGAGATTCCCCTGATATTGGAGGTGAATTCTTGATATTAGTTATTGATTGGAGTTGGTTTGTTTCAGCGTATAAACCCACCCACGCTCTGCTTGCAAGCACTCTAAACCGTGAGTGCCTGAGATAAATTAGAGAGCCATGAGAGAAAATGTCTTTCTAACAGTCACTGGAGTGCACACAGCTCCCGTCCTTATCACATACCCCATCGTGATGGAGTCATATCTTTATCATTTAAGCTGTTAGACGCTATCAAACACGACAGCATGTGGTCTGGAAAATTGCAAATATAACTCACTCTTGTGCAACATGGCCCAGTTTTTTCCATCATTCTCGTGATATGCAAAACAGTTTATGTTTGTGTGTGTGTGTGTGTGTGTATCCAAAAAAAGAAGTCCATTTGAAAGCTTGTTGAAAAGAATGAATGTGTAAAGAAGACAAGCCTTGGAAAGACGGGCCTCTGCGAGCTGTTGGGGTCTCTTGCGTGTGGAGCCTGATGAAAGACCCTCTCCTGCATGAGAAGCACTCTGCAGTGGTGGAAGGGGAGATAGAGGAGAGAGAGAGGGAGAGAGAGAAAAAAGCCCCTCCTTGGCTTTGCTGGAGATCAGTACAAAAGAGAGAGATGGGGGTAGGGTGAAACAGGCTGACTGTCTGGAAAGTAATAAAACCAGGAGATTAAGGGGACCAGGGAGTTCCTTTGGGAGCTTTGATTGATTCCAGAGAATTGGACTGGGACCCACACGCAGAGAGAGTTTCAAATTACTAATTGTGGGGTCCCCTTCTCTGAAAATATCTGTTTATTCAAAACACATTTGTCTGAGGTCTCAACTGTGGCCAGAACTTATCTTTATCAAAGTTGGCCGAGTTTCAGCCCCAAACTTAAAAGCGATTCGGTCCGTCTCATTTGGTTTCGGGGACAGATATAATGGATAGTTTCACTTTTTTTTGTTTTACTTTGGAAATAACCTGTAGAAGTTTGGCCTCACTGCTGCTTTTTTTTTTTTTTTTTACCACTTCCTTGTCTCTAGCTCCCAGAAGTTGTTAGAATTGAAAAAAAAAAAGCCCTAGAAGTTTGGCTTTTGTAAACAAGTGCCTGTTAGAGGAGTGTAAAATCCATTTAGACCCTATCTTATCTCTGTAATCCTGCTGGGAGGGAATTGTGTGCTGATTATCTCTCAGAGGACAATGCAAATAACTTGCTGAAATGTGTAAACATTTGGCAACCCTCTCTGCTCTTCCAGACCACTCTCCGGGGTTTTCTCCTCACAGACCACCTCAGATGCAGCGCTGCCCAGACTTTTATAAACAACCGTCGTTTTCTTTGGCGCATTTGAGGTCTTTTCTGTGGACTCTGCTGCCGAGAGCACAATTCACCACTTTTGCGTTGTTGTGTTTGGAAAGCCCTGGTGATCCCATATTTGTGGGGGGGTTGCAGGGGTTAAAAGCTGGATCTTATCCGTCCTTCATTTCAGGAATAATTCAGTCCTCGCCCTCCTTTCACAGTGTAATCTGCATGCAAAGTGTAGTTAAAAGGTTTTCTGTTTTCGCCATCTAAAGCAAATGGATTTTCCAACGGCGTCTTGCAGAATCTCTGCCACACGTCTACATCAACTTGTGATGAGTTTGGAGGGGGGGGCGTCACGCAGAGTCACCTGCTGTCACAGCCGTATAGAGTAAGCTGTTTACTGATCATTTATTTATGGGCTTCAATCGCTCATAAAGTCCTAATGACCTCCATCCACCCAGAGACGGATAATTGCACACTTTGCCAAGTGTTTGATTCATATGCTTCACTAATGAAACCACCTCCATTAAGAAACACTACTGATCTGATATGTGAGCTGGGTGCTTTCCACTGTTCTCCAGCTAAAGGGATGGCGCAGTGAGGTCAGCACTTTGAGATCACAGTTGAAAATAACTACTTGTTTGTGCTTTGTTCCTTTTTTTTTGCTATTTCAGCAGCTGAATGTGCTTGTGTGCAGTGCAGCGTTTTGTGTGTGTGGTGTGGTGTGGGGGTGTTAAAATGACCACAATTACTGAAATAATTTGCACCAACTGTCGCAGCCGTTTATCACATGTAATTGGCAAAGGGGGGAATGTGGATCAATATCCTGTGAATAGATGGAATGACATCTGCTGTTGCATCTCTTTGGTGGCTGCTGGTCATCGTAATCACCTGCTTTCAGCTTAAGCTTTCAGATGAGTGTCTGGTGAGGCCACTACACTGCAAAAACACAAAATCTTACCAAAATATTTGTCTTATTTCTAGTCAAAATGTAATTTCTAGTCAAAACAAATCTAATTATACTTAAAAAGGGACTCATCACATTAAGAAGAAGCTTGTTTTTAGACACGTTTTACTTTTTTCAAGCATATTTTCACTTGAAATAAGTAGAAAAATCTGATAGTTGAGAAAGTTTTTCTTATTACACGCACAAAAAAGGTGCTTTCACTGGCAGATTTTTCTACTTATTTCAATTGAAAATTTGTTTGAAACAAGTGAAAACTGTATAAAAACAAGTAATTTTTTAGGTGATGAGTCTTATTTTAAGTGGAAAGAGATTAGTTTTGACTAAAATGGAGACATTTTGACAAATAATAAGACAAATATTCTTGGAAAGATTTTGAGTTTTTACAGTGTAGGTCTCCCGCAAGGGGGCAGTTTTTGGTCTGAGAAGTGAAGCTCACTTCCGCGTTCAAAAAACTGCAATCCTCTCAGCTTCCTCTGGGGGCTGGTGTCAGAAGGCAGCATTCTCCATAGACCCCCATGATAAAATCGCAGATTTTACATCCTCAATAAACATGATCAAAGCCTGGTGCCATCACATTTTTTGGTCTCAACCGATAGTTTCTACCCCCGCACAGACTCTGAGGGGGGTGAATTTTTTTTAACTCTACAGTTTTACTATTATTAGGTTTAACATTCTGGCCAATTAGGGAGCGGAAACGTTGAGTGACAGGTCCGGAGCGGTCCGTGGACAGCTGCTTCGAGGCCAGTGGGCGGGTTCTCGGCCGGCCAATCCAACGTGGCGCTGTTCAGGCCGCCATATTTGAATCACAAAAACGACTCCCCAAAACCAATGGGTGACGTCACGGATGCTACGTCCATATTTTTTTTACAGTCTGTAGCCTCCAGACTCGTGTTTACTCTAACAAGGCCCTCAGATTTCCCCATACTGATTCAACAAGAGGCCAGAATATAAACTGAACTGCAGGATAGTGCAGTTTAACTCTATTATTTGCACCAGGGGTAAAAAAAAAAGAAAAGGAACGTCTTAAAACTTGCATGGTTTAATAATCCCATTACACACTGTATCAAACTTTCACACATCATCTGTTGGCCTGGAGGTTTAATGCTTGTACACCAGATTGAAGCTGTTTAAATTCTCCACACACTTTACTCTTTTACTCCCAATGTGTCTCCCAATGTTTACCGATCACTATTCAGCATGCTGTTTGAAACGGCTACTCTAACTGGCATTGTCAGCCCCCCCCCCCCCTCCTCCCTCAGCACAGCGCGGGCCAGCTCCCTGGTTGCTCCTGGTGGTGGTGGAGGAGGGAGGGCTGTTTTAAATGGAGGGGAGCCAAGCCTGCATCATGGTCTAAAATCCAGTGCGGATCATGGACAAGTCCACGGCTTCTGCTGCCCCCCTGCTAAGATGAAATTACCTCTATCATTCAGAGCTGCTTCTGGTGGTGCGGTGCAGAGGAACATGACACAAGTCTTGCTTTTCCCTTCCCCGTCTCTCCGCTTCAGCCTGTGAACCAGCCCCTCCTGCTACACACGCAGTGGCCTCGGAAGACTTTCTAAAGGCTGAGTTAAGTTTACCCAACATTCACTTATGTAGGTTTTCATGCACAGTAATCTTATGTTCAGAAATGATTTTCCAGCGTATTGCTCAGCCCTCCATGTCACTGTTCTCCAAACCTCTGTGTTTATGCTCATTCTGCTACCACAGCGAGTGTGTCTGCACTGGTGTTATTATTTTCCCACATGATTCAAAATACGGCCACAATTTAAAAAAAAAAAAAAAAAAAGCCAATATATCCAGTAAGCTCCAGCGCTGAAAACAACATGATCGTCACATTACAAGCAGCAGCTGTTGAGTAGGCGTGAAAATTAACTTCTGACTTGTGGGGCTGGAGATAAATTTGTTTCCCAAAAGAAATGACAGCAGAAGAATCCGTCTGAGCTCTGGTGATGACGGTAAACGATCAATTTGGATTAGTCAGTGAAGAATGGCTTTTTAATTAATAAAAATCATATATGTGGAATGTATGTTGGAATAAAACAGAAAATTCATTTGGAGTGAGCTTTTCTGCTGGGTTTGAACTGAACTTAAATTCCATATTAAGCAGCTCCTCTATTAAAATGCTAAAAGTTCCACATTTGTAATCTTAGTTCATGGTTGACCAATTTCCTCAGGACATTTTGTATGTGCCAGCAGAGAATAAAGAATTTTTATTTGTAACCAATTTCCTTGGGGGAAACCCTGATCCACACCGACACACGGACAAACTGTTTGATTTAATGTGGCACAGAAGGAGTTGAGGTGTTGTCCTGAAAACATGAGCTCACTGTGTGTTTTGAAATTCAGCCTATTACATGTTGTGATTAGTCAGTCCACAGAAGGCGGCTCACATTAAGCTCCTCCTGAAAATAGAAAGTAGATCCAGAGGTGTTCCTGCTGTGTCGGATGGATGGAGAACCTTTCCAGTGTGGCTGCTGTCTGTCTTCTTTGTGTCTGCTGGTCTTTTCATGTCAGAACAAAGCCTGTGGGAAAAAAAAAAAAAGCTTAGAAATTGAAAAAAAAAAGGTTGAGTAGCATCTACTGGCCCATAAAACTGTCCATACTGCTCCGTGTGATGACTCCTCTGAGACTTTGCGGTAACCCGAGGGACATTACATCAACAATATTTTTGTCTTTTACTGGAGATGTCGCTGGAAATACTGTTTGCCTGCTTGATTTCCATGTTTCCATTTTTTTCTCCATTTCTTGTTTTTCAAAATTAGAACAAAATGCAAAAATTCTAATCCGCTGCGGTGCTGTTGTGCTCTCCAGGCTTCCCTGTTCTGCTGTGATTGAATGATGCTCAGGCTTAATGACCTCTGGGAGAGCAGAGGCTTTGCTGTTTCCTTGGAGCTGAGGCACATAGCAGCATCGTGAGGAAAAAGCATTCAAAGAAGGGACTGAAATTGTGGCCGCGCGGCGATATGAGTGGAGTTTGTCATCTCTGTTGTTATGCTGGTGTTGTATACCTCCACTAGAAGGTGTCGTCTTGTGTTGTGCTCTGGAGAATTAAAACGGTCACGCTCTGCTTCACAGGCCTTGTTACAGTTCTTACGGTTACAAACACAAAGTGGACAGCTGTGTGTGCTGCATCGGCTCATGGTCACTTTGGATTTTTAGTTGAATTTTTGAATTCTATCTCAAGCGGTTTCATTAAAATGACTAATGCGACAACTAGGGATGTCATGATTACTTGTTTTCTTAATTAATCGTGGAATTAAATGCCACAATTAATTGATTGTTAAGATTCCTAAATACCGTCACTCTCCGAAAAAGATTATGTTGGAACCATATGGACAGATGTGCGCCAAAGTAAAGGTAAATGCACAGGTACCGGTCCATTTATCTAACGTAACACTGAATTGGTAGGAACTGAAATGTTAGCATGTCATTTGTATTTAAAAAAAATGATAAGAATAAACATAAACATTGGGTATAGATGACAATTAATGACTTAAATATTTCAAACACTTCCCCTGGGGGATTAATAAGTGGTCCTATATTAAGAGATTAGTAATGTAATTATATTTTGACCATATTTGATTTTACACATTCATAGTGTTGTGAAATTTATTGACGCATAACCGTAATACAATTATTATTTCTCTGACAATAACCGTACCAAGAAAATCTAGAACCGTGACATCTTTATCGACAACACAAGTATAAGTGTATCGATAAAATCTGATCAAATATAATGTATATATGAAAAGCTGACCACTGTGTTGGGGGGTGTTATGTCTAACCAGTCATTCTGATTCTGATGCACCACTCTACGCAGTCCCCAGCCTGTCATTTACTGAAGCTTTTGCCAGCGTAGGAAAAGCAGCAAAATGTCCTGAACCACTTGTAAGTGAAGGTTGTATGAATAGCACGTGGTCGTCCTGCAGCATGACATGTCGTATAATATTTATGTTCTGCCGGGCCGCAGTCACGGTCGTGTTCTTCAGGACAGTGTGGTGTTGTCCGGTCTTAGAGAGGAGCTGCAGGAGCCCAGCTTCTGTGTTTCAGTGCACGTCCCCCTTTTTTAAAAATATATAAGTGCAGCATGACAACAGAAAATGGCAGTGTGTTCACTGAGGCCAGATTTAAGTGGTGTACTGCAAGCAAAGAAGTATCCCCACCCCCCCCTGACCGGCATTCAGGCAGAACCTCAGTAGAACAGCAACATTTCCCCTGAAAAAAAAAAATCCCTCAAACTTTTGCTATTTTGGTTGTGCAGAGCTCCTGTCATGGTGTCTCCTGTTGGTAGTGGCAGCTGCATAGGATTATGACACATGCAAGCTGTGCCTGTCAGATGAGACTGGGCTAATGAGTGCAAGGCTCTGTTATACAAGGAACTGTTTTTACAGCCCTGGGGGGGCATGATACAGGCATTTCCTATTGAAATAAGATGTTGTAAGCCTCTTCTTTTTTTTTTTAGAAAATGTTGGATTCTTGTCTGTGATATCCTCTGGATTTTAAAAAGCTGTGTTCAGTATAAGGGCCTAGTGACGGAACAAGACTGGCTGTTTTATAATGTAAATTAAAAGTCCACAACCATTAATGACGAGCTGGAAATGTTGGATTCAGCTGAAATCTTAAACAAGTGTTTTCTGTTGATCATGAGAGAGAGGATGTGCATCATGTTTTGGGACGTTTCAATATTGACAAAGAGATTTTACTAGAATGTTGTCTTATAGACACATTTTTGTTACAAAAACCTGAGAGTGTGGAGGCAATTGTCAGGGAATATAGTTAAGCCTTACTTTTCAGTAAGAAGCAAGTGCGAGGATGATTTGTAATGACTCTAACAGGAAACATTTACACCTCAGGATGATGTAAGGATGCTGCAATCATGTTTCTGTCACCGATACTGAGTGACATCCGCAGATACCGATCATTTTTGGCATCTGCTGCAGATGGTCCATGTTATATCAGTCACACACACTTTGAGCCACGTTGGCTGACATGTTTTTATTGGTGGCCACCACGGCCACCGACGCAGACGCTGGTGTGTTAATCAGTTTTAAGGTGATTATCCCAATCAATCAATCCTGCATTTTTAACTAAAATGAGCCAATAACGATCAGCAGTTCAGCATTCATAGCATAGGACTGTATATATGTTATTAGATTTTGGCAACTCTTTGCCTAGTGGGTTGTTACTACTACAATAAATATAATTAATGCACTTTATATTTAATGTAATTGCGAGGTGGCAGGTTTAATTTCTGGCAGCGGTCCTGGTTGTAAATTAAGAGAGACTAATATCCTTCTTGAAAGACTGATTAATGACCTTCATTTGGTTGCTGCGTATCTGCTGGAGTTCCAACATCCTGCAGCTCTCAGACATGAATTTATTCTCTGCTGTCTTCTTGGAGGACGTCCAGGGTGTGATGAATTAACCTAAAAGTCTTCTCAATGGTGTAGTTCATGGTGTAGTGCAGCTGTTAAGTAGCTTGCGCTTCAAAGAGAATGCAAGCAAACAAGAATCAACACAGCTTTTACACTATAATGATATTTGTTCATCATAACTGTCCGGTACACTTTGCGCAAGTTGAATCCAGAATAGTTTTTTTTAACGGATCATGAAGCAATGTGAGAGTCAGATCCATTTCATTCATAAAGTGAACTTGTATTGTTTGTTTCTAGCCTTATCTTCAGCGTACTGGTCAGATTACTGGTGATAGGTTTACCAGTGTGTGTGTGTGTGTGTGTGTGTGTGTATGTGTATGTGGGGGAGTTCTTGCATATACACTCATAAAGTATCAGTCATCCATGTACACAGAACCTCTCAGCCTTCATTCATTCAGTCAAAGGAACTTTTCATGTGCTGAAAGGGTGTGGGGCAGTCAGTCACAGAGAGAGGATTGTGAAGCGCTGGCTGCCATCATCTTGTGCCCGGCCTGTGGCTCTTGGCAGCTTTAGTTATACTGGTATATGTGTGTGTGTGTGTGTGTGCGTGTGTAGTTGGGTGGGTATTTGTAAAGGCGTATGCCACCCATCTGGGGTTGAACAGCTGTTTTATCAACAAGGTCAGGAGAGTTTCCCCGACTTGAACTTGCTGTGCAGCGGGAGAGACAAACAAAGCATTTACCTACTTTCACTGAGAAGACGTGGGAGAGATCAGACTGTTTCTGTGGAGCGGTTACAATCTCAATGTCACACATTCAGTATCATGTATATGTAAGACATGCATCGGTCAGGGTGCCACACCCCTTATAATATTATTGCAGTTTTTTATTGTCAGAATCTTAATTTAGTTTAAGACGAAATTACAGATTTCCTCGCAGTTGTGAATTGTAAAGTGGTCGGTAGTTGTGTGGTTTGGGTTTGTCAAAGAAGTTTCATTTCTAAAAATGTGCTGAGTTAGAAAAAAAGATTTTTTTTTGTAAGATTCACATAACTTGAGACCTGATGTTTTCCATTGGAAAATATTGACATGAGCTCTGGCAAGCCATGCTGAGATTTCTCTTTTTCTTTTTTTGTTCACGTTGTGATTAAGTCAAATGTTTACTTTCTATGACGGTCCACATGACCCATATCAATAGCAGTGCTCAGCTCTCCAACAAGGAGTTCTAATTATGGCATCCGTTTAATAGTTAAAGAGCCGCTACATATTTGGTGAGGAGTAGTGCCTGAACAATTCTATTTGAAGTGGCAGTATTTTCTCCAATATTTTCTTGGTCTGTTTTACAAGTCAGGAACTGGTTTGTCTGGTTTCTGTAGTGGAAATTCATAGAAACCACATCACTTTGGAGCATAGTAGGCGTAGTGTTTTTTAGGCTTCAGCAAGAATAGAAGAAGGTGTCATTTTTTTTGTCCTACACAGTACTTTTCCATGGCGCTGTCTCAGCATGTAGAGCTGCAGCAGCTTTCTGGATTGTTGAGTCTCTGACATTAAGTTTAAACAATTTAGGGTTTAGAGTTAATACTGTACCAGTCATGTTTGCAGCAGCACATCAGCGATGCGTCCCGGCTCCTTCTCGGGAGCCCTCCCATTCAACCGCACAGGTTTTATGTTGATTTCACCTGCTGCTATGGTGACCTCAGAAAGAATTCTGCTGGTATTAACCAATGTTTCTGCTGCTAAATCCAAGCTGAAATGATTCTTTGAAAAGTCCAGCATCAGATAGAGGCTCCTTTGTGCTGCTGGGAGCTCCCCCTCTGGCATCGGGCTCCACCGACTGCATTGACTTCTCACCATATTATTGGAGCCAGTTCCTCCTCGACTCTGAGCTCATCTGAAGCTGATGGAGGTCAGGAGAGGCAGCTGAAATGCTGAAATTACGGCTTTAAGCTTTTTTAATACACTGCCATGATGTAATGGAATTGGCCGTCTTGTTTGATTTTTGCTTTCTTGGCCCTTCACAGTTGAATAAATGCGTCCCTCAGCAGCACTTACTTGAGAGATGATGGCATTTCTCCTTTCATATTAATGTCGCAGGGCTCAAACTCAAAATGCTCCCGAGCTTGGCCATAGAAAACGCTAATTGCGCCTTGAAATTTGATTTACTGTACAAATGTGGAGAATAAATTTTACTCATGATGCATCTTAAGTGAGGTATTACTTTTACAATGATAGAAAACAGGAGCTTCGCTGCTTGTGATTTAAGACTTGCAGTCAAGTTTGTTATATTACGCTGAATTATGTTCGAGGCGGCTTTTAGATTTTTGACGAGACGACCGCACTTCCCATGTGATCATAGTAACAATAGTGACCATAGTAATAAAATATGACCAAACTTTCTTTTCCTCTGTTGTGTGTCTTTTTTTCAAATATGGGTTGAGTGTTATTCCTTTCCAGCGGTGGGGGAAGGGGAAGGTGAACCGAGCCGGTAAAAACATGAGGGATACTGTGTGATTGGCAGTCTGACTTTGAGGGCTTCTCTTGTATCTCGGTGGTGTGTGTGTGTCTATCTAACTTGGTCTTATCTAGTTTAGTCCACCTTTCTCTCCCTTTCTTTTCCTCTTTTTTTGTCTCCTTTCTTACCACTATAGGGTGGTGCCACTCCACTTTCAGATTAAAAGCTCCTCTGCACTCATGTAATTGCGACTTTGTGACATTACAGTGGCTGCGATAATTTTGAGGTGGTGGGCTGAGACACCGGCCCTTGACCTTTTGGGAAGATGATCATGTCCTCACGTGTCTGTTTTATGGAGTCTGGTAATTGACCAGTATGAAAGTTGAGATTGTGAGAGGACAGTACTGGCACAGGTTTACACACAACACAGTGTGTAAACCATTGTGCAAAAAAAGAATTACACTTTGATTATGACTTTCAACATTTTCTCCTTATGTGGCACAGTTGATGACGAAAAGGTTGAGAGTAATTTATTTCACTTCCCTTTTCTCAACTCACTCCCACTCCCTTCACGTCATCCAGCAGTGTTTGACTGTTTGATGAAGCCACACAGAACCTGAGCGCAGCCTCTGGGACTCCTTGAGCTGTGTCTAAATACAGACATGACCTTCCTCTCTCTGTCTGACATAGCAGAGGAAGAGGAGGATGAGCTTGGTCGGGGGGGGAGGGCGGCGGGTGTTATTGGTAAGCGGGTGGTGGCAGAGCAGTAAGATTTTCATCCAGCTTGAAGTGTGCACAACGGGCATTGATGGAAAGCAGCTGCATGTATTCCCTCTGATTCCTTAACCGTTGTCCCTTGAACCTTGACACCCCCCCCAACCACCACCACCACACACACACACACACACACCCCGTACCTCTCAGCCTGTGACAGGTCACTCAGCCACAGCACCAGCATGGCGGCCAGCGGGGAGCACCTGCGGAGGAATAGCGGGGCTAGTGGCATTCCATCACAGGACCTCGAGACACAGATGTCACATGAGACACCAGGGACGTGTTTGGAGTGGGGGATGGTGGGATGTGTGGGTGTGTGGGTCTGTGGGGGGGTGGGAGGGCCAGTGGCAGAGGTTTTGGCATGGTGGGCCAGTAATGGAGTGGGATAGCAAGCCAGCTGCTACCAACAGATTCTTAATGAGGTGCCCCATCAAGAAAGCAGGGAGATGAACATTAATGAGTACAGTCGGACTTGTCTGTTCATTTATCCCCCCCTTTTCAATCATGCTACACTGAGGAGATGGATGACATGTTTTGGGACCACGGTAATTGTTTTTTTTTTCTTCCACACCACATTTGAATGTTGTTTAGCTTCTCTTTTCCCATAATAGGGCTGCAACTCGTACAGTAATTATTGTCTGTGTTGATTTATCTATTTTTGTTATGATTAGCTGATGAACTCCTGGTTCGTGATGTCATAAACTCCCAGAGCTCAAGGTGACATCATTAATTTTTGCTTCTTTTGTTCAACCAACGTAACAACTCTGAGATATTCTCTCTATTATGATTCAGAAGACAGAAAATTGGCAAATACACACATTTCACAGGCTTTTTTTTTTGCTTTTGATAAATGAATTATAAATCAATTACCAGTATTGCTGTGCTGTTAACTGATTGTGTAATTGCTCAACAGTGGACAGTCTAGCTGAGTGGGGAATCTAAAGGCTTTGGGAGAGGAGACAGGTGTTGCAATGTGGGTGCATGTTGATTGTATGAGTGTGAATTTGATTCTTTAAAGGGGACATATTGTGGAAATTTCACTTTGTGAAGGTATACAACATACAGTATATTTGGGTGTTTGTCTTGCCTTCCTGACCCCAAAATGTGAGACTTGGATTCGAATTTGCATAACCCTACCCCTACCTGGTACCAGTAGAAGGGGCAGGGCAAGCAGTGATTCATTTGCATTTAAAGGGACAGACACTGAAACCAGCCGTTCTGAACAGGGCTGTTTTGAGAGGATGAAAAGAGCTGTGATGTTTGATCCTTGGGGGATTTTGACCAAAGCATGTCACAGACATGTCTTTAAGACACCTGGGAACTATTTTAATTTGTGGAAAGGGGGCATGATATGTCTCCTTTAATATTGCATTTTGTGACATATGTCAGTGGCCGATGTGAAAGCAGTCTCACTGTTGGCCCACAGCGTATATTGGCCTGACAAAAGTGACGTCTTTTCCTGAGTTAAATGTGAAAGGTATTATCAAACATTACATTTTCAACATGAACAACAAGCATCGGAGCCGTGTAATAACTGTTAAGTAGAACCATTGTTCCGACATTGAATGTGTACATTACGTCTGTGAAGGACAATGTATAACCTTTTTGTCTGCAGCTGGCAAAAGTGCTTGAATTACTGGTTAGAGAAAAGCAATCTGCCTTTCCTGCTTTCATACTTCATTTACCTGGAGTGGTCTAAATTAGTCCTGAGTGCATAAGCATGTCATTCAAGCTTTCAGGACACCTGCTGAACAAATTCACTCAAAGAGCACACACACTCCCACACACACGGAGCAAGATCCTAGAATATGTCCTGCAGTCTGTTTGTGCCATATGCCGTATAATATTGTAGTGACATGGAGCAAGTCTAAATAAAAATTCACGCAACATTATCTAATTAAGCAGGTGTGGAAGCAGCTTCATTCGGGTCAGGTTTGGAGCTTTCTCACTGGTCCATGTTGGGTGCAAAGCAACAGTTCATTCAGGTGAAATATGTGAATTCTTTCATTAAGCCGGGGACCGAGTCGCATACTTTCATTTCTCCTCAAAAGAAGATGTCAGAAGTGGTCTTGAGTTATAAAGGGTGGTGGTTTTATTAGCCGCTGCTAGCCTGTGGGGTACTTTTTGTTGCCGGCTGACAGGGGACTTAATAATGAAGCTCTCTAACCCAGTGAGCCCTGAATCAGTGGAGCCCCTTTTTCCCTTTCTTTGTCCCTCTCCCGATCCCCCCACAGTGCCACTGCATTCCCAGCCTGGCGGGGCAGTGTCTCTGGGCCAGGGCCATGTCACGCACCCCTTCTGGCCCCAAACGCCCGTGGCGGGGGGGTCATGGGTTCAAGTGCTCCCTGTGGGGCGATGCATGGCATGCCTAGCGACTTCGTGGTCCGGCCTCGCACCGGCTACGTCGGTAATTAATTTCTAATGAGAAAGAAATTGGCTGACCTCGCAATAGCTAGCCTCTTGGCTCTAGCTCACTATTACTGCCCCTTTTTCCCATTTTGCCTTTCTCCCACACAGACTTCAAAGGAGAGGCGAGGATAGCCCCTCCTGGCTCAACGCTGATAGTGAAGCGCTCAGAGAACATTCCTCGCGTGCTAGGCAGAAGTTGAGTGTGGATTTTATGGGCTGTCTCTCTGCTAGTCCCACACATACCTGTGGTTCATGTGCATGCTGCAGAAGCTTAACTGTGTTAACCCCTCACTCGTATCTGCTGGTCCTTGAAGATGTGGAGGCTTCTTGGCCTTGATCAAGATACCTAATCCTCCTGTGTTTGGGGGATTTTATATCGATCTATAATTGAGGCTTTGTTTCATCTGAGGCCATTCAAATGCTCTTAAAGTAACACTCTGACATTTTGAGAAATTCACTTATATGTTGTCTTACTAAGAGTTTGAGTTTGAAGATCAATAACAATTGAATTTCTATGCATTTAATATGGAGATAGTGCTTGGATGCATTTAGCATAGCTGATCACAGAGGCTAGAGGCAGGGGAGATGGCTGGTCTCACTACATAGCAGCTCGAAGATTATCATTTATCAGTGCATTGTAGGGCTGACCCCAAAAAATCGAAGCTTCGAAGCTTCGTTTGTTGCCATGGTAATCGATCATGAAGTCCGTGATCGATTTTTTTCTTTCCTTTTATTTTCGCTACAACCCCCCCCCCCCCATCAGACGTTACAATCGCGCACCCCCCCCGGCCGTCGAAGTATCATCAAAATATGATAATCGGGACAGCCCTAGTGCATTGTATGGCATTAGCTTGAGAGCTCGACACCAACACACTTCAAAGTGTACGTCACAGTCTGGATTGGACTTCTCAGATGCTGTGCACCCTCTGTGTTGTATGCAGTTGGGCAAAAAAAAAGCTCCAGTGTTGTTTTCTTAAAGAGAAACTATGTAAGTCCGGTCACTTTTCTGCTGTTTTGCTAACCTTCCTCCTGGCCATGTGCCATACATAACATTATATAGCATATACGATGTTACGATGTGTATATTTGTGTAGTTTAACCTGTCATAAACCATCACAATTACTGTAAAGCTGTTTAATTAAAGTAAAAATTTAGCATAGTTAAAGTAGAAGTAAGCAGAATGTTTGTGTTAATATAAGTCTTAAATAGTTATATCTTCCGACAGCAATCACTTATATAGAGTGTTTGGTCTGAAACACGGGTCTGTCAGTCACTCTGCTCTGCTGTAAGCCGAGGAGAAAACTTTCCTTGTATCCTACAACCTTTATCCAATGAGGAGAGAGAACGGCATAAAGGGGCGGTCCTCTCTGTGTGTGCAGCCAAGGGATGCGCGTGAATGTGGTGACGTAGGGACGAGGACCAATAGATCCATGACGAGGGCGGGGGCTGCTAACTCCATCGGCTGACAAGAAGTTAGCCAAAACCACCAGATCGCTTACTTCTGCTTTAAGATACAAATCCTGCATAGTTCCTCTTTAATGAATGTATGTTGAATACACAGATTCATTTGATGCTAAAAAATAATGTATGGTGGAACCCTGAATTTTCCTGTGCTGAATTAGTTTCTTCTTTCTTGCTCATTGGTTGTCATGTATTTGAATGCTTTGCCGGGTGAACCACCTGTGTGTTTGCTATTTCACAGACAGGTAGGCAACTCATCAGACTCACACATGGTAAAGATGTTTTGTCATTTGTAAACAAAGTGAGCCTTTGTCATCCTTAGTTAAAATGATAAAGATAACACATTAACTCTTTTGGTGGAAGTGCATAGAAATGCACACACACACATTGCCAGTAAATATGATGGCTCCATTTTTTGGAAAGTAAATGGATACAGATCATTGAACGTCTTCAAAAACTGTTTTTAGTCAAAGGAACATAAAAGTCATCTTCCCTTTCAAAGATACTTAATTAAAGCACAGTATCCACTGTGTTGTGGGTTTTTTGGTCAACGCGGCGGCAGTCTGTATCGATAAGATTTCCTGAGGGGAAACAATTGTGTGAAATGCAGGAAGCCATTAGGAAGCCGGGGACTTGTGTCTCTCCCTGCTGAGTAAATAGTGTCTGGGCCTCCCCCTCCCTTACTTCATCCACTTTTGAATGAGCCCAGCACTTGTAACAATAAAGGCAGGAAATGAACTGTACTCACACAGGAGCGTGCAGGATGCTCATTGTGTTCCTAATTGACCAAACTAGGTTGGTTGATAAAAGCAGCCTTTTTCTCTTGGTTAGTCAAAAATAGCTCAAAGGTAACATACAGTAGGTGTGATTTTAAAAAAGCAGCTAATGAGGCAGAGGTTCATTGTTCATCATTCAACTTTGAAAATGAGTTGTTTTGGTCATGTCCTAACTGACCCAGTTTAGGTGAAATCAGAGCTCCCAGTTTGAATCCATGACTGCTTAAGTCTGGCTTTCATTGATTACATGCAACACGTAGCATAAAATACTGTAAGTACAAAAGACAAACATTGTTTTTGTACTGCATGTGCCTGTGTGAAACCAGTGGCCAACCCTCCGTGTCGATATGTTTACCATTTGTGAACCTCACCTGGCTGCAACATCCTCATTTTTCTCTGTGGAATGCAGGCGTGACTCGCAGCCAGACAGTGTTACTTAAGTTGTCACCTGAGAAGCCCTCCAGGGGAAAGTTGTTTTGTCCTTGGATGCGGACCGTAAGCCTATTGGAGTTGACCTGGATTCGGCGAAGATTGGTAATGTAGCTGGGATTGGGGTTATGTCTACTACCAATCCTACTTCTCATTAGACAACAGTTTGTGTGTGTGTGTGCGTGCATGCATGCGTGCGTGCGTGCGTTGAAGCAATGCCCACTCTTTCTCCTTAGCCATTAACTTTGTCTTCCATGTGCATCTACCATGCTTTAAGGTCATGTGTGCCAATTACACAGCAAGAATCAAATGAACCAGTTTCATTGTGGGGTAAAGGATCAGTGGTTATCTGGCCCACATTTCGTGCTTAGTGTAATTGATGTTTGGTTTACCCCTAGATTAAGTGACAACTAAGCAGGTTAGCATTGAGGATTTTCCCAGATTAATTCCAGGAGTCCAATTGGAGTGGGCTGGCCACTCTCCCTGTATCATCCCAAACGTCCTCCTTACCTGGGATTTACTAGCATATGAAAAGGAAATGAGATCAGAGGTGGCGATAAATCCTACAGCAAAGCCTCCCTCCGAGAAAATGAGATGCACACATGGCGTCGTCAGTCACCGGCCGCTCATGTCCTCATTTCCTCATTGATTTTGACTGCTCAGGTGATGGGGAGGCGGCGTAGTCCTTCAGAGTGGAGATTTGTCAAGTAATGCCTCCGTCAGTGTGGCCATGTATTTTCTATATTGAATTTCTTTGTCTCTAATGATACTTGATGCAGCTGTGCAGTGACTTGTTTGGTCTGTGGCATGCAAGGAAATGTGCTCCAGTGGGGGCTGCCTTGCCTTTTTTTTTTTTTTTTTTGTAGTCCATTTAGCCTGGAGTGATATGTTTTACTCCACACACCACACAACAGTCTTTCCACTACGCCACCCAGTCCCACTGTGTTCACATGCTGTTAGGTTCCCCGTGTCCCAGCAGATTCCCAAGCAACTAATTTAGGACTTGTTAAGTGATTTAGCATCTGTTTTTTATAGGACCCCGGTGGGTCACAACTGCCACCCCCCTTCTGCCCATCGCTGTCTGTGCCTGTGGCGTTTGAGGCTCGCGTTTGAATTTCAATCAGCCCTTTCGGATGCATTGTTGTGTTTATTTGAAGGGAAGGGGGGGATGGGTTGGGAAAAGGGCGTTAGAAGTGGTAACCAGTTCTGTGTGTCAATCAAATATTCAGCGTGACCAGCGGGCAGCTCATCGGAGACTATTGGTGTGTTCTCAGGGGGGCACAAAGCTTTAACCGCTGCCCGCGGGGCCAACCCGTCCCCCCTCCCCTCCCCGTCGTCATCCTCCTCACAACGAGAACACAGGCAGTACAATCAATAACTGCCTTACCCCCCTCCCCCCACCCCCCCGCCGACTCCTCCTCTGGTCAGCCGCTCCTTGCTTTCCATTTATCAACACTGCGTTTGATGTTAGCTTCATCATTCTCTGTCAACCCCCCCAACACCTCGACGTGTGTAATTGTATTAGATTGGTCACGGTGGTGTGGTTCTTTGGCCCGCCTCAACTGGTAGTAGTGGGCCCACAGAGATTGTCTCCATGTGTACCTGCACCCCCAGACATCAGGTTTAAGTATCTTTTTAGTATTTAATTTATTTCCATATGGCGCTGCGCAAGATGCGGTTGAGCGGGTTCTCCCAGTACCCTCAGGTACACAACGTCCTTTATTAAAGACCATATTCCTCTCCTGATTCCCTTTGTTCCCAACATCCCTGTCTTTTTTTTTTTCTTTTTTTTTTTAACCAGGCGCTGAGTCGTAAGTATTGTGCTTATATTAAAAATCAAACCCCATAGTTGTAAAGGGAGTGTGGAAAAATGTTGGAAAACTGATGTCCCACACAGTGGAGATACCTACATCATAGTCAGCCTGCGAAATATCCCTTAAAAAAAACTTACAGGCCATATTTGTGACTTGTGCTCATTAGCAGCTTCTTTCTTGAAGAATGTTCTCAATGTGAAAATATTCGACACCAACAGATTTGTATTTCCTCTACAAGGAAAACTGGCACAAGTGACTAAATATCTGTTTTTAATAGTGTGTTTGTGTGTCTGCATTGGTCCCAGACGAGTGCCATTTGTTTCACACATATAATAAACCAGGGCTGTATTCACGCAGGCAGATTCAGAGCTACAGTGACGGCATTACCGACAAATATCTAATTCCACGTTATTGTTTTCACCTTTGTCTCATCTAATCCCTTCATCAGCTAATGAGTTGTAATTTCCCTTTTGTGAAGCCGTTGTGTACAGCTTGTTGTTTCTGAGGATAATCTGCGGCCTAAACGGTTTGTGTTTTTGAGAAACGGCGAGAAAAGATGGAGGAGAAGGACGGCGAGCGGAGGAGGAATGGGAGCGGATTTAAGTGGCACAGTGAGAGAATCCGTCTTTGTCGATTACACACGCACTACAACCTTGATGGCCACATTAGATCTCTTTCTCTATACACCAAACTACCATTAATAATGGATACAGCTCTCTAGCTCCTTTTGCTTTCTCTTCCCCTCCCCCCGCCAGCGTCGCCCCCTGAAGGCGTCTACCCCTCTCTCCCTGTCCCCTGCTTCCCTACCTCCATCCTGTCCTACCCTTCCCTTGTCCCACTCCCCCCTCTCTCCCTGCCTCCCTCCCTTCCCCTGCTGTTTCAGCTGTGAGACTGCTAGCCAGGAGCCATGGCAGGTGTGCATACATCATCATGGTGCTCGCCACACAGCCTGCAGCACCCAAACAGTCATCATCAGATGGACAGATCCACCTGCCTGGAAAAAAAAAAACATTGAATAGTGGAGTGTGTTTTTGTTTCCCCCACGTTTTTTGTAGCAATCTGTGTTATCTGGGTGTAGATGAGGACAATAGCTTGTGTTTGTTTCTCCAGACACAAACCTTCAGACAATGACAAATGAATGACAAACAAAGTCCACAGAGATATTGTGAATAAAATAGAGTGGATACAAGCTGCTGTTGACACTCTTATGCATGCACAATGGGGAAAAGGCTTGTTTTATTAATACCATGTCCTGTCTGATTGTCACTTCAGCGTTGCATCTGTCATTTGATATGAAGTAACAGTCTCCGTTGGATTTAACATATTGTATTGCACAATGGTGCACCACATGCTTGGAAAAGTGCACTCACATGTGACACCACTAATCACGTGTAGGGGCTGATCATGGATAATATCAACATAAACACAGTATATTTGGCATTTGAAAGGCAGTAATGCTGCACTAATCCTCTCACTATGATAAACGGAATATATGGTATATGTTAAGAAAGGAGGGGTGGGGGGGGTAGTATATGTGTGGTACAGTAGTCACTGCACTGCTAATCCCTCTGCAGCCACTACTGACTTCTAAAAATCCACTTGGTTATAGAATGACACCTTCTAATTATCTCGCTTTATGGCAGGCACTAAAAAAAGTGCACAACAGTTGGTGTTTAAGGCAGGAATGTGTGAGCAGATGTGTCTATTACACCAGGAATATAAATCCTTTTCAAGTTAATATTATTTCGTCATGGCCTGTCGATAGATTTGCGACCTGCTGAGGGTGTTTCCTCGTTTAATCCGCGCTCCAATGAGCTGAATTGCGCAACACTTCCTGGGCTTTACTGAAGGTTTTGTGGTGCAGCCAGGCCGTGTAACCACAGCATCCTCGTATTAACACTTCCTGTTTTATGAAAAAGTGGTTATTTTCTAAAGCGATCCACGCGTCTCATGTCATTCAGTCAAGTTGTATTGTGAGCGTCTCTGTGGCAGGTAGTGTATTTCCTTTATCAAAGACACCGCCACCTCACACATCAGGCTCGTAACATCTGAAAGCGGGCTCGGCTGGACCCCTCTGTCATAGACTGTCCTGGTCAAAAGAGAGTACAATAAAAAAAAATCAATGAAAAGGGGTGGTGGCAGGTGGTGTGACTGGGTTTACAGCGCTCACAGAGGAGAAATCGTATCTTACTGTTCATCTTTTGTTGAGATCAGTCTGTACATGTCTTCTACTTTGTGTGAGATTGCTGATGTAGTTTAAGCACTAGGTGTCATTACGCAGCTGAGGAGAACAACACCTTTACCACCAAGGTGATGTCAAAGAGAGATGAAACACAAATGGCTTTGGGTTCAGTCAGAGATCTCCTATCTGTCACTGTACATCATCTGTATGAAGTGATACCAGGATGGAGAGAAAACAGCTCCTCAGCATCCACTGTATGATTGGTGACCTTCTGATTAGTGTGGTTCACAGAGGTGCAGAGGTGTGAGAGCGGCTACAGCTAGTCAACACAACACAGACCATGCTGCTAAGATGGGACGTGGCCCCTCAGAAGGTTTGGGGCTTTAGAAGTTCGGAGCATCGCCCATCGGAATTTGTTTTCATTTCCCCCATGGGAGTATCCTCCTCTCCACCAGAGGTGATCTGTCTTCCTATTGATCCCCTCCAACTCTCATTAATATGGGAAAAGGCCGTTGAAGATGGGAGGCTGGTGGCGGCCGTTTGACATTGAAAAGGTGTGTAAACGGAATAACAGGAATGATTCAGAGCTGGGATGTGTTCCATCTCCACTTGGGAAACGTCTGGCTCAGAGGGAAGAGCAGACTTTCATAAAAGCCCCTCTTTCAGGCAGCCACAGCGATATGAGAGTGTAAATAAAACCGCAATATCATTGTGCACCTTGTGCACATGGATAACAAAACCCTTTCAAGAGGAGAGTACATAGAAACAAGGGATTTTAATCTCCTAGCATCAAGTGGCCTTGCTGAGCTGAAGTCGGCTTAGAATCACTCTAGTGAATGTCAGCCCGCTATCTAGCTGCAGACAGTCTTCCCCTGCAGTTTGCTGACAAAATGGGAGGGGGGGGTGGCGGCTTTAGATGTATTTTGATTTGTGGAGGCGCCGGCAAATTAAACATATTTCCAGTTCCCCACTCAGAAAACTGCAAGTGATTTCTCTCCTTTCTTTCTTTCTTTCTTTCTTTCTTTCTTTCTTTCTTTCTTTCTTTCTTTCTTTCTTTCTTTCTTTCTTTCTTTCTTTTTTAAATATTTTATTTATGAATTTTCAATATAATAAACGAGACAACAGACGAACCATGACATTATAAAAAAGAAAAGCACATCACTAGCTCAAGAGCAAATACACATAGACAAATAGACAGAGAGAAAAAAAAAGAAAGGAAAAAAGAAAAGGGCCCTGCTCAGAAATAGTATATACCTTGACATACAGAACGTACCAGGTATTACATAAAAATCTAAAACATGGGGTTACGTTGACAAAGATGTATGTGAGTTAAGTATTACTTTTAGGTCATTCTTGGCAGATGTAGAAGAAATGGTTGCCACATCGATCAAAGGTTGCAGAACTGAGAGATACATTGTGTCGAATCCTTTCCATATGTAACAAATTAGTGATTTCTGAAAGCCAGGCTTTAAAGGAAGGCGCCTCATCACTTTTCCAATTAGATAAGATGTTCCTTTTTGCAATGACCATTCCATATTGTATAGTTTTACGGTGCAAGTTGGTGAGCATAGAAAACTGTCAAGAGCCACCTAGAATTGCGGTGAGAGGATCTGGAGAAATATTACAGTTATATACCTCAGAAAAACATTTGAAAATATCAGACCAGAATTGATTTAATTTGGGACAAAACCAAAATAGATGGCCCAGAGTTCCCTCCGCTGATTTATTTCTCTCCTTTCTTTATTTTTCCCATCCGTTGTTGTGTTTTAATTTGAGCTTCATTTACATTCATATTGAATTTGTTGCATGCCATATGCTCCCAAACGTTGTCATGGGATACAGGCCAGACTCATCATTTCCTTTTTTGAGGCAGCTGAACACATTGGTTTGTATTTGTTTAAAGTGATGAGATAAGGAGAGGGAAGTCCCTCGTCTGGCAGCGGGCAAACGTTAGATAAATGTAATGTGGCAACAAACATTGCCCACAGTTTTGGTTAATTTTAACATATAGTATATAAACATCCAGCAGGTTGCTCCTGCACTGTTAAGTTGATGTATAATCACAGAGATGGTGGTCTTTCAGGAGATGCATCTTGCATGAATCCTAGTTAAAGGGATACTTCAACATGTTGGCAAATTGGCCCATTGCCCTAATCATTATAGTTTTAGCAGTAGGTTTGTTACCTTTAATTGTCGGTGCAAGCTATTTTTAGAACGGCGGAGCAGAGCTGCGAGCTGCTCAGAGCTACGCTACGGAGGCTCATGGGATTTCTTGGTCAAACTCATCAAATACAGAATCCAACAACTCCAAAACGCTCTGGTGGACAAGTTGTGACCTGCACATTCACCACGCTATGAGATAATAACAGAATGTTACCAGACAGAGTTGCTTTCGAGGTAAAATCATGCAAAACTCCTGATGCACGTTCCCCTCAGGGATAGTTTTTCATCAAGCAGTCTCTGTATGTACCTCAAAACAACACCGTCTCATAACGTTCCGTTATTATCTCATAGCGTGGTGAATGTACAGGTCACAACTTGTCCACCAGAGTGTTTTGGAGTTGTTGGATTGTGTATTTGATGAGTTTGATGAGGGAAACCAAGAAATTCCAGATGCCTCCGTGGCGTAGTTCTGAGCAGCTCGTGGCTCTGCTCTGCCATTCTAAAAATAGCTTGCACCGACAATTGAAGGTGTCAGATCCCGGTGTGAGCCCTTGGTTGCCGGACTCCACTGGACCAGCTCTCCGTTCAAAGGGTCCCAATTCCCAGTTCTATCAGACACGAGCCCTGAGTAGAATTTCTAAGAATTGTTTTAAGCTGGTGACGAGGAAATTCGCCTAGCTTCTAACTGCCTACCTCCGAATGTCTACCCTGCTTCCTCCAGCAGTAAACTCACAGCAGAGTAGCTAAGGTGATTGTGAGCTACCACCGGCCGCACCCATTCACGGCAGCTTTCCTCTTAGTGATCTTGGTTCTTGGTGAATCGCTAGGTTAAATTTAAGAGCTTGGTATTGCTAGCTCTAAGGGTCTGTTTTATGATCATTAAAGTGGATACAATAATTGAGATAACCAGTCAGAACCTATATGATGTTGGGCAAGCAGAACTTAACTTTTTACTTTCATGAGGAAGTGCTAGCATAATATAATATAAGGATACAAAATAACTGTGAAATAGTCATTTACTCTTTTTTAGAATGCTGTAGCTTTATTGCAGGCAATTTGGCAGTGCAATCAATCATAAGTACTCAGAATCTGTAATTATGGATAAATCTCTAACACTATCTTGTAATCAAAATCAATCACTCAAACCCATCTCTCTGATACAGTTTTAACCTTATTTGTCTATCGTCGGCTGGGTAAGACAAGGTACTTTTCCATTAGCTCAGAAACCCCCCTCCTTGGGTGGCGATACTTCTGCTTCTAACATGCTCTATCATTGCAGCATTGCAGAACCTACTCCTAAAACTATAGGGATTATGGCAATGGGCCAATTTGCCAAAATGTTAAACTATCCCTTTAAAATGTCTCATTTTGATGGACAGTTAAATGTCCCTGGAGACTCAGCCCATGGCACTTACCAGGCAGCACAGACACATTCAACAGTAAATTACGGCAGAATTTACCCGGCACGCCCCAAAACACACTCAGGCTTTTCTTTAACCTGGACGGTCTGGCAGCATCTCTCCATTCAGATCCTCCTCAACTCGTTAGTTATTCACGGCCATTATGAGGTGCCAAAGAAATTGTCCACTAATAAGCACTATGCCTCGTCAAGTGGCACAGGAAGCACAGGGGTCAGGCCCGCCCTCCAATCATTATACCTCATCCACTTCCTCGTAAAAGGCCTCTAACCACTCAGCTACAGGTCGCCATGGAGACCCAGGACAGTGTCGGGTGGGGGGGCTCGGGGTTGGAGAGCAGCACAGACGACCATTAGCAGCCCATTCCATGATAATTAATGATCATCCCGCTGGCTTGAAATCAGGGCCCGGAGAAAAACAGACACAGAGCTCACTCTCTGAGACCAAATGTCACAGTGGCACAAAAAAAAACCCATCTCAGGAGTGGAGAGGGGGAGATGAGATGGGTTTTGTTGTGGTTGGAAAATGGTGATGGGATGACTTGGAAAGCTTACAATGTAGCACAACAGGGGGAAGTGATGGATGTTCAGGATAGATGGGAGGGATTGAGCGGAAGGAAATAATAGTTTTCATTTGCATAAGCATCCGTCTACACACAAGCATGTCTCCTGTTATTCGACGACAGAATAATTGACAGGAAAGAGACCCCGCCTCCTTTCACCCTTTCACTCACTCCACACCTCTGACTGGTGTCCATCAGGCTGCACTAAGATTAATCACTTGTCTGAGCGAGTTATGAACACTGTTCACATTGCAAATGCGAAGCGCGCATTATTGGGTTTGTAATCAAATCTGAGGTCTGCTTGCCCCTGGGGAATATTCAGTCAGCCGACGAGCCAGGCAGCCAATCAGGCGGGCACGGCAGCTTTGAAGTGCCGGCAGACCAAAACCTACCCATCTTCCCCCTCTCTCCTCTCTGTGCTGCACACGCCAAATGCGCATACACTCAGACACAAAAGCAGTTCTGTGGGCAAATATATATGCAAACAAATGCCACACAGATGCCCGTGTTTGAGCATGCTGATGGGCACAGACACACACACACAACTCAGAACAATCCGTGGCACACAGACAAAGATTATTGCCATACCCCCAGTAAGAGTGTTGTTCTTTACTGACAATGCTGTGTGTGCTCTCAGTCCACACACACACACACACACACACACACACACACACACACACACACACACACACACACACACACACACACACACACACACACACACAGCACTGACCCTGCTCCTTTATCACACAGACACAATGGGCAGATTAAGAGGAATTTTGCCAGTTTGATGTGCAGGCAAAGGTAAGGATGTGATTATGTGATTACTACAGTGCTAAATTGCCTCGTTTTTTTTTTTCAAGTCCACTGATTTCTGTGAGGCTCTATATTAAAACACCCGAGACCTGACACATTGTATTACAAGGGACTGTTTTGAGGTATTTTGTGTTCTCCTTTTTGGAGCAAATTGTGAGGAGTTATAGATTGGCTATAATTTTGACATAATGGGACGACGATTGTGTTGATGGATGTGCTGGTTGTTGCCAGGCGGTACGACTTCAGGTTCAGGTTCTCTCCTCGTTTTTTTTTTTTTTTTGCTGTTCAGTAAATGCAGCGAAAGCACACGGTAAGATACGGAGAACTGTTGCGGATAACCTCAATTTGTAGGCTTCAGGCACCTTCATGTTGTGTAATATTATAGGTTATCATGCTGCAGCACCCATTGGAGCTAAAGAGGCAAAGTAAAAGAAGATAACAATACTAGATTGTAACCTGTTCTCCATATTTGAAATTGACCTGCTGTTTTAGAGTTTGCCCTAGACAACAACAGAAAAATACTTGGAGCAAAGTGGACCTGTATTATCAAGTACAGTGTTTCCTCTACATTCATTTAAGAGTGGCAGGCCGCCGCTCCTTCAATTTTCTTTTTCTTTTTTTTTTATTGTTGCAAATTCTACACCTTCACAACACCACTACTTCAAAAAATCCTAGTGGAAACACTGAAGTATGTTCATTTGAGACAAACAAGTATTGAATTATATTTGTTTGTATAAAACTATACAAACATCAGCTTAAAGACTGAAGTAGAACTGACAAGATAGACCAAATCTCTGCTGTTTGGAACCAGTGAGTAAGGATGGATGGGGTGCTCCGGTGGTCAAGTGGTCAGAACACATCCCATACAGGCACCGTCTGCCCCGAAGCAGTCGATCGCTGGTTTGAATCCCGTTCCATCTTCACTACACGCCATTCCCCCACTCTCTCTCCTCTCAAATAAAGGCAAGTGTGTCCTTAACAATTACAGAAGAATCAGGATGATAAAGATATTGAAAGGAGTCTCTGAACCTTGAGAGGAACATTCAGCCTTCTAACATGTCAGACTAACACAGTGTGGGATCCAGGCCGATCCTCTCTCCTCTCTGACTCCTGCACCTCATTGGACAGATCCAGTGGGTCCAGTTAGTGATCCAGGCTGGTTGTTGTTATTCTAGACATTCCTGCTGAGGGATGCATTATCCTCTGTGGCATGGCGGCGGATTCTAGCATGTCTGTCACCCACCGACTCATCCCACAGGCGCTATCAGTGCTCAGCCTCTCACAGGCATGCATGTACACACTGTGTCCCACTCTCTTAATCCCCCCCCCTCCTCTCCTAGCTGCACCTCTTACTTATCCTTCTCTCTTGCTCTCCCTTTACCCTACCTTGTCTGTCCTTCCCCCTCTCTCTCTCTCCCTCCCTCTCTCCTCTGCCGTCCATACTATCAAAGGCAGTGGAGAGTATTATCACCCAGGAACCTTCCTCTTCTTGGTTTGGCTAATGCAGCTCCACCACACTCACACAAACACACTAAAAGGCACATACAATGTATATAGTATATATGTACACACACACACACACACAGAAGAAGCCGCCTTATCAGCGCAAACTGGCGTCAGACCCTCAATTAATTTAGTCATTAACTGAATCCCATTCCTCCTACTGCTGTTGCATCGCCATGACCCTCTCACCCTCATGGATTGAAGACGCTGCCAACACACACATGTATAACCCTCACGTGTGTGTGTGCGCAGCACACATACACACACATACATACAGATGCCAATTCTGTCCTTGCTCACTGACATTCATTTACATCCTAATGATGGAGGTACTCCCCTGTGCGATCATGTGACCTTTCACCCCTCCTAGCGAGTCACTTTGAGCACGTTCAGGTCTGTGCAGCCTATCTGCCACCAGATAGGGAGGAAGGGGAGGAAGGAGAGGGGAGGGAGGAGGGGTGATGGATAGGGATGCAGACAGGCATGGTGAGGAGGAATAAGAAAAGAGAAGCAGCAGGGTTATTAAGTGATAAGAAAGCACATGCCACTGAGAGCTGAGGTGAGAGAAATGGAGCTGGAATCCTCCCACATTCATTGTATGTGTGTGTTTTGTTGTTGACCCCCACACCTCTGGTTGTGTGACCGTGCCCCCCCCCCCTGGGCTACACCAGTACCAGTGGTGAGGCTGTTTACTCGTCTCACCAGCTCATTTCCTTTTGAGAGAAGCACTCGTGGCCCGGCCCCTCTCAGGCCTGATACCGACCCCCCCCCCCCCTTTCCCCTGCCGCTCGCCCATGTCTGTCTCTGTGCCCCCCCCCCTTTGCCACAATGATCTCTGCCACAGCAGGCTGCGGCGCGCAGTAACCTGACTCCATTTTGAAACCCAAGTGGTCTTGTTATGACTTTCTGACTGGTGGAGAAACTGATCTTGGCTGGGGGGGGGGGGCAGAAAGGGACAAACCCCCCACCCCTGCTCCCTTTCCAAGGGAATTCAGACTTCCACGGTTGGTGTCTCCAAATAGTGCTGATTTTGTCAGTGTTTTTGCAGTGACTGATGTCGTTTCCCTCCGTCTTCGTCTTGTATAACATGTCTCTCTTCTTTCCTCCTGTTTGTCCCCTTGCAAATTAAACATTTGCCCGTGGTGCTCTTTGTGGTTCTGAGTGAGCTGTGTGTGTTGGTTATTGTGTGCTCATCACGGCTTACGGGTTCGAGTCTGGTTCACGACTTGCAAGTCTGCATCAGGCTGAAGTGCTACAGTGTAGTGGTGGTGGTGGTGCGTCCTGCTGGTGTGTGTGGTGTAGAGGGTTTACACAGTTTTCCCTCAGACTCCTGTTGTTTAAATCCAACTCACGTCTGTTGCATGTCTTCCCCCACTGTCTTCCACTTGTCTGTGTAAATACCACATCGTAGGAATGTGGGACTCCGTCAGCAGTGTTAGTATCTCACTATCAGAAGAGAAATGCCACGCAAAAAAAGACTATAAAACACACTACTTGGATAAATACGGCTCTGAAAAGTCTCTTTTAGAAACTGCACGATACTTTAACACACAACATGTCCTAATTCATGCATGGGTCTAATATCCCAGTGTGTCCTGACCTGCAGGTCTCTGCTTTTCTTCTACCCTCAGCCACTCTCCTTTACAACCAGCCTCCATTCAGCTTCTGCACTACACATACAGTATGTATGTGTGTGTGTGTGTGTTTATATACATATACTGTATATGTCTATGTTTATATACAGTATATACCCCCTCCTTTGCCCATCCCCACCCCTAATTCCGACTCTGCCTGTGTCCTCCCCACTCCTGCCCAGGGGGCTCCATAAATATCATTTCATCCCGTGGAGCTGCTGACATGCTGCAAAGGGCCTACGATAAATAATTCATTCCCTTGGTGCAGGGCAAGCAGACTCCCCTGCTTAGGAGTTCAGCATGAGTGTGTGTATGTTGGGAGGTGGGTGGGGAGGTTGTGTTGGCGATTATACACACAGACATACAGGGTGAAAATATACTGACTGAAAACTGAATTTCTATTGAGGTGATGTGGATGCAGACTGGTTTGTCCTCTGACTGCTGCTTAAACACCACAGTCTTTTACTCACACATCTCCTTCTCTTGTCCACACAGTATATCTGTCTTTATAGCTGGTGATAACCCAACATCCCATCACCACTCCACTCCTCCTCAGCCCCAAACCCTTGCTCTCTCTCTCTACCCCCCATCGTGTCTCCATCGTTCACTGTATGCTGAATTCGGTTGATCTGGGGGGATTGTGCACGGACCATCACCTACCTTCTTAAAGCACTCGCTTGCTGATTTATTGATGACGCTTGAGATTATTAATGCCGATCGCCCGACCCCGTCTCACTGAAGCGGCGTGAGATCTAAGCCGAGGCCGAGAGACGGAAAGAGGCCGACAGTGAAGTGGGGCTTTTGAGGAAAAGTGGAGATCCACACCAGTTAGTGCTAGACAAATTCTAGTATAAGTTTCCAAACACCGACCTTTTATTTTAATAGTTGCAGTGTATTTTTTTGTTTTTGCTTTTCCACTAGCACTCGAGCGTGATGTCCCTCTAAGTTTCACTTTAAACAGATTCTTTTTTTTTCAGTTAAACATCTCCCACCTTGTATGAAACCCATAATTAACCAAGCCATACATGATATAATATAGTCTGATGTAATAATAATAATAATAATAAGGCCTGTGCTTGCGGTAATTACTTTTTTTTTGTTTAACAGAAGTGTGTTATTTCTGACGCGGTGTCACTTGACACTCGGGTCTGTCTTTATTAGAGACTTAACGAGTGTTTCTGCCTGTGAAACATCTTGACAGCTGCACAACTTTATCGACAGAGCCATAAAAAAGCTTGGTTACCAGTGAGCTCATATAAAGGGATGATGTATTGCAAATTCCTCACACAAGCCTCCAGTCTCAGTTTTTGATTCTGTTACAACAAGCCCTTGTTTCACTCAAGATCCCCCCCACTTGCTGGCGCTTTATAGCAGTGTTTTCTTGTTTGTCTGAAGTTTTAAATGAGTGCTACTTCAGCTAGACACACACACACAGAAACTGCAGGCCCATGCACTCACACCACAGGGCTATAGTAAACAAATGCAGCAATAGGAGCGAGCAGCGAGCTCTATGGCTGCAGGAAGGCAGAGGCCACTAATGTTTAGTGTCTCATCTTCGCCCTCCGCCCTCCGCCCATTCTAATGAATGCCAAGGAAGGAGAGAGAGAGTCATGGATTTGATTAGCCTCAAGCTGCAGCGTCTAATTGCCCCTTCCACCAAAGCCATATTGAAATGATTTATTCATCATCATGCTCCAAACAGTCCCTTGTAATAGGCTGCCACAAAATAGGATGCTCCATCCATGCTTCCCTCCTGTGCACTATTGTCTCTGTCACAGGAGAGGATAATGGGCGTGATGTTTCCATTGGTAGCAGGATGTAGGTTGATGTTTACAGCTCTAATGATAGTGGGAATTATTGTTGTTAAGCAGTCGGTGTGTGGAAGAGGAAAGGCTACTGTGCTGTAGTGGAGGGATATTGCCTCTCGTGCTGCTGCTGTGCCTGAGCTTTGCTATTGTTGCATCTGCAGTGACTGTGAAAGGCCTCACACCATATTAGACATACAGTTTCACACCTGATTACTTCCTGAACAACTGGTGTGTGTGTGTGTTTTCTCCATATTTAATTTGCAGGGGAAAGGCGCTTATCCCGGGCCAACCCTCAAGGGTTGATTTAAAGGCAAATTGCACACAGATGCCTACCCGGTATCTCCAGCGCTGGTAGACTGCTTGAGCCGGTCTCCTTTGATTTCTAAGCTAAGCAAGTTTATGAAAAGCTTCCGTCTCAGAATATTCTGCAAACTTTTTTTTTTTTATCTCTTAGCATCGGTCTGCTCTCATCCCTTATCCGAGAACACATTTGCAAACCACTGGGGCCACAATCGCCGTCTATACCAAGCAGAGGAGCCTCTTACATAGTTAGTTATGCTCTTTAAAGAAGCCTTTCAGCTTATCTTCAGCTATTTAAGCGCTCACGCAGGAAATCACATTGATTATTGGATAGAATTGGTGATTACTGGTCAGAAGTGGAGTCAGATTTTCTCTCGGAGTGATGCCTGTGCAGCATCTGGACTGTTTCTTTTCCACCCAACCTTTGCCTAAACCCCCAGGAACGCCAGTAAGTCACCTTGATGTCACAGGAAAACCGAGCAGCCCCCGAGAGGATCAGTTTAACACCTAAGCAAATCGGCTTTCAACAGAGTTATATTAATATGTTATTGGCCACCAGCTAGCAGCAGGTTAAATATAGGATGCTGGTGGCGTGGGGCTATCGAGGTGACCCTGTTACTATTCAAAGGGGAAACAAGAACCCGAGCATGTTGGCTCAGTTGGCTTGCTCAGAACTGGCTCGCATGTAGGCCAGTTGTGTGTCCTGTTGTGCACAAAGACTGGCCATATGGGCTGGCTAGCCAGGCGGCTCTTCTCATCCGGATGGCAGCGTATCCCAAGTAGTCTGCCTTGGCCCTGCAGGCCACCGTGGAATGGAGTTCAGAGAAATGGCAAGGGCTTGTCCTTCTCTTATTATCATCTGCTTCTGTTTCCCTCTGACCCCCCGCCACCACCACCACTCTATCCTTCTGCAGTGTAGGGCTCGGATCCTGTAGGCCAGATTAATGCTCTTCCACAGGCCTTGACTTAATCCTCAAAAAGGATTGTTCTAAGCCCTGACAAGGTAATATGGCCTAAACAGATTGCACCGATGCACAATCAGAGTTGCTGTAATGTGACTCTACAAATCTGGGTGTTATTGCATTAGCACATTATCCTGTAACCTTCACAGGTCTACAGACGGTGCTGCTGTTCAGGTGTTCTGTTTTTTTCTTTCTTTTTTAATTCTTACAAAATTTGTAATCTACTCTCTTTTAAACGGTTCCATTCAGTGAATTCAGTGAATGCACTGAGAGGGAGCTGATGATACCAGGGGTGATAAATGCTTATCAAATTGGAAGTGTCTCCCACCATCACATTACTGTCTGGAGCGGCTCCATCATTGCAGTCACAGCTGCCAAGTTTAAAACTGCTTCCAGAGGAAGGAGCGATGGCTGGAGGGTGGCGTCAGGAGAGAGCGTCCTCTACCTACATATAAGGAAGTTTTATACGTTTTATTACTGAGGGTCATTTTTAGTAAATGTTGGGTTAGTGAATTGATATGAGTCCAACCTCCTGGTGGAACAGGAAGGAACACACTTAAGGGGATAGTTTAATATTTTGGCAAATTGGCCCATCACCATAATCCCTATAGTTTTATGGGTTTGTTACCTTTGATTGTTGGTGCAAGGTATTTTTAGAATGGTGGAGCAGAGCTGCTGATGTTGCTTTTTTCTGTGTGTGTGTGTATGTGTGTGTGTGTGTGTAAACCCTTGTTTCCCAACTTTGGCACCACTTTTTCCTTCTGATTAGGAACAAGTCACGGACAATGTCAGGCTGCAGGTTGGTTATAGCAGTGAAAGAAAAGCAAGCGATAACTGCACAGGAAATGAGAAAATGAATGGTTGGACACAGACCATGAAATGTCCGCCTAATGCATGCCATTTATTTATGTGTGATTAGTGTCAGCTTCTTTTTTTTTTTACATGCTGGTTTTATTTGGCTGAAACAGGCACAGAGAGACGAGGGCCAGATTGATTCTGAACGAGATGTATCGGCCGGTTAATGAATCTGGTTAATTGACTGTGTAAGGGGTTGCGGGGGGGGGGGGGGGTGCAATAACAGTCAGCCGGTTAAGAGCAGCAGCAGCAGCAGCAGCCTGCTGAATGCAGCCAGCTCATCCATGCTTACGTCACTCTGCTCTTATTGATCTTTTTTTTTTCCTCCCAAAATGATTGTATGCAGAAAGGTACGATGATGACTGTGATCATGACGGTCATTACTGCTCCATCAGGACCGGTGGGGTGTCTTGACTCTGTTGTAAAGTGATTAGCCTCTCCACTGAGAGTGTAGAAGGGTCCCGTTGGGCTTTCCACCCCGTCCCCCCCTACACTCTCTCCTCTCTCTTTCTCCTCCTCTGGGACTGGAGCTGACAGCTGAGTGAGACAGGTGGAGACAAAGAAACCTTCACCAAAAGGGAGTTGCGGACTCCTGTGCCGAGGAGACTGCTGCTGTCTGCAGTCTCTCCCCTGCTCTCCTTCTTTCAGGTGATGGTGGGGGGATGTGAGGGGTGGGGGGACTGTTTTGAAAAGGTTCTGCCTTTCACATGACAGCGTTTGAAACGCGGAGCTTCCGACTGCACAGTGACGAAGGAAGGAATCCGCCTTCCCTGTTCTTAAGTACATATCTACGCCCACTTGTGCACAGCTTGTAAATGCTGTCTGAGGCGTCTCCCTGGGCAGCAGCTACTGCTTCCTCTCTGCTCCTCTTCCCATCACCCCACTATGGAGATTTTATTACCCCCTTGTTTCCCTGGATCTCCCAACTACCCTCTGAATTATAGAATCCCCCCTCCTCTCCCAACACTCCTCTTAATCCTCTTTGTTCTCTGTTTGTTTGTTTGTCAGCTACTAGGTTTATTCTGCTTGTATGTGTTGCTCTCTGTCTCTTTCACCCATTGTATTCTACTGTATTCTTCTCTTTAGTTTGTCTCATCATTCCTTTTCTCACTTTCCCTCCCACCTTTCTTGCTCCAGCTCAATAAGCAAACAAACCCACTTCCTCTTGACACTCGGCTCCGTCGCGGTGATTCGCTGTGCTTGTCAGGTCGAATATTGAACGACATTGTGACCCCCTGTCAACAAAAGGAAGGCTCCGGAAGCCGGGGGGCGGGTGGCGTTATTTGTGCGTAGGGCGGATTATCTCCCCCACACGCCATTCTGCCTTTCCTCATTGTCTGGCGTGAAACCGGCATTCAGGATGCCGATGCCAGGATGGCTCCCTCGTGGCATCCACAAGGCGTAATGCCTGCCATGCTTTACCCAACTTGCTCCAAACAAAAAGAAAAACGGGGGTAGCCTATTACACACGTGACATTCTCATACAGACAGCAGTGTCCTACACCTTGCCTGTCTGCTGTCCTTGTCTCACTGACCCTCTGGACCATGTCCAACACTGGGTGAAGAGGGAGACTGGCAGGAAGGGCCTCCCTCGTGACGGCCTTGTCAGGTGACCTTGTTTTGGCGTACTGTCAAGGATGTAAAGCCATGGAACATATGTTTTCCCAGCTCCTGTATGAGTGATTGCATGTGTGTCTGTGTTTCGAATTCAGCACACGTCATTTTTATGTCTGAATGCCTGCGCGTCTGTTTTGGTATGCGTGATGCTGCCTCACCGGCGGACGGACAGTTTTCAAAGAGGTGCATTCAAGCTGTGGAGAGACAAAGAACACACCCAGGTAAAAGGTAGATTTTTTTTTTTAAATGGAGATCGGTGTCGGCCAAAAAGCGAGGAAAGACCACCAGCACACCCGTCCTCCTGATGACACCCCGTCGAGCTGCTGTTGGACGCTGTAATCAATGACGCAGCAGGTGTCTTAACCCTCATTGACACAGGTTGAGACGGCTGCACACAGTGTGTGCTTTTCAGACGTGACGCTTCTGGACACATAAAATTAGACTTGTACACCGCACACACTGTTTGTTTTACAGCAGCTAATGAGATGCAAATGATCATGCATGGGGAATTGGGGACCCCGAGCCACAGGAGAGAATGTAGAGGGGGGGAAGGGGATGCAGCACATGTGTGTGTGTGTGTGTGGTTGTGTGTGTATGTGTGGTTGTGTGTCTGTGTGTGCACGGTGGGACATTCTTAGTCTGTAAACCCGACAGACAAACAGATTTCACGGCAGGGAGCAACACGGCATGTCAAAGGTGTCATGCCAAAATGGGATATCACACCGGTCTAGTGGTGCAAAATTGGGAGAGCTGCCGTATCGCTGGATGCTTTCCACACTTTCATGACATTAGACCGGGCCACACGCTCCCCCGGTGGTACCGAGAATGAAGACGGGGTACAAAGGAGCAGGAGGAGCTATACGGAAACCTTGGCAGTCGATGCACTGGGCAAGCAGAAGGCTTGTCAGCTTCTTTACTCCTAACACAGTAGCTGCAGGCTAACAAGGTTGTTCTAAGTAGGATATTGGCTGATTCCTGAGCTGGTTTACCCCCATAAGAAGAAGAAGTGGGTGATTGAGATTGGCTGCAAGCAAAGTCAAAATACCATAGAATCAGAAAACATCAAGCGTAAATGTGAAATGTTGTTTAAGCACTGATTTTCACAGTTTAAATGCAGGAACCAGGTAATTACCTGGCTACATGCAAAACCAGGTGACAGCGCAGCCCACCTGAATGAGTGCAAGCTATGTTCATAGATATATTTTTTTCAAGGTACAGGAGGATGAGTTGGTTTTCTACTAGAATTGTATCAGACTCAAAAGTATTGGAACAGAGGAAAGAAGATCTAAATGTTATTTTCTTTTCAATTTTTTATCCTATACTTTTTCAATATAACATCATAGTGACTGGTGACATTTCATCATTCACTATAAAGAAGGCAGAAGCATTAAAGCAATTCTTACCGATCTGGCATTTCACTCAGCACAGCACAAACATTTGAAAATCAACAGCTCCACCTCCCTCACAAGTCCCACCCACCTCTCCCTCCTGCCGCACCTCCACGTGCCCCCTCCCTCCCCGCTGCATGCGTTGGCATGGCAACGGTAAACAGAACAGGAACGCGAGTGAAACGGGAACAACACAAACAAACACAACACCGGAGTTTTAAACCGTATAAACGGACTGATGATCACTGATGAGTTTTATAATAAACTGTTGTTAGCCTACTGCTACTGGAGACGCAGGGGAAGTGATTGTTACAGATTACAGTTCTCAACGAGCCGGGCTGGCGGCCGGACCAGCGCCACCTGATGCGCTGGTTCAGGGCCAAAATAAATCCAGACCGAGCCGAGTTGAGCCGCGCCGGTCCGGAGTTCAACCGGGTCCGGACCGTTGAGAACTCACAGAGCTAACAGTAGCCTAGCCCCCTAGCCGTTAGCACTGGATGCTTTATAGACACATGTGACTTCCTGTGTTTACGTATCACTCGGGGCTGATCACTATCAACGTTACAATATCAGACATGAAACTCCGCGACCAGCTGCGGCTGCAGTTATTGGTCTTTTAAAAAACTATTTATTTCCAAAAACCTTCTTTCTAGTGTGTGTTGTGACTCTAGTCTCCTCTGCTCATGTCCTGCTACTGCTCTGTCAATAAGCGTTCTTCCTGGTCGGGAGGGGGGAGAGGAGGAGAGGGGTGCACAAAGTGATTACATATTAAGTAGGTTCGGTCGCTCGTCAAATCTTATTAATCGAACCGAATAATATTATTGGTCAGACTTTTCTCAGAATTATATGAGAATGAAAAAATGATGAGTTTTTAACCCTGTTGGGTTTCTCTTACATTTTAATGTATCATCAGATTATTAATAGCATTTTAACTTAGACAAAGAAATGTGCAAAAGTTCCAGAAAGGTAAGTAGCCTATTGCTTTAACATTTAAAAAAACAAAACAAAACAAAAAACAGGCTGAATTTCCACACGCTGACATTCAAGTGTTGGTTGTGTGGGCTCACAAGTTAACTTTGTCTAATCTCCCAGACAATGGCTGTAATGGTGTGACAGGGCCTTTGGCTTTCAGTGTCACCCATCATCATGCATGCGTAGAAACAGGCTGGCAGCTTGGTGCTTTGGGACCTACTGCAGTGACAGACGGTGCATTCAAGGGGATGGACTGTGGCACGCTGTTTTGACCATAATCTTGTGATGGGCTCCAGAATGCCCCCCCACCAGCTCAACAGATATGTGCCATAATTTTGCATAAACCATTGAACAGCTCATCTCACATCAAATCTATCAGAGGATCTGATTTAAAAGGTTGGGTTTTGTTCTTTGGTCAGTTTATAGTTTTACATGGAGGAGATTTATCTGTGTAATCAATTGGAAGGAAATGCACTTTTTTCTCACAGGTTGTGTCGATATTGTGCATCATATTGTCCTTTATTAATCACTAGGGCTAGTTATAACTTCTGATTTACTGAATCTATTTGATTCCGATTCACAAGGTTTCAATTCGATTGCCTATTCGATTCGATATTGATTAATTTAGAGATATACCAGTTTTGTTGGCAATGAAAGAGATTTTCACAGAATTAATGCTGCAAATTGTACAATGATGTAACTCTCTAACCTGGTACATTATTAAAAATATTAGGGTTTACATTAAAAATTGACCCAAAAGCATTTACATTGATGCACATTTATTTAATATGACCAACAACTGAGGTTTTTGTGTAAGCCCTTTTGGGTTTCATACCTCCCCTTCGCACATCCCAATCATAATGATTGTCCATCCTATTTTAAATTATTTGTTTGTGCAAAAAACAAAAAAACAAAAAAAAACACTCCAGGAGTAAAAAGTGCAACTCTTCACTACAGTCATGTGTGATAACTCAAGTAGCGTACTGCAATCAGCAGTAAATGGACACGACTATACAGCAGTGCACTGCTCTGTGATCTTCTGGAAGGCATAGCCTACATAAAAACATCGATTTAAGGATTTTATGAATCGATATGAATTGGAAGATTTTTTTTTAAACACAGCCCTGTATGTCACTGGCAGTACGTCTCAGCAGTAGTTGGAGAGTCTTGTCATCACCTCACCTCACCATTCCAATAAAAATAATCTATTATTTCCTACTTACTTGTCTCAAATCCAGTTTACACAAGATTTATACTCTCCTTCCCCTTCATAGCTGCGTTCTCATATTGACCTTAATATCACTCACATTTATGCTTAAAAGATGTCACCAGACCCATGTAATGAGAGTAGAAGAGATTGTGAAACCACACAGGGATGTCTAGGGTTACTGGAAATTTATAGCCACTCCAGTGTCACTCCATTGTGTGGCCATAAATTGTGGAAACAAAATTGCAACGCAGCTATTTGTTATTCATTTTGCAGCTTTATTTGAGGGCAGGGGGAAGAGCGCGCCGGGTCCCGTGGGGCGAGCGCTGCACAGGAGTCGTCTGGACATTAGTCTTGATCTGAGCCGTGTTAGACTGAATGTCAGGAGTGTTTGTGTGGTTCCATAGAATCTAAATGAGATTTATATTGCTGTTTTATTCTTATTTACTGGCGTGCCCATTTTTCATTATCCGTCCACGGGTGTGTGTGTGTTTGTGGATCCGCAGACACTCAATTGGTCATTGTGTTCGCAGCCACTACGACTACGTGTTTTAATTAATGTTGATAATTGGAACATCTCGTTTGTGTGGGAGAATGTGTGAGATTGTGTTGGAAGCTCCATAGTGGCTTCTTCTCTTCTCCTTTTCTTTTTTTTCCTTTTTTAAATCAAGCTATTAACTGAAGTAACACAAACCCTTTAAGTGTCTAGGAGCAGCTCCCATGTTTGTGTTTTGTCACATCTGCAGTGATGCGTCTGATCTTTCTTCAAGTCTTGCTGTGTATATACTGTCTTGTGCGTGCTATGGCTTGTTGCGTGTTTGCGAGGTGAAAAGTGAAAGAGACTCGGAGACTGGGAAAGAGTTGCTCAGTCTCTGTTCCAACCGCCTCCCTCCAATTTATAGCTCTTGGAGAAAGATCTGTCTGACAAGAGGCCTGTAATTAAAGTTGAGAAAAAAAATCTCCCCAAATGCTCTCCAGGGTTTTTTTTTTCCTTCCTCATTTTTTTTTTGGAAGACTTAAAGGAAGAAAAGGCTTTTCCATCTCCTTGTCTACTCCCCCAGTGAACGTCACTGGTGTAACTCCTACAACTTCAAACTTGAACTCCGGGGACTGTTGTCAGTGCAGGATAAACTTAATGAACTAAAAGTTACTTCCTGTTAAGTTGGTTGCTGTCACTCATTATTTGCCTATGTCAGTAACTGCAGCCTGAGGCGTCTTAAACACTCATGTCGCAGGTTGCCCCATGATGGTGTTGGACACATACCATTACACATTATGGGCTGACATTGAGCCTTGTTGATTGATCTCAACTATGGTCTGACTGCCTTTTTATGTTGAAATTTGACAGTTAATCAATGGCCCCATCAATAACCTCTCGGTACAAAAAAACCCTACGGCTCCTGAACTGCTACTCGCAGGTCTTTGGATGCTGTTATAAATCAATGGCCGGGTCCTTAGATACCCATTTATGTTTCCTGAATTGTTTGGATTTATTTGTTCATTTCCTGAGATCTGAGCGATGTGAGCCTGTGAGCGCTCCCTACAACCGCTTGTCTGGCAGATATTGTTAAAAACTTAATGGCGGTAACATTTTAAGGATCAGTATGATGTAACGGGAGCATAATGTGGGTTTTATGCTGAAAGTCTTTCAGCATTAAGATCGTCTTCATCAGCAACAGCAAAGGCAACGGCAGGCTTTCATCACTTTCACTTTCAAAGAGGGAAGTGTACAAATCTGTGAATTTGTTAATTAATGAATATCTTAACGCTGTAGCAGACAAAAGGCTGTTTATGCTGTTATGCTTTAAGTCAGTCACTATCATTCTTTACAGACATTTTTCATGGTGTCATGCACAGTTTTGCTCCTCTAAGCTTATTGCAAAGGTTCAGATCATTATATATTTAAATAATTCAATTATGTCTTGCTTGCATGATTATCTGTGGTGTTTTTATTTAGCGGAAAAGCCCATATGCTGCAACAGTTTAATCAGTGGACTGCCTCGTTTAACTTCTTTTTTTTTATCTCACCATGCCTTTATACTCCCTGGCTGACTGTAGGTCTCCTATTTTAACTGACCTGAAATCAGCACAAAGGAACAAAAGGGCAATGAAGATGCTTTTCACAGATATAGAGCTCTGTCTGAAGTCTGGCGGATCAAAGGGTCCAGCAGGACTCCTCCTAAGGGTGCATCAAGGGTAACCCGTCTGAGCACAAGTCCGGGAGGAGGAGAGCCCTTTATGTACCTACACTTGTAGAAACCCCTTCGTGGGGCAGGTAACTTGTCTGATTATTGTCAGAAGAAGTGCAGTCTTAGCTTGTTTACATGTCACACGTTGCTGAAAGATGCGTCTTTGCATCAACATGGGATTCCTCTCTAATTCTGAACCTGATCCACACAGTTTTACACAAGCCCGGGCGGACAGGAAACGGTTAAAAGCTGCTTACGGAGCGAGCGTTTAGTCTGCCACGGCGGACTGTGCAGCCAGTGGACTGGAGCAGGACTAGCCCGGTGACTGAGCCGAGCTGGCCGGCTGCCAGCAGCGCCCCACGCTGCAGACAATACCCACCTGTGTTAGGCAAAGGAGGGGGGCGGGTTGGTTGCGAGTGTGTGTGTGTGCGCGTGCAAGTGAATGCGCACACGTACACACACACAGCTAGTTATTTTGCTCTCAAACAGGCAGAACGTAGCCCCCCCCCTCGTCCTCCGTCCTCCGTCCTCCAGCTCTCCAAATGTCTATCAACAGGCTCCAGTTCTTGTTTTGGCTCATTGTGTTGGACGCCGATGTTTGAAAGCAAACTCGCAGATGAAAATTGAACCTGTTTTTTTGAGCTGACGAGGGGCTTACAGACGGACAGAGGGGTCTATTGGTTGCCTGTGTGCGCGCTTTCAAAAGGACGCTGCCCCTCACCGGTGCCAGACGCCCCCAGTCGGAGCGCTGCGACCCCTCCGCAAACGTGCCGGAGGCGAGTGGGGGGTGAGGGCTAGGGTGGGGTGTGGGTGGAGGGGGTCCCTGGGGGTCCTTACTCTCTGGTTACTGCAAAGAGGCTGCTGCTGCTGCTTGCCAGAGGGTCGCCATGGCAACAATATTTGATTCCTACAACAATGCCAGAGCACCACTCCCCCACACCTACCCCGCTCACACCCCCCTCCTCCTCCTCCTGTTCAGATCTACACACTACACACTCAGTTACACACAATGATGGACAGGGCTCGTGCGATTGGACGATTGCTATTACGAGTCGGGGATCAGGACTAAACGGTCGCAGTGGCTGATTCAAAAGAGGCCGACGATGCCCATGTGAATTAAGAGCTAATTTTTGTGTGATTAAAATGCTGCTTGCAAATTAATTTAAATCCCATAATTAATACCATTATATCACGAATCCTGAATACCATAACAAGTGTAATCTAATAAACTTATCAACAAAAAGTAAAGTGCGCTTTCACTCTCCTTGGGAAGAAGAGGGGAGGTCCAAGCCAGTGATCATAAGGTTTTAACATTTAATTTTTGTCTTTGAATAAAAAGCCAAATACAAACACTGTGGAAAAACGTCATATTATCATCTAATCGTGAGCACAAGAGGATTTACTGTGACTGGAGACAAGAATCTTCTAACAAACAACATTAAATATAAACATGAGACATGAGAAAAATCACATTGTGATTTATTTAGACAAATATTCCAACTGCAATATGAGTCACAGTTATAAAGGGAATGGCTAATTGAAAATTATGATAATGTGATTAATTTAAACAAGCATGTTCCCTTTACATCTAAAGAATTATGTTTATGGGTCTCTATGGCACCACAACGTTTCCTTTATGGTCTCTGTTGTGACACATATCACAATATTGGTAATATTTAGATTAGCTGTGCGGCCCTAGATGTTTCAAATATTCTGATAATTGTGATATTGTTCATAGCCAATTAAAAGCTTTTATTTATATAACCTTAAAGGGACAACAAGGAGTTTTGGAAAACAAAGTGTTTTCATACTACATTTACCATGAGCCTCCGTGCGCACGGTGAAATTCTTGGACCGGCGCAAGATGGATGTCTTGTCAAGAATGTTTTCATTCATCAAGAATTAAAGTCAGAGGAGAAACGCTCGCCCAGCGTTTCCGCCACTAATAATAATAACAAAATAACGATAGAAACAAAACGATATATTTATCGAAAATGGAACCATTAACAAGTGTGGGTAACGTAGATTCATCCACATTAATATGAGACTTTTTTTATTGTCGCAGAATTTTTTGTTCTGCCGCTGGAGAAACTCCTCGTTGTCCCTTTAATTTAACCTGCTAAGTCAACTGAGAATCAGTTCTTACGTAAGTTTGACTGAGATTTATTTCATCAGCGTTGATGCTTTTATTCTAAGGAAACTTTTTTGGCTTATTCAATCATCAGTATAATTTATACACTACATGCTTCTGCGCTTCTCAGTCTTTAACAGTAATAACGTAATTGGAATGAGTCACTCTTGAAAAATGTCTACCAGTAACAAGATTACACTTTTTTTTTTTTTTTAAAGAAAAAAAATCCCTTCAGATAAAGCAAACGGTATTTTTAGCATCTCCGTTGTGATGCTGATTGGAGTATGAGGCCAGGTGCTCAATCACACACTGAGCCCTTGAACAGTAATAACACACTGCTGGTAACATGTTAGCCTGCATGGGATCAGAGAGAGAGAGAGAGAGGGGAAGAGAGCGTCTCTTTGTGCCTGATACACCCGACTCTAACAGTCATTCCGCTGACAGTATAAATGTTTATTGGTGGGTTAGTGCTGCTGGAAGAAAAAGATGTCAAGACATGAAGTCTGTATTTTCTAAAGGCTGCGTTTGTGCCTATCGCAGAAGAAAGAACATGATGGAAATGTAGGCTTTGCTGCCTGATTGTGTGAGACAGTGGATGTACGATATGAGGTCGAGAGCCGTCATTTCACATCAGAAGAATTTATGGCCTGTCGTGTCTGTGTGTATGTTTTTGTTTTTTTTTTCTGTCTGGCCGTGATTTGCATGCTTCACTGTTAAGGAGACATGCTAGGCCATGCTGAGGATTGAACACCACTGTGTGCTGAGCCTTGTACTACTCCTCACAGACGACACCTGGACCCAAATTTGACATGTTGTGAGACTGTATTTTGATAGACGAGCTTTTCACAGTTGATATATTGCCCCGTTTCAGTTTTTAAACAGCTGATCGAGCAGTGTTTGGGATGTCCCTTCCAGGTGTCTAAATTAATTTACCCGACATGTCTGCTAACTACTTGTTTCAGCCAGTGAGATGTTTCTCCCCCTTGTGAGCTGATGAAACATAATTGCCGGTGGTAATTTGCTCTTAGAAAATGGGAAGAACAACTAATTTGAAATATGCTCTGCTGTGAAAATCAATAAGAAAGTCGTGAACAGGCGGAACAGAAAACACCACCACCATATGCCCACGATGCATCCTATGGTGTACCCGGTGCCAAGCCCCGGGGTGCAGGCAGGAAATGCCATATTGGCCTCTCAGGACAGTTAGATCATTGGCTGCACCCCTGGGGTGTGGACACATGGTCGCAGACTGCCTCATCCGCCTGTCTCGGTCCTTTGTCCTCCTGCTGATATGACATGCCGTAAACATACAAAAAAAAGGTTCTTTTGAACCTTTTCATCAAGGTTTTCGCCTTTCGGATCGATCGTCTTCGCCTTTTGATCAACCTCTCCTGTCCAAACACAAAGACAAATGCTTGGCAGATCAACTGTGAGATGATGTCAGACCTGAGCACAAAACACCTGTGTAATATGGACATTTAAAGTAACTCGGAGCCAGAAGAGAGGGCAATTTTCTTAATGGCAGCCAATTAGAGCGAGAGCTTGTTGCTTCTTACTCCACCGTCAGATGGAAGCCAAGGAGTATTACCTATATCTTGGCTATAGCTGGGTTGCCCTCGCTGGTCCAAGCAGGGTCCCCTTAATATGATTAGGACGGATTATGGCGTTGTCTGCACATCAAAAGAGCCAAGACCAATTATCACCATTGCCTTTCAACACAACAGCCGCTCCCCTCCTCCTCCTCCTTCTCCTCTTCCCTGCCCTCCATTCTTTTTTACGTAGAAAAAAAAAGGGAGAAAGCGGAGGCCAGACGTCTTGCAACACTCCAGAAAGCTCCACACTAATGGATGGATTCATCATTCATTCAGGCCTTTCATGTACAGTATTAAGCAGTGATGGTGCACAGTTGCCAGTGCTTTGGCTAGTCCCTAAAATAGATTGAGCGTCAGAACTAATTATCCCGGTCCCAGAGGCGTGTACAAACAGGTTCATATGACAGAAAATGTGGCGCGCTCTAAGGCAGTCAAAAGAGTGGGAAACGGAAAACAAGCGCTCCATGCCTCCAGGTTATGTTTGTGAATATTTATCTTTTCTTCTTTTTTTTTGCAGGTTTTAAAATTTCTCTGCATGTTGTTGTAATAGAGTTTGTGAGCAGGGTAGGGTTAGCTTTGCACCGTTTTGCTGAGGTGCCCCATTACCATAATCCCCCTCGTCAGAGCGGGTCTTCCATTACCCCTTTGTGCTGTCTGTGCTCATGACAGGAAACCAAATGAATGTGGATAAAAGTAGTCCCCGTGCCCCCACCCTCCCCATCTTACTCACAATACACACACACACACACACACACACATAGCTTTGCCAAATTACTCTCATAGTTTTCACTTTTCTCTAAAGTGCCAGAGCCTAAGCGCTTGAACAAAGGTGCCCCCCTGGATCCCTACCACCCATCAAAGGCAGAGTTGGAGTCAAACCAGAGTCCTGTCAGGAGTCAAATGAAGCCATTAAAATCCCTTTTTCCACTGCCCCGACATTCGCTTCCGTCTTTGTGTGCAGCGTGGAGCTGCTGTCTGCACCAGACGAGGGCAGGCGTAACTCTTGTTGCTTACTCAAGGAACTATTCCAGACAGTAGCAAACCCTGTTTCTTCTTCTTCTTTGTAATACACAAAAAAAACGTCACACACTAACATTTCGTTGGACTGCCTGTAGCTTTGATTACAGCACGCATTCGCTGTGGCATCGTTTCAATAAGCTTCTGCAACGTCATTCACAACATTTATTTCCGTCCAGAGTTGCATTAATTCTTCAAGTTTCTCAATAGAGTGAAGGTCTGGAATTTCTTTCTTGAAGATGATGGTTCCCCACTCTCCTTCCAGGTTTTAACCCAGTTTTAGTAGTCTCAGCAATCTCCTTAGATGTTTTATTTGCTTGATGCCATTAATTTGACCCTTCAGAAACAGATTAACATCTTCTCCACGACCACAGGATGTGTCTTCTGACATGGTGGAAATTAGACTACATCAGTTAGTGTTAGATAAGTTGAAACATAGCTGAAACATAATCATCCATGCAGTAATTATCCAATGGGAGGCTCTTACCTATTAGCTTAGTTAAATCCAATTGGTGACTTTTTTTTTTTTGGACAGGCAATGTAGCTGTGTGCCTTACACCACAGCCTCAGCATGGCCCGAATATCTGATATCTGAATCTGATATCTGACTCTTTTCATGTATTATATTTTTTTGGCATTTTTGCCTTTTTATTAGATAGCACACAGTAGGAAAGGGGGAGGCAGAGAGAGGGGGAATGCCATGCAGGAAAGGTCTGCCCGACGCGGGATTCGAACCGGGGACGCCTGCGTTGAGGACTGTTAGCCTCCACATGCTGCGCCACGCGCCGCCCCTGATATCTGTCTCTTTTGCCGCTTGGTGAAATTGCCATGTTGAACCTTGAGGAGATGGAGTCGTCAGCCTGAGGGAGATTACAGATACAAAAACAACACTTTGGAGAATGTCAGATCATTTTTGAATAAAGCTTTGACATAGTTCAGCTGGGTGTAACCAGCGAAACCCAGATGTAAACAAAGGTGTCCTGGGATACGTCAGTGGATATCTCCTCAGTGAGACCACGTCTCTCTGCCCTGTACATTGGCGTTCCTCTTGTGTTTACCTTTGTCCAGAGTAACCCAAACCAGCGTCGCAGAGTGGAGCTGTTACCTGCCTGCGAAAGACAATTCTGCTCTATGTTCTGAGCTTATTCCAACGGGCAGGCTGCTGCTCCTGGTATCGCAGCGCCGCAGCTGCCTCTCAGCATGTGCACTTCCAGCTTCCCTGCAGAGCTGTGGTTTTAATCACAGAACCTTTTGCAAGCCCTGGTTGCGATTTTTTTCAATCCACTTGGGCACTTGCCCCCCCCCCCGTATTGTGTTTGTACACACAGGACACCTATGTCCTATATTAAATGCTCCGGGTCTACCAGTAAAATCCATGGCAACCGTGTCAGCGCGGCTGACATCACTGTGGGCTACTAACAGGTGAAACACTCAATCACAATCCCCACAAGCATGTAAACAAGAGGCTGGAGTGGCTTCCTCACACTACATACTAGCGCCCTGCCTTTTGGCTAACCTGCAGCCTGTAAGGGCAACATTAATAATTGAACCAAACACTCAGACGTGATAGAGCGGACAAGGGAGCCCCAGCGAGGAGCACTCACTCCGGTCGAGAGAGCTTATTAAATATGAAAACTATTTGTGGTGACTAACTCTATTTTTGTTTTCCGAGAGCTCAGGATCCTTGCGGACTGCAGCGTCGCCGTTCGTAGTAGGGCCCTGCGAGGACGCTAAATTGTTTGATCAGGAAGCATTAAGCAGGAAGTGACTGCAGTCTGGATGTAAATTGACTCCCTCTGTTTGCTAGTGCAGCGGCTCCACCAGCAGCGGATGAACCTCCACCCTTTAATTTAACATCTCCGTTGTTGTCCCAATTAATATCTTTAAGGTTAGTTTACAGTTTGTTTGTACTAGTTGTTTTGCTGATGGCTAATCTGCATCGCTGAAACAAATAGGTCCCAGCAGATGTGTACTCTATTTAACCTCCGTCAGCCCGGCATATATTCAGACGCACACACAGAACCAACCGGGGACAGCAGCTACTTGTGTATTTATACATTCATGGGGGTGCTCCTGCGTGCTCCGTGGAAAACATACACACACATAGACACACACACACTTGCAGGGGCCTTGTGCTGAGGATTAGATGGGTTCAGGGCCAGAGCCCCTCTGGTTGCTGCTCTCGCCTCGGTGTGGTGTCTGGGCCGGTTGGTGGGGGTGTGCGTGAAACCCTCAGGGGGAAAAGACTGCACTGCACACAAATCATTACTGCTCATCAGTTGCTGCCACTCAGCTGCTTATTTACTCAGCAGCTTGGTTTGGCTGAGCTATACAGACACACACACACACACACACACTTACAGAAACATACCTCATTATACATCAGGACTGTGGGTAAGAAATCACTGTTGTTTCTCAATGATTTGTTGTTCGGGGGAGGGATGTTTTGTAGTTTGCGTGCACTGAGTGGGTCAATACCTCGAGCTGAATACACACAATTCATCACAACTTCAAAGTCTATTCCCGACGCAGTCTTCACAACAGATGTCAGTTTGCAGTTTTCATTTGGGAGAAGCCAAGCCTCCACATGACGGAAAAGTGTTGCTTCAGCAATACACGGGTCCCTGTCTAATACCTCTCCAGTGAATTATTTATGACCGCTGTATCACGTAAACTATACATAGCATATTAAAGGAATAGTTCAACAAAAAATGAAATTCAGTCATTATCGATTCACCCTCAGGCCGGTTTGTAGTCCACCGAAAACCTTGTATGAGAGTCAGTAGCACCAGAGACAAAAAGGTCCCTAAAACTACAAAAAAAACAATCCAAGTGTCCTGAAGAGATATAGTCCAGAGTTTACTGGAAACAACATCATTTAGGACATTTTACAGCCTAAACAGTCCTGTATTGTGCTCTGACGTTGTAAAAATGTCTTAATTGACGTAGTTTCCAGTAAACTCTGGACTATATCCCTTCAGGACACTTGGATTGCAGCGGACGAGCAGTGTGGAGGAATATAATTGTGTAGTTTATGGACCTTTTTTGTGTCGGGCGTTATTACTCTCATATAAAAAACTACTCCAGAGTATTCATCAGCATGAGGGTGAGTCAATAATGACTGAATTTCATTTTTTGGTGAACTAATTCCTTTAACTACATAAATCCCCTCATCCTCTGATGCAGGTTTTACTGATAAGAGGGCTAAACACCGAGGTCCAGTAAGAACATATGACTGCCACAGTAGTGATGTAGTGACTTCACCCCGGCCTTATTGCTATGGCTGTTTGCTTCATAAGTGAGCACCCGGGGGGGGGGGTGGGGACTCCAACCAGATTGCTCTAGGAAGAGATTACATCTGCTGATACGTCTGTGATATACTGTAAACACTCGCGCACAAGCCCGTCATGCTTGGTGGTCGACTGTTTACACACCTTTGGCTGACAGATAAGAGGGAATTTCAGCTGCGCTCCGATCAAATCTGCCACAGGACGAGCCTGTGTCAAGTGCACATGGTCTCTGATTCCTGTGTTTTTTTAGATAGATGGAGAGGTGGGAGGCTGAAGGAGGGGAGGGGGAGGAGGGGCTCCCTTTGAGGGGGCTAAATCTGTTGCTTTGTGTTTGCGATGTGTGTGCACACAGACACACACATCGCAGAGCGGAGCCAAGATGCAATTCGGCAGCGCACAGGAAATGGGATTCATCTATCTAACTCTGACTCGGAGATGCAACAGCAATTGCACAGATAGCACTGTTTTGTCAGCTGCACGTTGCCAAATTGATTCTGATCATACGTTACACTCGGCGCAGACAAATGAGTCACCACCGAGGGAAACAAGTAACGTCTCTCTATTGTTTTCACTCAGCTGTTCTTTACACAGACAAACTTGCGGTAAGATGCAAGCAGCGACATGAAGCAGGAAATGCATCCAAGTCTGTTCCAGCTAGTTGGTTATAGTTTTTTTTTGGCATAATAAAATTAGTGTATCCTTCTCAGAAATGAAGATTGAGCTCTTCAATCGCCGCACTCATGAATATTCACACAAATAACTGCAATCTTTTATTTTCACCTCGAGAACTCAGTCTAAGAAACAGTCGGTGTTCATTAGCTCAGACGACAAGGTGACATTTTTCCAGCCGAATTCAATTACCGGCTCTACCTTTTTAATATCTTGCCATCGAAAAACATTTTGCGTGGAAATGTAGATAACGCACACAAGCTTAAGATTGAACATGCACTATATATTGTGTAGTGATATTGTTACAGTGAGAAATGATACCCACTGGGAGTCACGCCAGCCTTCTGTGGCTGCTGGGACAGAGGGCTCTTTTTTCATTCAGCTCTTATCTAAACCAGACTGATTGAGGCCACAGCCATAATTCTCTTAAACAAATGTGTTGATTTTTTTTCTTCCCTTTTTTGCTGTCTTGGAGATACACACACAAACAGGCCTGTGAGTGACGTTCACCTTGCTGTATCCTGCTGGATTTTCTTTTTTTTCTCCTTCTCCTCCCCACCTGATGTCTTGACTGCACAACAAAAAACCCATTACTCCGTCTTGTTGCCACATCACTGCGCCTCTTCCTCACCTGCAATATGATCCACATTAGCATCCGCACCGGCCCGGGCAGCTCCCGCTGTCCGAGGCCGACAGGACTGAGAGCAGAGATAAGCTCACTCCGTAATGAGTGTTCAGTCTCTGTTGGGCAGGGAACAGAAAGAAAGAGGCCCTGTCGTGCAGAGGCGTCAAATGGGTATCAACACAGGTCACATGCATGTACTTATGTCAGGCTCAGTCAGTCACTGTGACCAAAGGCCGATTATCTTTTTTTTTTTTTTTTTTAAATCCGGATGTGTGTGGGGATTCAATGTTTTGTTAATGGGCCATATTTATGCCATATACTCCAACTCTTGTTCATACCACCGGAGCACCACAGCAACTCTCCGAGCTCTTTTGTGGTAGTTAACACCCTCGGAGACTGGCACAGGTCTGCCGGTAGCAGTGGAACAAAGGCGCAAACAAAAGAAGTGTAATGGTTGAACAGAACTGCTCGAGTCATGCGAGAATGAACGCATGGAAAGCGAGGCCTGCCGAACGAAACAAGAGGTGGTCTCGGAGGAATGAATCGGAAAGAAAGAGCCAGGGGATCAACAGATAACATCAGTGCAAATAACTTCCCGCAAACCGTTCTGCTCTTAACTCAGATTCAGACCAGCATCACGCTGCAGTTTAGCCGGGCTGTATTTAAAAAAAAAGTTTTTACACACTCGCTCAGCAGCACTCACCTCAGCACTGCCTGTCTGCCAAAGGCCATGGCACAACACCCTCTACATCTGTCCACCGCTGTGTTTGAATAGAAACTAGGTTAAATCACTTGGTTCTGATTCTAAAGGGATAGTATAACATCTTGGCAAATTGTCCCATTGCCATAATCTCTATAGTCATAGCAGTAGGTTTTGTTACCTTTAATTGTCGGTTTTAGGTCGGTATTTTTAGATCAGTGGAGCAGAGCTGTGAGCTGCTCAGAGCTACACTACGGAGGCTAATGGGATTTTTTGGTTTCCCTCATCAAACTCATCAAATACACAATCCAACAACTCCAAAACGCTCTGGTGGACAAGTTGTGACCTGCATGTTCACCACGCTATGAGATAATAACAGAACGTTACCAGATGGAGTTGTTAGATTGTGTATTTGATGAGTTTGATTAGGGAAACCAAGAAATCCCATGAGCCTCTGTAGCGTAGCTCTGAGCAGCTCGCGGCTCTGCTCGAGCTCTGCTGTTTTAAAAATAGCTTGCACTGACAATTAAAGGTAATGAACCTACTCCTAAAACTATAGGGATTATGGCAATGGGTCAGTTTGCCAAAATGTTGAACTATCCCTTTAATATAAGAGCATAGACTGATAAGACAATATTTTTCCTCCTTGGTTCCTCAATCTTTTACTGTTCTGTTGCTGAAATTGATGAACAACACCCTATGAACAGTACATTTAACTGTAACTGTGATTACATTTTAAAAGGTGCTTTCAAGATTTCAGAAGGAGCCTGACAGTTTTGTACACTACAGTAAAAATATCTAGGAGACTTCCAGACCTTACATTATGCCTCACACAGGCTCTTCATTTTGTAATCTAACTACGCCCCTGGTGCAAACACTTAACCCCTGCAACCACACTTAGCTCCACTATTACTGACTTCAGATAGCATTCCCTCCTGAGCTCTCCAAGTTGCCCTGGATATTCTGTCCAGAGTTACACTACTTCAGTTTTCTTTTTTTACCCTGTCCTTTTTTTTTTTGAAGAGCTAACATCCGGTTTCAAGTAAAATAGTAATTGAGCCTCCCTCCCAGCGTTGGCTCGAAGGCTTTGATCTCTCCTGTTCTCCAGTGTTAAATGGTTTCCTCCAAATCACTGTGAACACACAGCGACTGGCTGCTCTTTTATCAGCAGCCTGCTAACAGCACCTCTCGCCAGCCACTTTGAAGCCACAAACAACTCACTCTGAAAAGAACAAAAAGGAGCAAAGGATGGCAACTCCTGCACGTGTGTGTGTGTGTGTGTGTGCATTTATGTATTCACGTGTATTTATGTGCATCAGGGTTAAGACTTTATAGAGTTACAGTTATGTGTAGGTGAGGGATTCTATGGCTACGGCTGGAGAATGCATTGTGCCTATATGTAATGAGAGATAGGATACAAGCTGGACACTGTGTAGAGACTTTGAGGATTTCTTTTCCTTTTCAGAGGAAAATAATTCTCTCCTTTTTTATGCTCAAGAAAGAGTAATCGTCCAGTGTAATAGTCTGTAAATGTTCACTGGGAATTAAAAAGGGGGGTTGACTGTGACTCAGCTTTCTTGTTGTAATTAGCAGAATTTTCATGCCGATGCTTATCTTAACAAGTGGAGAAATTGAGATAGTTTATAGATGTTTTTGTGTCTGGGGCTGGTAATTGGCATCAAGCTTATCAGAGTCAGACTGGCCACACTTGACCACTCAAAGGAGCCCAAGTACCAGACTGTGGCCCCCATTTATCCAGGGGAGGGGCTGGGGGTATGCACAGGGCAGCGCGGTGGTACAGACTGTTGGTACACATCACACACTCTTCTGATTCCAACATGTGATCTAAAGTCACATATTATACCAGCTTATTTTGATATAGTGCAAACAAGCAAAAGAGCCAAAGGGAGGGGTCGTCTCCATGTGAACACGGCACAATCTCTGTATAAATGAGGTTTCTGGTCAACTGAATAACTGAGTGTGACCTCTAGCAGACGTGTTCAATGTGCATCAATGTGCACTGCAGCTCTTCATAGGCAATGCTGCAGTGGTACCGCTCTTGTGTTGGAAATTGCACAGCACACAGCCCCTTTCCTTTTTGCTTTCTATTGTGATTGAAGGAAAAGCACAAAAATGACTAAATGACAGCAGTCAAGGACAAAATAGGCAAAGACCCAGACTTTGAAATCCAATGCTGATAAATTGCTCTGTGTTTGACTTTGCAAGGCATACTGGATTATATTGATTTCCCCTTTCCTCTCTGTGTGTGTGTGTGTGTGTGTGTGTGTGTGTGTGTGTGTGTGTGTGTGTGTGTGTGTGTGTGTGTGTGTGTGTGTGTGTGTGTGTGTGTGTGTGTGTGTGTGTGTGTGTGTGTGTGTGTGTGTGTGTGAGTGTGTGTGAGAGTGTGTGTGAGTGTGATGGCAAAAAAAAAAAAGAAAATCCAGGGGCAAGAGAATGCAATATTGTGTTTCATTAAAAAATCTATAGGATATCTCATTACTGGCACACGATTTTCTTTAGGATCAGGGCGAGTGGGAACGGGGTGGAGCAGGTGGGTGGCAAGATGAATGTTCTTTCCTGTCTCAGATGACTATCTCATCTTTTGTCGCTCATGGAGAAAGTAGGAACTCGGCTCAATCAGCCCAGGATGTCAACTGCTTCCTGGCTGTGTTTGCCTACTGATTTTATGACCGTATCAGATGACTTGTTTTCACATGCCAAACAAAAACACGTAAAATCACAAGATCTACAACAAATCTGGACATTTATTCCACATATTAGAGCTGTCACTTCAGTTTTATTACAGTATGGGATGAGCAGCTTGGATACTGAATGGTTCTTTCTGGTTTATTTTGACAATGCTTATTGGGTCAAAAGAAGATATATATTCTCATTCTTATTAAAGGGGTAGTTCAACATCAAATACACAATCCAACAATCCAACAACTCCATAACGCTCTCATGGACAAGTTGTGACCTGCACATTCCCCACGCTATGAGATAATAATGTAACGTTACGAGACGAGCCAGTTTTACAGGCAAATTCATGCAAAACCACTGATGCGCGTTCCCGTCAGGGGCAGTTTTTCGGCTCGTAACCTTCCATTATTATCTCATAGCATGGTAAATGTGCAGGTCACAACTTGTCCACCAGAGCGTTTTGGAGTTGTTGGATTGTGTATTTGATGAGTTTGATGAGGGAAACCATGAAATCCCATTAGCCTCCGTAGCGTAGCTCTGGGCAGCTCACGGCTCTGCTCCGCCAATGGGCCAATTTGCCAAAATGTTGAACTATCCCTTTAACCTTTAGGGACTGGGAACCCCATGGTTCAAATTGAGATGTACTGTGTGTGATTATTTGTCAGTATTTTCAGTGTGTAGTTTGTCTCCGCACCTGAGAGTTCACTTTAAAGAGCATTTTACTTAAAAACAGCAGATGCCTGAATCTGAGATTTTTTTTTGATGGCAGGCTTTCTCCAACAACCAGAAAAGGTTAGCCCAATTCTGCGATCCTGACATTAAGTGATGGTTTTAACCTTTCGTCTGACTGCTCTGTGGGCTCCCGTTTTAGCCCGGGAAACATGCTGTTTCCTGCTATTTTGCCTTCCAATTATTCAGCGAGAGGCGGCATTTCTGACGCTCCTCTCGCACCGTAGCCTCGCACCATCTTCTAAACCAGCTCTCACAGCGTGCCCGTCTGTGGTGCTGTCGTCTCAGCGGGCCAATCCTTCATCGTGGGCCCGTGGGGAGCCTGATAAGAGGGGGAATTTGAGCCTCAATCAGTGCTGGTTAATTATCACAACCGGGGGAGGTGAGAGAGGTTTCCCTGTCTGCCCAATCCCTCCTGGATCTCTGTCTCCCCCCTCTAACTCTCAGCTGCTGCTGGAGGCTCTTGTCTTGCATTCTTCAAGTGTTATCTCTCCCCTGTTGTGTGTGTGTGTGTGTGTGTCTGTGTTGTGGTCAGTCATTCTCAGAATCAAGTATTCTTGCTGATGTCATTTTAGTTTAATTATTTGGAATATTAAAATCATTTTATTTATTCACATAAGTGTCCACTTACATATAATACTTTATAATACAATGAAGTAGATTTAGAATTTGTAAATATTTCCTTATTTTTATGTTTATTTAGATGAGTTTGCTTTTGCAGGGGCTGTTTCCTGCTTTCCAGGCACACATGCACACCCTGCTGTTTTAATGATATTTCATGTTGAACAGGGAAAGACGTCTTGCTCAGCCTCATTATGATGTGTCCATGGTATCAAGCTTAATTAAGAGTTTTACCGTTGCGAGTCACTCATTTCAAAATTGAGAACACAGTTTGATTACGCTCACTCTTTTCACTCACATGGGCATGGTGCAAGAATACAAGTATGCATATTTCAGGGACACGGGTTCCAAATGTAATTGTTGTAAACGCTGATGAAAAATTTATGCTACGCTAATGTGTGCAGGGCATGATTGACTTAGTGAGGCGGGGCTGTGTCCCTGCTCACAGCTCAGTACGGTCTTTGGCGCAATTAACTGAGAGTGGAACAATCCCTCTAGTCCAGAAAATGTGTTTGGACCAGGCTTTTATAATGAACAGTCCAGAGATGATGGAGTTGTGGTCTTTTTCTGTTTAATCCTTCAGCTAATGCTTTATAAAAGATGTAAAGTGTTTGAAATCCTTGAAACAATGACAACTGTTGATCACAAACTCTCAGAGCTGAGGAAATGGCAGAAAAAATACACATTTTCACTCATTTTAAAGGGATACTTCACCCAAAATTGATAATTCACCAATTTTCTACTCAACGTCACACACTATGAAACAACTGTTGTAAACCATTGGATGTACGTGTATGATGTAAACACGGAAGAACATCTTGCAGCAAATCTTGCGTATGCGCACAAATATCAACAGAGCCACTGGGAGCTACTGCTACAACAAGGATAAAAACAGAGATCAAATTGATTTTTTCCGAACAATTTCTTAATGTGGCGGCTTCCAGACACTTGGGTCAGTACAGACAAGCAGTATGGAGGTATCTGGATGTTTCATAGTGTGTGTTTTGGATTCGATTTAAAAGTGAGCACTATTTGCTGTCATTATATGAAAACCCATTGCCAGCTGGACCCCCCTGGAACTCCTAAAGCGTTTTGATGACTCAGAAAGAAGAACTCTGTTCTCCAAACCCTTCCTTGGCATGACGGTGTGTAGATGATTGGTGAATTATCAATTTTGGGTGAAATATCCCTTTAAATCTACATTCAGATATATGTTTATACAAACAAGTCTTGATCAGAGCCTACATCCACTGAAAGCGACGGCCTCAGAATACTTGTTCGGTCTGAACCATAGTTGAGTATTTTTAGCCACCACAACAGCTGCTTTGTTGTGAACAGTTCTAGTTTTGGAGTTGGTTTTAAGAGGCAGCGGCAGTCTCATCCCCAGGGTGGTCTTCAGCCTTTCACAGCAGAGCAGGAAATAGATGTCAGTGTGTGTGGTTATTGGGAAAGAGTGATTAGGTGCTTATTGATTACTGTTATACCATTGCTTGTTATCATTACTGAATGCAGGATGCAGAGACGTCCAGACGAACACGGAATGAAAATGAAAACCCCTTCAGTCCAGAGTCTGCACAATGGACACAGATGATTATAGCTGATATTTTGCTGCACTCTTGCACTCAAAGCATTTGGCTAATCCTATTAACCAGCGGATCATTTGAGTAAGATCTATTTCTTCATCTGATTAAAAAGAGACTGATATTAGTATTACAGTGATGTTTTCTGGCAGGGTTCGGCCCATCCAAAAGCCGATGCTGTCGCAGCGTCCCGGCCCCGCCTCTGACCCTGTCGTGTATTCTCTGTGCCTCCGGAGTTTTACAATGGCAGGGAGCAGACAGGATGACAGAGGAAAAAATTGGATCCTTTACTCTGCCAGTTGAGCTGGTGCCAGTAGGGCAGCCAGTGAGTGCGCTACAAGCCCCAATCATTTTGTCCATCCCTTTATGACTTGGCCTCAACCTTTTATTTTGATCAGCTGCTGTGGGTGAGAATACCAGAAGCCGTATACTTTATCGCCGTTACCTCCTTCAGGTATGTGTGGCATCGACTCCACATTAACAGAGTTCTGACAGTAATGGGAATAGAGAGTTCTGTGTCATCTTCTTCATTATGTGCTTGTGGCGGTTTGACTGTCAGTGTTTACCCTCCAGCCAGGTCTTCTCTCTGGAGAGTGTGAGCACCAGCATCTCTCAGCCGTCATTTTAAAATGGAGAGGACTTTGTTAACATTAAAAAAAAAATCTAATGTTAATGAATCTGGCCTTTTATCTTTTCTATTACCCAGGAATGGCAACAGGTGTCTCTGCTCAAATCTTGACTGCTTTTCATGTCAAGTGCCCAAATTTCAATTTCAGTAAAATGAAAGGACGAGAGCTAGCGGCCTTAACTCGCAGCAACTCCATAATGTAATCTTTGAACTTGTGCTTTGATTACACAGGAAACATTTCTCTTTTTTTTCTTAAACAGATATATACCTCAAATAAAGGAAAGTCTTTCACAGCTCACCAGAAACCCCTTCCTTCCTCTAACGTTCAGTCTCCGGATCATTCTTATTTCCCTGAGGTGTTTCTTGGTGACAGATGGGCTTTAGGTAGGAGAATGGAGAGATGGGTGGTGGATGAAGGGTTCTGAAGGAAAAGAGAAAGATAGCGAGGGATGACGAGCTAAGAAAGTGTGGGAGGGAAGCAGAGACAGCCGTTTCCATTAGTGTCATTAAAGCAACTCCGGCGCTGAGGGTGGAAGGACAAACAGTGGAGGGATGGAAATAACGGAGAGGCAGCAGCTCAGTGAATGAAGCGCTCAGGTTCATTACAAAGCGCCTCTCCCCCGCCTCTATCTTTACCTGCATGAAAGGTTTCCATTTATCCTGGAGGTGCTGTTAATGATTTTTTACTCCTGGCCTGTTGTTTCCTGTTAAAGGCCTTAAAGCTCAGAGATCCAGAGATATAGAGTATAAGGAGCACAGAGCTAAGTTTGAAAATCATACATCACTCGTCATATAACTAGAACTTTCGAAGTGTAATAATGTATTACCATGTTGGAAATACCTGTGGAGTGTGTTTACTGTTCAGGGTGTCCAGGATTTCCTCATCCCCAAAGGTCAGACACCACAGCAGGGCCTTTGTTGTAGAAAATCTGACCAGTTTTCTAGAAGTGGTCTGCTCTGTCTCAAGAGCAGCTCAATAAAGAGAGTAGTCAATATGGCCGCTCTCAGATGGTGAGTCAATGAGGGAGGAGGCTTCCTGCTGAGCCGAGGGTAGAATAGGGAGAGAGAAGGGGGTCTTTGTGTGGAGAGCAGACTCTCTCCCACCCCCGTCTTTACTGCCTGCTCTGGGATACTACTCCTAACATCAGCCTCTTATGTACTCAGCTAAGTCAAGGCGGGAATGTTGCACCTTTAACCTTCCTCTTGTGTTCTGGTCACCACTGACCTGTTTTCAGGTTTTTAATGCATACAAGTACCACATAAATTTGTTTATAGCATCAAAGCTTTTTGACTTTGTCAGGAACCTCTATTTAAACATAAATTAAACCAAAACAATCATAAATTCTAAAATGCTCCGGTTAAAATTATGATTTAAGACTAAACCGACCCTCACACAAGAGATAGCAGAAAGCTGAAGAGGAGGGTTAAATTGATGACAAGGTGTATACTGACAAAAAAGGGTCCAGGGGCCCACACCAAAAATATTTAAACTAATATTTTCCTGACAATGTAACCAAGAGAAGAAAAACAAATTGGATGAAAAATATATGTTTTAGTGTATTTTACAGCTGATTTAAAACACGGGTCAAAACTGACCCTAACACCATAGATGGTAGCAGAAAGCTAACACAAGACGAAGGTTATTCCACCTCACTGTTTCTGAGTAAAAACGGCACACACATGGACCGACTTGATCAATGTCGGTGTGAAAAGGGAGAGCAGGCAACGTCACGCCTCTGATTGAGCAATACAGCTTCTAGCTAGAAGTCACCGGGGCGACATTATGCCAGCTCTGTTTGGTTCAGTGTAAACAAGCAAAGCCGCCGTAATGGAGGGTCTCTGTTTAAAAGAGGCAATTGAGAGACTTCCCGTCCAATCTGTAAACTGAGGACGTGTCTGCGCTGAATTATTGTTGTCGATTCCTCAGAAGCGACTTTGCTGGCTGCTGTAGAGTGTAGACGACTTCTCACAGTTTTCCCCCGAACCCTCTCGAGTAAAAGAGGGAAGGTCTGGAAGGCAATGTGGCCTCTACAGTCTGTGAACACATTCCTTGAATTTGCTCACATCTCACCTCGACAGTAAGCTTTGTAAACTGTGTAAACCTATGAAAACTGGCTTTTAGCACTGGCTCAAGATGGGAAATCCATCTCTACTTCCACATCTCCATCTCTCTCTCTCTCATCTGGGGGTGGGGGGTAGGGGGAGCAGCATATTGGGGCACCACCTTAAACTGGGCTCCCAAACCTTTTATGACTGCTGAGCAAAGTGGATTTGGGACAGCGGTAACAGCCCATACTTATCAAACAGACAACCTCATTTTCTAGCCCCGTGCTCTCTGCTCCCTCATTCTCGCCGGTTGCCTGCTATGGAGGTTCCTATTTTTCAAAGACAAACGGGGGCTTCCACACCGCCGGGCCTGAATGGATTAGACTTCCCACACCGTAATGTGGTTTCTGACACTTCCTTCTTTAACTGTGCAGCTGCGTTGTTAAAAGCCTGCGGTGTTTCAGCGCTAATGAATACTGGCAGAAGGACGTGTGTGTTCTGCACCGCAACTGTAAGAAACTTTTAAGGGGAAATTATTTTCATACTTTAGTGGTATTTTGGGGGGAAAATACAGGTGACATGTTGCTGATGAATACGTTACAAGACAGAAGAAGTTTCAGAAGTCATGAGTCAGACCTGTCTGGTTGAAAAGTTCATCTCATCTCTTCTTCATGATGTTGCCTTTTTGTCGGAGCCAATTTCAAGGAAATTAAATCTTAACTGAATTCTTGTCAGCTCCCTTATAAAGGAGAAGATTTAAGGCCCATGGCTGCTTTTATTCTGTGACGCTTTTGGTAACACACCTGATGTCTAAATGCCCCCGAAAGCAAAATGGTTAGCAATTTGAGAAAAGTGGAAATAAATGTTCTTTTCATCACCATATTGTTTAGTCTGCATGAAGTGGGTCCAGCATTGATCATACTCTATGATGTTAATGGAGTTTGGACTTTGGCCACAGTTGCATAATGTTTTGTTTTGCTGGTGTGTGTGTGTGTGTTTGTGTTTATCAGCCTGCAGTTTGACTGGTACTGATGGAATTAATAGAGTTTTTGAGGAAACTGATTCTAGATGGAGATAATGTAGATGTGGTGAGAAAGAAAGCCAGTGTAGTTGAGAACAAACCAGCTCCTTAGCCTGCCACCAACCCCTTTTGCCCCCCCCCCCCCCCAGACCTCTCTCTCTGGTTTATCGCAATCTACAGTCCAATCTTTCCCCCGCTGCCCTTGCTCTGCTGACAGTGGATGTTGTGTATGTGTGTGTGCAACCCAAAGCAGATGGTTCGCCATTTTGTCCAACAGTATAGAGCTGAAGCAAAGCCCCCCCCCCCCCCCCCCCCCGCAGCTCCTACGATCAGGGATAAAAAGCTGCTAAAGGCGGCTGCTTGGCTCTGATAGGATGCTGCAGGACCTTGAAGGCCCCATTCAGCCGGCTCCTCGGATAGAGAGCGGGCTGAAGATGGTCTTTTGACTGGCGAGGAGCCAGAGCTTCAGGCCCTGGAAGCTCTGCCCAGCCCACACACACACACACACACACACCCTGCTCCAGCAGCGTAAAAGCAGAGATGATTAAGCATGCCATGGTGCCTCTGGTGCAGGAGAGACGAATTTCCCCCACTGCTCCTCCACTCTGGTCTCTCTCCATCTGTCATGTACACCATTGGTAAAATACATTTTGCTGGGGTTGTCACATTGTGCCCAGTATGTACACTGGGGCTGCTCCCAATTTATTGATTTCCTGAAATCAGCTCCGCGCCGGTCTAATTTAAAACCACTCCTTTTACTTGTAAAACGTTTGAGTGGAGAGTGGACTCAGCTGGTTGAGCTCAGTATATTTTATTCCTCGTTGCTGTTTATTCACTCCAATCTCACATCCACCTCCACCTCGGGGGATTTTTTAGAATTAAATATTTTATGTTTGGGCACTTGTGCATCAGCAGATGGAATAAAGTTTGCTATCCTGAAATCTTATTTTGCACTGGTTATACATTTACTGTCGGTAGTATTGGAAACTTTTCAGTGTACTGTAACAGCTTGGCCTCTGTTAATAAAATATGGCACCGTTGCTGCTTTTTAGAGATTGTCAACAGGATGACAAGAGATACGTCTAAAAAAAAGAGGAAATTTTTGGTGAAGGGACTTTACGAATCAATCCGGCCTCGATGGCTCACACATAATGTCCAGGGACTGACTGACACTGTCCACTGAGACACTGTTTCCCTTTACTTCCTCCACCCGGGAGTTAGTGTGGAGATGATTGCACAGCTTAGTTTTGAAGGCTGTGTTGTCTTACATTTATTCCCTAATGTGAAAGTGGAAAATACCTTTTCAATGCAGTCATTTTCTACAGCATTTCTTCGTAATAGTTTGCGCTTTCAAGTCAACTAAGTGCACTGAGGACAAGCAGCCATATTGCCACTGTAATGGGCCACACATTACATCGCTTCCTTCTTTGGATCTCACACTGGGGACTCGGTGCCGCGAGGTAGAGAAATTACCTCCCAGTAGTTAAATAGCTCAGTCACTGACATAGCATCCCTCTCCTCTCTCGCCTTTTCTCTGTTTCTATCTCTTTCTGCCCTCGCTCTCCCCTGGAGACGTGCCATTTCCTTGGAAGAGAGCAGGCATATTTTAAACTGCATTTAACATTCAGACACTTATTTCACTCCATTCGCTGCATTATTAAAATACCTTCATACCTCCTTAATTATTTTTCGGGCTCTGCAGAACTGATAATTGGTGTTATTTATCTAAACAATACCACTGTGTGACTCTTAGGTGGGAGCACTTGAATAATGGATGAGGACAAATACAAAGCAATTGCACTTACTCCGACTTTGGCACTATCCATGTCAGTGCAATGTTACCATTTATGCTCAGAGGAAAGGGAAATGGCAACCGTGTTCCAATGTGTTTACTCTTTCACTGCTCCCTCTACTTATAATAAGGCCAGACGTGATATTAACTTGCCAGGGAGGCTAGACTGGGTTAAATCTGTCAGTTCCTCTCGTCCAATTCCAGCGGGGCCTGTGGTTCCGTAATGAAAAGCCTCTCGGAGTCTCTGGGACAGACTGAGGCGCAGTGGCTGAAAAGAAAGAATGAACAAAGAGATGTTTTGCTTCGGGAACATTTCGTGGAGTGTGTGGGGCACACGGAGTCCTGTAGCATAGCAGATTTGATGTTGTTGCGAGGGACATATAAAATGCAACGCAGTGAAGTTGAGAACATCCTCTAGTCTGTGTATTTTAATTCTCTACTGCAGAATAGTCTTTTAAAAGTCATTTGGACTCGTTTGTGTGAGCAGTTACTCACGCTGTTGTGTTAAGTTATACATCACAACAGGTCATGGTGGCACTTTTAAGATGAGAGCATCTGCTGCGAGCTTTAGATTTACACTCAGAGCAGACAAGCTGGTAGTACAGTCACGTAAATAATATCCCAACATTAGCATCAGCTGCTGTGAAGACGGAATAGATCAGTTGTTTGACATTAATACAATTTCCATGTGATGCATCGCTCACGGCTGCTCAGGCGTGAGTGGCTTTAGTCGTCCTCTGAAACATCAGCGTCCATGTTAAGCACCCAGGCCTAATGTTTTTCCTTTTCTCGACTCTCTAGGTTCAGCAGTGCAGCCCTTCATCCCCTTCTGGTTCACGGTGGAGCCCCAGGACACGCTGGCCATCAGGGGCGGCGCGGCGTTGCTCAACTGCTCGACCCACAGCGACGCGGCCACGCCAGCGCGGATAGAGTGGAAGAAAGACGGCACCTTCATGAGCCTGGTTTCGGACGAGAGGCGACACATACTCCCTGACGGGACGCTGTTCTTCAACCACGTGGTCCACTCCAAGCACAACAAGCCGGACGAAGGAACCTATCAGTGTGTCGCCACCATCGACAACCTGGGCTCCATCTCCAGCCGAACGGCACGTCTCTCTGTAGCAGGTGAGTTCTGCAGGATTCTACAATAACTCCTTGTTACCATGTTCAGTTCTCCTTCAACAGTACGGCTAAAGGGATAGTTCAACATTTTGGCAAATTGGCCCATTTCCATAATCCCTATAGTCATGGCAGTAGGTTCGTTACCTTTAATTGTCAGTGCAAACTATTTTTAGAACAGTGGAGCAGAGCCACGAGCTGCTCAGAGCTATGCTATGGAGGCTCATGGGATTTCTTGGTTTCCCTCATCAAACTCATCAAATACACAATCCAACAACTCCAAAACACTCTGCTGGACAAGTTGTGACCTGCACATTCACCACGCTGTGAGATAGTAACAGAACGTTACCAGACAGAGTTGTTTTAGAGGTGAATTGAGACTGCTTGCCGAAAAACCGCCCCCGATAGAAAAACGCATCAGCGGTTTTGCATGAATTTACCTCGAAAACAACTCCCATCTGGTAACGTTCTGTTATTATCTCATAGCGTGGTGAATGTGCAGGTCACAACTTGTCCACCAGAGCGTTTTGGAGTTGTTGGATTGTGTATTTGATGAGTTTGATGAGGGAAACGAAGAAATCCCATTAGCCTCCGTAGCATAGCTCTGAGCAGCTCGTGGCTCTGCTCCGCCGTTCTAAAAACAGCTTGCACCGACAATTAAAGGTAACGAACCTACTGCTATGACTATAGGGATTATGACAATGGGCCAATTTGCCAAAATGTTGAGCTATCCCTTTAATAAGAGGTGGTAAATTTATTCTGACAATTTTGACAAGAGTCGAGCCACTTCATCAGCAAAGGCATCGACCACCTACGCAGGTGCTGGATAATGAGTCCTTTCTCAGACACTCTATGACAGTGGTGGTTGATTGGTAAATGAAAAAAACCCTTATGTAATTGTTAGTGACCTCCCTCAACTCTCCCAGCTTAGCTCTACTCAGGGCTTCACCTTTAAAGCGTCTTATGAGCCACTAATATTGAACATACCCACGTGGGTTTTGTCATTAAATGAGAAATAAAAGTGGTTTCCAGATTATATATCACACAGAACAGCTACAAAAAGCAAACATTATACAAATAACCTTTATAGAGAACTCACAGCCTCCTGTCAGTGTTACCTATTCTCTTCCATAAAAGTATCTAGACTTGCTGAGTGATGAGTCTTATTTATGCCATCCCAGTGTAAACATGTGCAATAAAGACTGACTGACACACAGGTAATTAGAAATACTCATTTATTTCAGGCTTACCTGGACATCAGCCCTCCAGAAACAAAAGGGAAACCCTGCTTACACACACACACACACAGTGAACATTTGATTAGGAAGATGCGGCCCTGGATGCGTGGGCCGTCCATTCACACTGGTCGGCCAATCAGATGAATCCCCTGTAAGCCTTCAGTTAGGCTCAGATTAATTGTCAGTGTGGTGGTAACTGGGAGGTTAGCTAACACAGTGGCTGAGGAAAATGTAGGAACTGTACACACACACACACTTCAAAATTGGTTTATTCACTGCAAGTACATTGTCATCTCAAAATCAAACATTATTGAACAGATTTTCCCTGTATCGTACAGGTTATTATCCACCATAAAAGATTTCTTTGAAATGACTTTGCTGTAAATGCACACCCACATACCATGTCGGTGTGAAACCGCTTCTTTAGCTGCTCTCACTTGTATTTGTCCTTGAATTGCTCAGCCATTTGTACTTTCTCTTCTCTCCTCTTCGTTCACCTTGCTGGAGCCTGAATGTGTTGCCCTACTGGATAAATGCTTGTAAAGGGGTCTGTGTTTTTTCTTCTTTTTTTTTTTCATCACTAGTCCTACGATGTGACCTTGTTGGGTTGGGGAACAGTAAGTGACATGGGATTATTAGGTGTTTTGAGTCAAGCCGTGCTCTGAAATTCAATTTGCAGCTGGAGGAGGCACAGAATGCATTTGCTGTGCGCTTTCAGCTCAGCAGCGCTCTGCCAGATTTTAAGACGCTGGAGAGAGGCCTCTTGTTGACAATGGGATAGTACAGTATAAGCCTCTGAGATACCTTGGAGTGCCTGTGTGAAGTTACAGTCTGGCTCTGTTGCTTTTCATAGGCTTTTGAATCGCAAATTAATGAGGCAATACAATTGTGTTGGAGAGATGGCAAAGATTTTTCTCTCTTGACTCATCACTGTGAGGGATATCTGCTCAGTCTGGTACACAAATAATACACTTCACTGTCTGTTAGCACATGCTTATGTGCTAATAAACCCAGATGATCTTAATCTTGATGTGATCATAATTAATGTCCTGCTTTGTATGTGTGGTCGTCACGTAGCTTGTGACATTGTGGTCACCACGGTGATTCAGTCAGACAGAGTGTAAACTGTGTGTGCGTGTGAATGGATAAGCTCTGGTGTGATTGTGTACGTGTGTATCTTCAAATCTTTCTAGCCACAGCTGGACAGTGTCAGGATTGTTGCTGACTCAGGGTGAGGTTGGACTGGGAGCGTGCTGATCACGTGCACACATACACAAATGGATCAAGCAAACACTTAAATGAAATGGGTAACACTTTATAATAAGTACACACTATTAAGCATTAGTTAAGCATTAATAAATACTCTTCTTGTGGAGTTGTAGTAAAAAAGCAACTGGACTTCTTCTCTTCGCAAGTCCAGTTGCTTTTTTAAACTAATTTAAATGATTAATTGGAAAAAAGAATGAAATGAAAATGATATTTCATTCAGCCCGACAACAAACTTTTGCTGCGTTTGTGTCACATTTACGATTTAATTAATTTTAGTGCCTGTAGACTTTTTTTTTCATTCTTTCTCAGTGATTATTTTTTGATATTTGGCTGAGTTAGATTTTTATTTGCTCATATCTTTCTTCCAAAATTCGGATTATTTTGCTGCGAGGAAAGACATAAACTCAAACACGGCCTCAGTGGACTATGTCTTCTGTCTTTTTCTTAAAGCCCCAGTATGTAGGAATTCCCCCCATCTAGCGGTGCGGTTGCATATCTGAACGTATTCTTGATGTTGCATTCACGTGAAATCAGGCAGACGTCAGACAGACAACAGACGCTGCATGTAACAGGATAACCAAGCCTCTATGTAAACAAGTGGTAAAACAATACAGGCGTGACAATATGTTGTCATGGTAATGTCGTATTGTTTACCTGACCCACGTTTTACCGTCTTTCTCTCGTCCAGTAAAATGACATCCGGTTGGTTTGCCGACGGCCGTCTGCTTGACTGCACCTGAATGCAACATCAGTGCCTCCGTCCTTCCTCACACTACACAGTGGTGACAGTTTTAACAGCCGCTACCTGGAAAACTTTCTCCCTGAGCCGACAGCTCCGCTGAGTTTCCATGGTTACCTACGGTCACACTGCCACTGAACGTAAAAAATGGCGATGCAACATGGCCGCCTCGGTTCGGTGCGTCGCCCACTTATGTATTTGTAACGACTTGTAACAACTCATTCTAAGGTACGAGAAAGCTTTCATTTGTATGCGGGTGTGATTCGACTAAAGTGAAATATGTATTTATGAAAGCAAGATTTGATTTTTGCTAATAAAAAGCCAAATAAGTTACATACTGGGGCTTTAAACACTGCATGTCTTTGTTGTTGTTGTCTCTTTCTAAGAACATCTAAAATACACAAACTGTAATTACTCATGATTTGAAATGCCATTGAGCACGATCAATTCTGTAAATCTCCTTTATGTGAATGCACAACTATAATGACTCATCACCTGACTCTCACCTTGAGTTCTGTCTTGCTCTCTGCATCACTGGGCACTGGGCAGCTCCACTTCATGTGATAGTGCACCACTTTACCCAACTATTTAAATGCAGCTCAGTCAGTAATGTGAATAATTATGATAAATGAACTGCCTGTAATAATCAAATGATGTTTGCGTTGCTTCACCTGCTCTCCTGATTCTCCTCCTCACTAAAAGTAATTGCTGTTTGGGATGTAATGTTAATTTTGGAAACTTGGAAGCAAAACAAAACAAGGTTCAGCTTTTTGAACAACCACAATGTGCTGCCAGCCTCAGACCTTCCTGTTGTAGTGGATAAGCACATGCCCTTTGGAGGTTATTCCCTCTTCCTCTTCGGCAGTTTGGCAGCTTTACCGTTGCCCCGTGGTGATCACGATCTACAGCGTCCTGCATCTACAGTACGTGACCCTGCAACTGCACTTACAAGAGCCAGAAGTTCCACAGAGCTGCGGCGTTAAAGAAAATAGTGCGTTCCATGAAGACACCCGTCAGAGTTTTGTCAAGAGCTGCAGGCGTCGCAAAATCTGATGCGAGGCGGCCACATCGTAATTCTTCGTGCAGGAAAAACCCTGCAGTAGACAGTCCATCCCAGCGCTTCATCAATACCTGTCACTACAGCAACATCGATGTATAATGCAGAGGGGACTTGTTTAGTTCCTCTGCCAAGATGTGCTGTGCTATCAGACAGCCTCACAGCCAGCGGGATCTACCTGGGTCAACCATGATGGGATGTTAGATTCAATCAGTTTCTACTCAAAGAGCAGAGCAGGTGAAATGTGTCAGCTGTTAAAGGTGCAGACACACACATGCACACACAAGTGCCTCACATGGAAATCCATACACACAAAGCTCCAACCATCGTGCACAGGCACACACGTATAAATGCTGAACGCATTAAGCTGTTGCGTTTATGGTTGTCCTTACACACATACACACACATGTGCACAAGCACTGATGTATCTCCAGCTGGCTGGCAGGTGGCCAATAAAAAGGTTAATTGCGGTGTAGAGAGAGCAGGCCATTAGGCCGCCATCAGACCCAGGAATGATAGTGCAGGCGGGGGTGGAGTGGGCGTGACCTCTCAGATGTAATGATGGAATGAGTCACGGGTGGCTGGCATGGCAGGGAGCATATCTGACAAATACCCAGGTAATATCTGGGATTGATTGCCACGAGACGTGGAGCTCATTCTTCCCAAGGAAACGCCTCCACTTCCACACATGGCTACTGTCTCCATCAGAGCCGCCACGCTTTTGCTCCTCAGCTTCTCTTTGTCTCTCCTATTTATCTCCCATCTGTCTATCAATCAAAAATGTTCAATACCGGTGCCAATACCGGTACCTTCACTTAGATACCGGTTCCTGAACGATACTCTTTTCGATACCACAAAGATAACAAAAAGAAAATTACATTTCACATTACGGTACAAATCTTGAGTTATTCCAACTATTCCAACCAGCAGCTTTTCTAAGCTTTTCTAAGTAGATCAACCTAGCATGTGTTACAACTACATCGCAGTCACTTTATTTAGATGGATTTTGCAACCTGAAAATATTACTTAAAACCACTTTCATACAGACTTTTTGTAATTCACACATTAAGGTTTTTAAATATATTAAATTGCATATTCTAGTGTAAAGGGTTTTTGATTTGAGAAAAATGCAAAAATAACGTAAAAAGTGGACGTGTCTGGGCAAAAGAGGACATTTGGTCACCCTATGACATGCCGCAACCACGTGTAACGTTACAGCCAATCAATGGCAAATTATCAGATCTTGATCAGGTGATTACCGTCTGGGTACTGAAACTTATATGTTCTGATTACTCGATACGACCGAAGCATTTCGGTCGGTGCCATAAAAGAACTGAAGTTCAGTACCCAGCCCTACTCTCTCCTCAGCTTTCTGTTGCGGTGATGCTCACATATGCACACTGCACCGAATGTATTTCTAGTCGTTATGATTCATAGAGTGGGACAGGATCCATGTAAACGCCAACTCATGTTTTGGGAGTAGGTGTAATTAGGCTAAAATATGCTGGAGTAATCCAGGTCATAGAAACATCCTGAGTGTGTGAGAAATGTCACACAACATTTAAACAAGCTAAAGAAATCACTTAATGTAGTTTCATCCTCCTGTCATACTGAGATTTTGTGTGTGCTTATTTATTCATGTAAATACAGAGCATACACCGACTGGACCAATACCACATGTGGTTCTCTAATTTTTATGGCTTTTAATATTAATTACATTTAACTCAACAGTATGCTGCTTATTCTTTACTAGCCCCTGTAATCTTTTGTTGTTTAATCCATTTTATTTGCTGGTGTGTGAATTAACACTTTGCAGTAGTGCCAGACTGATACGTTGATAAATCCTCGACTGTGTGAAACCACACACTGGTTGTAACACCTCACATGTGAAAATTTGCCTTCCCTTATCACTGCACTATCAAAGTGCATTTAATAATTGCTGATTATTTTCCTGCTGAACTGTCAAAAAAAAAGTAATTTTATGATACCACTGTGATTGGAACTTGTGACACAAATATGGGTGATTAAATCATTATTAGAAGAAAATCATCGTTTCAATCCACGGCGTCACATTTTGCAGTGAATTTTTAAAATAATTGACCTTATTCCACTCACTCTAACCAGACGACTCCACCTTTTTATGCTCTTTGATCATATAAACACGCCATATACTGCTAACTGTCATTTAGGACAATCATTGTTATCCAGATTGCTCAGCTTTGAAGTCATGTCCATGTGCACAAGCGAACATCCCCCTCTGCCATGTGTTGTTTTTTTTTCTTCTTCTTCCTGCTTTGTCATCCAGTCTGCCTCGCTCTGTTCGGATACTGTGGAAACACGAGCAGGCTGGAAGGGAGAAAGGGAGAGAGGGAGGAGGGGGTAGCGTGGCCTTGTAGACTCAATCTTATGTATTCAGTTGGAGTCTCTGTAAGAGAAAAGGAGGGGGAGAAAAAATTATAGGGCAGAGAGCGAGTGAGGCGGTATACAGCGGTGATAGCCGGGACACAGAGCGAGACGCGAGTAATGAGAAATCCCATCTTAACTGTCTGCTGCTCTCCCACACAGCTGTCCCTCCGCCCATCGGCACACTCTGAGCTCAGCCCTCCTTAAGAATTGCTGGAGGTGAGCTCCACCTCACTGCCACTTAATACGGAAACCTCCAAATAAGAAAATGGAGAATTCATTTAGCCTTTTTTTTGTACTCCTCTCCCTCCCACTCCCCTGAATTCTCTTTGTTTGGCTTCCTCTCTGACCGTTTCATATGTATAAGGCATACAGACTTATCTATTGAAATGTATCAGCTTTTTGTTTTAGTTTACCTCTCTTTCTTCCCTATCTGCTCCTCACTATTGGCTGTGTGTTTTTTTTTTCCCTTGCTCTCACCTATCGGCTACTGTGGTATATAAAGATAAGCAAAGCCACTTATCATGTGGCTTTGATATCACGTTTCACTGAAATCTAATTTCTCCCTTCCCATAGTTGTAGAAATAGTAAAATGAACACCAATACTCATGTGTCATGTGTGTCGCCTCATATTTAAGCGTGCTCATCCTTTGATAGAGTTGGACGCCCTTTGAAGGATTTAGGGGTGTTGGCAGAATCTTTAATCCTTTTTTTGATGTATTTTCTTTTTTTTTTTTTTTTTGGAGGGTGGAGGGAGGGGGGTTGGAAAAGGATGATTTCGTCACTATTGCAGTGCAAGTCCATTATGGTATATAGCCGGAGACGCTTTGTTGTGCATGTAGTGGATTAATGAAGTTGGCATCTTCACAGTTCCTGAAGTATTATGTCTTAATGACATTAAATGCATGTCATGAAAAGTAAGAACATTCTTTTGGCATACATATAATCACAATAATCACCCACTTGCACCGAGGTTGCTATGATGTGCAAGGTTTCCTTTAAATGCCTCTTGAACTGCACATTCAGCCTGACTAATCAGATTCTTGACAAAGATGAGCAAAAAGCAAATGCAAACATGAATGCATGTGTTGTTGACATTCCTTACAGTTAGGATTTAGTGTAGGTGAATGTAGCTCAGTGTAGGCGTTTCCTCTTATATCCTGTCATCATGTCCAATTAATTGTTCTATTTTTTAATAGGTGATTATAGGGCTGTTCGATTAATCGATTTAAAATCGTAATCGCGATTATTTGCCTAGGACGATGTTAAAAACTTGAAATCCTAAAAATCGATTTTTTACTCTAACTAGGGTAATTACGGTAAGCCCCCATTCATGAATCTGCGCTGCGCTGAATTACCGTAATGACTGCCGTCTGCCGCCTCCTTCCTCCCATCACGCTCTCCCACTGCTCTCCCCACACACTGTAAACAAGCATGTCGGCATTCTGCTAAGACCAGCGAGGATTTCATTGCCGTAAAGACCAACAGCCCTTTTCCACTACACAGTTACAGCTCTGCTTGGTTCGGCTCGGCTCGACTCGGCCGTCATATCACAGCGGTACTGTGATATGACAAGGATTTTCTAAGTTACAGCTGAGTTCTTCAGCGGGGGCGGGGTCGTCATATAACAGCGGCTACAGCCGTGTCGTCTCGATTACGGACCGCGTGGTTTTCCACACAGCAGCCATTTACCTCAGGTGACAGAATAACAGTTTGTCGGTGTGTTTTTACTGTAAAATGAGCGGTATTGATTCTCGTGACGGACCTATGGTCGGACGTCGCGCTTGCGACTCTTCCGGTGACAACGCTCTGGCCAATCAGTGGAAGGCAGTCAGTTGACGTCACGTTTTTAGACAGACAGACAGACAGACAGACAGACAGACAGACAGACAGACAGACAGACAGACAGACAGACAGACAGACAGACAGACAGACAGACAGACAGACAGACAGACAGACAGACAGACAGACAGACAGACAGACGTGCTTTATATATTGCATACTATTTTGAAAAACAGTTTTGTATTGTGAAACAAAGTTTTGAATAAAAAAAATAGATGGATGGATGGATGGATGGATAGATGGATAGATGGATGGATGGATGGATGGATGGATGGATGGATGGATGGATGGATGGATGGATGGATGGATGGATGGATGGATGGATGGATAGATAGATAGATAGATAGATAGATAGATAGATAGATAGATAGATAGATAGATAGATAGATAGATAGATAGATAGATAGATAGATAGATAGATAGATAGATAGATAGATAGATAGATAGATAGATAGATAGATGGATGGATGGATGGATGGATAGATTTTTTAAAATTAGACTCTAGGTCCATTTAAAAAGACACAAACAGCACACAAAATAGTTTGTCATTTAACAAAAAAATCGTAATCGGAAATCGATTTTTGAGAGAAGAAAATCGAGATTTTACTTTTGGGCAAAATCAAACAGCCCTAGGTGATTATTTATATAGTTGCAATGTCATTTTCTGTTGATCGGTAACTGTTGCAGCTCTAAGACTCAACCTGTTTAGAACACAGACACGCACACACAAACGAGGGCAAACAAAAGTGTTATCTCAAAGACTGATCTGTTTTCAGCGACACACCGAGATAGAGTCCAATCAGATGATGTCTGCCCTCTGTTCTCTTTAGCTTGAAGAGACAGAGCTGTGTTCATTCATCCTACTCATTCACTGGAGCTTTTCACCAACTACTACTCTGTCTTTCTCACTCCTCCTCCTTTGTCTCTTACATGTTGTCCTTGCTTTCACTGAATCAACCTCCTGTCCTTTCTTTTCTTTTTTACCTTCTTTACTACTCTCTCAGTCCACCATTTTCTCTTTATTATCCTCTCAGTCCCCTCTACTGCTCTGGCAGTACCAGTGGCACAAACACACAGACACACTCACTCACACCCATTTTGCTGTTCCACTGTGGCGGCACCCGAGCCTTACGCTGCCAAAATGGCAAACAAACAGTAATAAATCTCTAAAACAACACAAAAACATCTCCCTCGTTCTCCAAGGAACCCCCCGAAAGAAACACATCAACCATGTCATTGTTTTCCCCTAAAAAATGTAATCTTTAGTTTGTCAGTGTGTGCATGTGAGTCTTAACTGTGCCCTCGCCGTGCTGCTTTCACTTGTCATTCACAGTAATAAATTCACAATTCGCACCCAAAACTGCTTCAATAAAACACTCCTCTCCAGACATTAGCTGCAGTTTGACGAAGTTAATGTGTTTTTTAAAAAAACTGGTGATATTCCGTGTGTCTGGTCAAGCACAGTTAGGTTGCTGCGTATGAATAACTTTAACACAACATAACAGTGCTGTTTTTAAATGCTTATACAGCATGTCACACAATACAGGTGTCTGCATGGATGTAATAGGCTATAGTAATCTGATTTGCATCACAGCCACTCTTGCACAACTTGGCTGTGCACAAATAGCTACATTGTACTTGTTTAGCCTTCAACAAATAAGTTGTGACAGTAGGCTACATGTTATAAGTTGATAACACTGACTGTGCCTGTGGCTGGTTGGCAGTAGGCTATGTAACCATGGTGGTGGTTTCACAGTAAAACAGAACAAACATTAGAACACAAACACAAGACATTACTACTAGAGCAATCATTGAAAAGCAGCGATGCTAACTAATGCTAATAACTTAACTCACCTGTATAAACTTCATTAACCCCAAAAGCTAAGTTGCTAATTAGCAAGTCACTCATTTACTATTATCTTTTTTTCCTATTAGCTTACAGCTAGCAAAGTTTGAGCTAATACAGCTGATTCCAACTGAATATATTTACATGTATTGCCAATATTAAACTGGAGGCAAATAATATGTAGACAATTCTGTTGACATGTTCCTGAACGCACACACACACCAAATTTCCCAATATCTCATAGGCTATACATCCTTTCTCTCTTCACAACTGTAACTAAACATGAGGCATGCTACAGTAGATGAAATTGACTCTGGACCTGCCACTCAACAAACTGCCTAAACAACTACACATTGATGGAGCCTTTGATATTATAGCGTGAGTGATGGTGTATGGAAGTTTGAAGCACTGAGAGAAAGTGTCTCACTTGCTACCAAATGATTAGTGTAATAGACATTTTTGTTCTTTGCCAGGTCAAACAGGAAAAGGAAAGCCAGACTGTAATTTTTGCGTTCCAGAGAACTGACCCCAAAAAACTAGAAAATATTTTGTTACTTCATAAATGGGGGCATTGTTTTAACATTAGGTGTAGACGTTGCCTTATCACAGCTCATGTAGGTGCAGACGCCCCCCCCTCATGACCAATTATGTGCTGCCTTACTGCTGAGAGCCGGGGTCGTTGCCATGACGAATGGCTGTGACCCGGAAGCGGGGTCAGGGTCACGGCGGTGTTCCATTACCCCAATTTCCATGTGTCTGCGGCACACGTGAGGAGGGACGGAAGGCGACAAGATAGGAGAGGCTGAGGCGGCTGGGCTGCTGCAAACCCTGCACTTTTTACTGAGGCACATGAATCATATGCTGCGTTGAAAATGAAAACATTCAGTTAACCTTGGGGCACAAGTGAAAGAGGAAAAGAGCTGAAATACTGTTTAAAAAAAGGAGGGGAAAAAAGTGTGTTTGAGCTGTTGTAGCTGGGCGCAAAGATGAGGCTGTAAAGGAGAGAAACAGGACTCACAAAAGCGGCTGAGAAAATATGATGTGGGGAACTTTGGTTGAGGATGGAGCTGTAGGGAAGGATCCATCTTTTTTTCCCTCTCTCTCTCCGGAGCACGGCAGGAGAAAATTGTCGACAGGGAGTCTGTTGGGCTGAAGGTAGATGACAGCCTCCATTTTACGTGTATTCACTGACTGATTAGGTCCTGTGGGTAGGTGGAGAGGCTGATGGAGACAGCCCTATCTCTACTCTCCAGACACCTCAGTGCCTGGTGTGTGTTTCTGTGTGTGCGTGGGAACGTACGCCCAGGCATTTAATTGTCTTTGTATGTTTTCTCCTATTCTCCCACTGTGTGTGTGACATGTCATCTTTCAACAGGAGCTTTATTCTGATTGTAAATTAAAAGCCGAGCACCGACACAAGGTTGTTTCCACGCAGGTTACCGGCCTCAACACCGGCTTTGGTTCCTGCCACGCTGTGCCACAGTCTCTTTTCAGTGGAGAATTGCCATGAAGGACAATGTATTGTAACTCAATGGGATTTCAGGTCTTTGTTGTAAAGATGAATATAAGTTGTCCTCTGTAATCAGGTGTAATTAAAGGAGAATTCTGGTCATTTTTTATAAATAACGCTGTACAGCTCCAAGTGCTACCATAGGAAAAGTCTGCATTGGTGCAGAAAGTGGAGAATATAGCCTTATTCGCACGTATTAGTATTACCTGGGGACCTCTGGTAATTTGTAATAATTGCGGAGGACGTCTGTGATCTTAATCCCATGTGAATGCTCCATGTCAGTAATATGTAAAGTAAAAATTCCCCTGCAAATTACCTACTATATTTCACCAAAGACCGACATCCCGTGGTAAAACTAGTCCCGTGCGAACCTGCATCTCAGTAATTGAGGGGCATTTTTTGTTTTTATTGTGCGCCTTTTTCTACTTCTTTCCTGGTTGAAACATGGAGGCTGCTGTGGAAATTATGAGCGGCAATTTTGACACCATTTTAGGTGCAAATACAGTCTAGTCTTGGTACTGGAGACCCATTTGAAGAAACAGCTCCATTAAAAAAAAAGCAAAATTTCGGAGGATATTGACATGCGGCTTTTTAATACAAATGCCATGACGGCCCGTTACTGTGACAACAACTGCACACTGTTGCAAAGTCACGTTGCTGCTTTGACATTTTATTTACATTTGCTTCGCACATGGATGTGACAGCAGTGGATGTTATGACGTGCACAGCTTTGACGTCATATCAGAGCCTTAATGTCAGTAAATTCGAGTAAAATACAGACTTAACTTATCCCGTGCAAATGCACCGCAAGAAACACAGACATGGGGGGGTCATTTACAAATTACCAGATGTCCCCAGGTAATACTAATCCCGTGCGAATAGGGCTTATGTCCGGATCCGATGTTGAAGAGATGGAGGAACATTTTGAATTTGATGGTCGTTTTGTTTGTTTATTCAAACCAGAATATACAGATGGAAACAGTCCCGAGCTCCACAGTTGACTAGTCAGGTCTATCAAGGAAGCCAGCATGAACAGAGCTACGAGACAAAAACACACATTTAACACTGCTCTCTCATATTAACAGAGTTTATACACAGTCAGTGTTGTGTGGTAAGGCACTGGTGGATGTTGCAAAGCATGTGTAGTGATATTTTGAGCATAATAGAGGCCAAAGTCACGGTTTTAACGTTCTGCCCCCATTACTTTGCTGTTTAACTGCAGTGTAGCTCAGCTAGCAGGAGCAGAGTTAGGTCCTGGCTGCACATATTTTTCTCAGGTATTTTCCTATGGTAGCACCCGGGGACCTAAAGCTGTAGACTAGAGCATTACTTAGAAAATGACCAGAATTCTCCTTTAAGAGTGTCTTCACAGGTAGTGGCTAAGTGGATGCAGAGAGAAAATGGATTTGGTTTGCATTTAATGAAGACTTAACTGTTGGGGCAAACATGTCTTTATAGATTTTTAAGATTCAGATGGAGTTTGTCCATGTGTCTGTGCCAGCTTCTGTGCTGCTGCTTGGAGAATATTTGAAGGGAAAAAAAATCTGAACACCAGGAGACATCGTCTTCACTACAGTGAAGCTGTATTTAGAATTTCAAATTCAAGCATACTGTCCCATTGAACTCGGACCATTTTCAGCCGGGTTTCTGCTCCCATGCTGTGGCTGGTGCGAATTAATGAGAGTGATAATTGACTGCTGCAGTCAGCAGATGAAGATAAACTCTCTCTGCATAATGACTTCCATAGCTTGCTCTTCTCTACTGTGTTTTCAAGGCCGCTGCTCCCCAACTGCCACCTCATCCCCCCCTACCTCCACACAATCTGAACCTCCATTCACCGCTGTACATACAGTATGTGCCAGGCATCTGCACATCACTTATGATTCTTTACTGCTCAAGGCTTTCCACGCAGACCTCACAGAGTTCCCTTAAATGCTCTCATTTTCACTTCAGACCCAAAGGAAAATAGTCGTGGCATCAGTAAGAGTTTGGCTGCTAGCATGACATGTTAATCAGCTAGAGTGTTTTGTCTTTTATAGATGTCTTGCCACCATCTGCTCTAAATATCTCCTTGTACATGAGTAGCATAATTTTTGGGTCTCATGCAATTTTGAATTACCCCTCACCGGCTACATTTGTGTGTGGGATTTACTATATCAAAGCCTCCAACTTGACACTCGTCTAACATTTCGCTAAAGCAGTGCAGTAAATTAAGCAGTTTTTTTTCAAATGTGCTGTTGATCATGTGAAATAGCACTCCCAGCAGTCCTTCACAACAATCAAGTGGAGTAAACAACCAGGACTTAAAGACACAGACGCATCATTCTAACAAGTTGAAATTAGGGAGCTGCAACTTGCAATACTTTTGAATCGAGCCATTAGTCCGTGATTCACTGCTCCCACAAACTTTCCTGTCTACAGGGCCTGGGTTTCTTGTTATTCACAGTCCCGAGCACAATTGCATGGTAATGATGCTTGTGTTCTTGTGTTTTCTGGCAGGAAACTGGAATGTACCATTCTCTAAACGAGTAGCTCTGCATTAAAAAAGAACACCAGGCTGGAACAGATGCCCCGAAGGGGACTTAGTTTCCACTGTGGCAAGCAAAACTTAACAAACAAATACCTTTGACCATTCTGACTTCATTCACAAGTTTAGATTTATTTCATTTTGGGATAGGTGGGTAAACAGTATTTTGTTCAGGAATGAATGCCAATTACAATTACTCATAGGGAAAAGAAGCTTCATTTTTACAGGCTTGTTTTGTCACTTCTGGTACTTTTCCACAAGTAAATGTTCAGATGCTATGAAGTGAGGAACATGTTCTCCGATGTAGACCACTCGTGGTTGATCTGCATGGAACAGTATGTTCACAAAATAGCTGTCTTGTGCAGGGAGTTTTACTTCCTGGAAGGTTTTCGTGGCAGACAATCCATCACTCCCGCAGCTTCTCTCAATCTGCATAAAAAGAGGCTCGACTGCACTTTGTTTATCACCTCTCTCACCCTCTCTCATTGACATTCACTGGCCGTGCCTCTCTCCTTGTGGTTCTATAGATAGAAATAACTACGTTGTTATGGACCGCCGTACTCATCCACATCGCTCCTTTCATCTCCCAATACCCGTCCGAGTGAGCAAGCATGAGGCAGTTTTGGGGTTTTTAACATTAAAAAGTCCCCATGTTTCAAAGCTAAATTGGGCTTCATAGGGCTTTTGAACCCTGAAAGAGAGTTGACACTTGCAGTTTTTTTTGGGATGGCTCTGCATGCCTGAGGGAAATCTCTTCAAATGTACCTCTGTATTCACCAGACTCGAGGGGTGGGCAGAAAAAGTGAGAGTGAGTGGGTAAAGTTTTTATTTCAGAACGCCTGGGTCCAGGTAGACTTTCTGATATTCAAGGCCACTTATCTTGACATCTGTTCCATGAAAAGATTTCAGAAAAAAACAAAAAAACATTGTGATGTTCTCGTGAGCCCCCTTTGCCCCCAAGACCCCATGTTTGTGGTTGGATTCTGAAGCGCTGTCATGAGATGATGGCAAGCATATCTTATTATTTAATTTGATATCCTTTGAAATAATGTGGATGTTATTTTTGAAAGTAAAACTCTGATATCAGGGTGACAGAATAGGGATTTGATTTTGCCACTCTAGATGTAAATAAAATATGTTTGAAATGCATATTTTACTCCACTTGGCTTGCGCTGAGGAGGCAGAAATATGGTGCAACCATGAGTGTTTCATTGCATATTCCGCACCGAAAGAAGTAACGCCTCACTATGGGCACAGATGGAGTGAGCTGAAGAAAAGTGCAAAGTGCTCAGTTGGTGAGCATCTTGGATCTTTTTTTTATGCTTCAGAGACCAGTTTTATTTATGGATTGACTTTTTTTTCTTTCTTTCTTTTTTTTTTCGCACCATCCGAGCAGGTTTTCCATAAGCATGGGTGGTATTATGATGGCAGCGGAAACGGTGGGTGGGGCTGAAAGGGGCAAGATCACGGTGTGAGAGGTGACACCTCGAAAAGCATGTCTGCTTGCACTCAGCTCATATCCCACGCTCTGTCTTCCAGCTGACTGGATTTCACTTTTTAAAAAATGCTTTTTTCATGCAAAAAAACCCCATCGTTTTTTTTCCCCTCCATTTCTCTTAATTATAGTAGATGCATTGATATTTGTTCTTTTGTAGGAAATAGGATTTTACCCAGGAACATCCACATTTTTGCTTGACAGTCCTTAATGGTAACTTCATTTGCATTCATTTAGTTTCTTTTAGTCCACAGAAAGACAGCCTGCATTCCTCACGCAGTTTCACTTAGACCCACATAAGATGGTAAAAGGGGGGTTTAGAGGGTGCAGGATGGATGGATGGATGCTGCTTGCCAAGTATTCCTATGCATTGCAGAGATGAAAATAAAAAAGCTGGTGGAAAAAAAGAATGGGGCGCCGTACGTGTTTTTCATCGGCAATGAAAATGTTTGGAGAGCTGCTGGAGCCTGTTCAAGCCTGCTTGAACACAGACTCTGTCTTTCTGTGCACAGGGCATGACATGTGTGATGCAGGCGAGGCTTGTGGAAATATGTCACTTTGGTGAGCAATCGGGCTATGCAGGGGAACGTAGTATAAGAGAAACAAGGAAAGTGACGATCAGGATCATGAGTGGAGTATGGAGCGGATCCTCCCTGGACTGAGCTGCCCTGAACTCTGTGTGGAAGGGCCCAGGGGAGGGTGTTCAGACCTCCTCTTCTCCCCACACCATGCAGCGCCTTCACAGCTTTTTTTTTTTTTTTTTGATTGGTGGATACAAGCTGTGGAGGTGTCAGATTCAGGGGTTGTGTATGTGTGAACGTGCACATGCATGATTTCAGGGCAGAGTGGAGACATTTGACACACTGAGGTTGAGTCTGATGAGGCTTGATTGATGATTTGAAAAGAAAGAAGAAGAAAAAAAATAATAGCCTGCAGTGTTTCAGTGGTGGCTCCCTGCTGTTAGTGTTGATGTGTAGTATTATGGAATTGTCTTTTATACAACTGACTGCATCCTGCTGTAGGCGATGCTGTGTGTGTGTGTATGTGTGTGTGTCCATTCTTCTAAGCCCTAGAATAACTTGTGCTCCAAGGTCAGTGATGAGTATCTCTGCTGATGCTTATTCACGCACACACACACACACACACACACACACACACACACACACACACACACACACACAAACAGCACTACAGCAACATGTCTTCCACTCTACACACTTCCAACACATTTCCTTTTATCCTCCCTCCACCTCACCTGTCAGCCTCCTTGCACCTCAGCACTGCATTTTTAACACTCTGCTTTCAATTCCCGCAACATTACAACCAGGGAAACCAAATGCACATCTCCATGCAGCTATTGCGTCAAGGCATTTGTCTTTGATGTTCTGGATATATGTATTAAATCTCTTTCGAGGCGAAGGGGATTGCGCTTAAAGCTTGGAAATATGGCAGTTTGTATGAGTGGAACAAAGATTACACCGGCGCAGACAGAAATCTTTCTTTGGATGTTTTAGAGATAGGCACATTAAGTCCCACATATACAATTAAGACTCATCAGAGGTTGATTTTGTTTGGAGGCACTCGGCGTAGCATCTGCTCTCTTTGAAGGCAGCACGCTGCAGATGGACTGGAGTAATTGCTAATGCCACACTGTCAGGGCCGTCCAGGTGTTGTGGAGATCTGTTGCATCCTTTTCTATTAGGGTTGAGTGATTGATTAGATTGCCTTCATTGTTACTTTGTCTACCTCACTATTCCTGATATAATCATTTCTGCACCTCTTGTTTAGTTTTCCTCTGTGAGCTCTTTTTGGATTAAAAAGCCCCACCGCTACTGCACATTCACCCTCAGTTAATATATCCATTGCATATTCGCAAATTTAATTAAGCACAATAAATAAACAGTCATGCTATTAGTGGTGTTTAAAGAATTGCCCACTGAGGGTATGAAAAGCTGCACACTCTATCATCTCCCCCGAAGCCTATTCAACATGTATGGTGTGTTCTCTCCCAGTTTTTGATGTCTATGTTTGCTGAGGTTTGTTTATTCTGAATTATACACAGCATCTGCATCTTCCCAGTCACGGCTAATGAACTTTGAGTGTTTCATGTGTACATGGAGAGATTGGTCTTCTCATCATGTAGGATCCCTAGCTGAAATTGGTGTGGCTGTGCTCAGCCTGCTATTGAGACTCACGGAAGCATTTCAGAAAGATATTTACATGCATATATATGGAAATAAGATTTTTTTTTTTTTTAACTATTATTTAGCGCTCATGACAGGCACAATCAATCAGCTGTTTATCAATCAGCTTATTATCCAACTAATAAGCTATAGCTGAGTTTTTCATAACAGCTTTTTAATATTTCCTGTCATGTTTTCTCTTAAATTTCAGCTCTGGGCTCTTCAGACTTGATCAGACTCTAATGATCTGTCATTTCCTTCATTAAACCTGAACCTGTCACCATTATGTGCCAGAGTTGTTGTTTTTTTGTGTGTGTTGGTATGATGGGTAGCCGACGTTTAATTTACCACATCATCACGTCTCCTGACGAGGTAAACAATAACAAATGCCCACGCCGATGCTGAGTGACATCATCACCCTGCACCAGACATCTGCGTCTCCAGAAACATCTGCTGCTTCCGAGCTGCCGGTTCCATAATCATACATGCGTTAGCCTATACGTGGGCACACACGGGCTCAGACACGGGGCCTATTAGGAGTCTCATGGTGAGAGCAGTGCTTCATCACCGTCTGTCTCTCCATGGATTTTCAGCCTGCCCATGTAGCCCGCACTTTGAAAGTCAATTCCCTTTAAGTTCAGGAGTCAAGCAGCTCCTTTGTGTAGCATGGTCGGCTGCCGGAGCCGCCTCATTGTGTCTGCCGCACATTTTCACCACCAACAACAGCAGCAACGCCACCCTGATCCACGCCACAAACTGCCTACATATTCTTAATGTGACTGTGTGCAAATGCTTTAACAATCCTCTTTAACACATAGCACATAGTTTTTTGTTCTACCTCAGCTTCATAGGGGTATAATTTGAAGCAGACACCCACGCACTGTTTTAAAGATAAGCACTAAATTATGCTCAGGAATAAGTCTGCTCACTGCTTGTATGTTGCCGTTTGACACATTTGAATTTCCTTCCCTTAGTAAGGGGGTGTTGTGGAAAATGGTGTGCTTTTTCATTATTGTGCTATAATGAAAAAAAACTACTGATCAGTTTTTTCTTTAATACATAAATAAATGGAGATATCCTTAATCGTTTTAAAGTTGGTTAGAGAAAGTGAATGCTACCCTGCTGAGGTCCTGTTTTCTACAGCGTCTCTCACCGTCATTTCTGCAGAGAGAAGGACGCTCAATCTTCTTCTTGCCCCATCCTCCATCTCATTTCCCCACTAGCTGCACCACTCGCAGGGCTGAAGCATAAACAGAGCAACAGGGCCACCGATAGCATCTACAGATGTGCCGCCAACGGCCCCAGATAAGAACCAGCAGCAGCATGCCCCCTCTCTAGCAAACAATAGATCTCCCACTGAAATGTGCGGTGGGAAGATGGAGAGAGGAGAAGGGGAGGGGGGGGGGGGGGTGATAGGAATGTGTGGAGACTGATTGAATGCAACTCCGAGAGTAATGCGGGGAATGAGAAAGAGACGGCACAGAGGCGGAGGAGGAGAGGCTGAAAAATGGGGAGGAGAGGGTGGAAGACGAGAAGGAAGGAGAGAGAGAGGTGGATGCGGAGAGAGGTTATCCCTTCAGCTCCTAAATATCTGTGTGTCCATCAACAGCAGGACATGGGCGCGCTGGCTCCTTTATCTGGATGGCCTGTTGAGTTAGCGGAGGGTGGAGGGGGCCCTTCATTCCAGAGGTGAGAGAGGAGGGGGGAGGGGGGCGAAGGAAACAAGCAGCCGACGAAAGATGTGAAGGAGGAGGAGGAGAGGGGATTTGATTGACGTCTCCTTCATAATCCCACAGGTGACGTCTCTGACATTGGAAGCTGCTCTGCTCGCCGCTCTTTACCTCTAACCCCCACCCCCACCCCCACCCCCTCCTCTCTCTGATAAGGGAGCGAGGGAAAGAGGCGGGGGTGGGGGGTGGGGGGGTTGAGGCAGAAAGAGCAAAGGGATGTATGGTCGTAGCGCCAACACATTTATCTGCGCTCGCGATAATGGGAGCAGCCGCCGCTAACAGTCTCCCATGGCAACGACCTCTGTCGAAGGTTAGCCTCAAAAATGGGCCAAGAATGAGCTAAATACCCGGTGATAAAGTTTAGACACCTAAACATCATTAAGGGCGCCTAATGCAGTCAGTATTGTTTCTACTACGACTATTACCTGTAATGAAATGGGGCTCTTTAACCCCCTCCCCCCCCCCCCTCCCCCCCCAGATGCTGAGGAGTGGGTGTGTTTGTTCGGCTGGAGGTCTGATTGTGAACAGGTGGGAATCCAGAGGAGACATGTGATACCCTGGAACAAGAGATGGTAACACTTTTAATAAGTACACACTATTAAGCATTAGTTAAGCATTGATAAATACTGAATTCTTCATTTATAAAGCATGAATACTCATTAGCATTTAGTTTATAATTACAGTTAGTGCTTAACCCTAACCCTATGAGTAAAACATTGTTAACTGTGTTTATAAACTACATACTAATGGGTATGCATGTGTTATAAATGATGAATTCAGTATTTAATGCTTAACTAATGCTTAATAGTGTGTACGTATTATAACGTGTTACCCAAGAGATTAAACGCTCAAGCGCTGACTCACAACCTGAGGATGTTCAACACAGAGACACAGCCAAGAACACTATGAGTCGACTGATTGACAGAAGATTCAGCCCTCAATTGTTTGTCATTATTTTCAAGCTCTTCACTTGGAAATGGTTTGTGGCGCCGCGTTTCTGTCATGTGATGGTAAACACAACATCTGTGGATGTGACCTGTTCAGTCAAATGATAAATGAAGAAAAAAAAAAACATCTCTACCTCTGGGAAGTCATGTCGAGGATTCTTTCACAATTTATGCCAAATGGTTGATTCTCAAAATCTCAAAATCATCCTAAAGATTGATGATTGAAATTATCATTATTTGCCAGTTACTCATTTATACTGTTTGGAGAAAAAGCTCCCTTTTTAATCTGTCACCATGTTGTATCGTGACACTGTGAAAAGTGAGAAATTACCTCTGCTGTGTGGGCGAGGCATCTGGCCGACTGCTTTGTATACCATTTGTTGTATACGCTGCGTTTAGTTCAGTAATTACAGTTGGATAAATATTTGTTCTTCAGTAATCTGTATTAGAATCAAATATCTTCTAATAAAAATCAGACACATATAAAAGTGTCACAACTGATAAAAAGCACAGCGATGGATTGCAAACAAATGCTGCGCAAAACGGAAACCGGCTTTTCTTCTCATTAACGTTCCCATGGCAACTGACCCATCCCTGTTATGTGTCCGTCTCCATCCGTCACATCTCCACCAGCCTCCTTGTAGTCTCTCCTCTCGTCTGTCCCCCGCAACAGGCAATCAGGAGCTGTCAGAGTGCCAACTGTTCCACCAGCCTCATTGTGATGTGTCACTTCCCATCTCCACGCAATTGTTTGTGTGTGATTTCATTGTTGGCTGATTTTGTTTAGTCTCTCTCTCTCTCTCTCTCTCTCTCTCGCTCTCTCTCTCTCGCTCTCCAATCAAACAGTGCATCTCAGTAAATTAGAATATCATAGAAGAGTTAATTTCCAGTAGTTCAAGTCAAATTACCCCAACCAAGTATTGAGCATATAGATGGACATACTTCTCAGAAGGCCAACATTTCCGTATTCAAAAAAAAATTAATCGGTCTTTTGTAATGTTCAAATTTTCTGAGATACTGAATTTTAGATCTTCATTAAATGTGAGCCATAATCATTACAATTAAAAGACATTAACTAAATAAAGACACGGTAATCTATATAAAGTATTAGTTTCACTTTTGAATTGAATTACTGACATAAATAAATGTTTCCATGATATTCTAATTTATCAAGATGCACCTGTAGAACAAACCTCTTTCAGTGTCCTAAAGTGCATGTTACGTCCTAGTTGTAAAGACAAAGTGATAAAACATCCTCTGGAGGAAGTGTAGATGTGTAGCAAAGAGGGTGTTGCTGACAGCAGCTGTGCCCCGGGGCCCATCCGCTGATAATCATAAATGTTTAGAAGAGCCTTCTTCACACAACATCTGGTTTGCACCAAGAGTAGTGCAGCGGTCGAAAACTGTTCGTCCCCTGGCTGAGAGGTTGAAACCCCGGAGAGTTTTTCTTAACACACATAAAAGGTGACTGTTGGAGGAGATTCACTGCCACTGCTGCTCCTCCGCTCGCATTTCTGTCTTTAACAATGAAATGGCGTATCATTTTACTGACTGCCTGCTGCCATCATTGTCTAGAGGTTGTCATACTGGGAAATTTAACCACAGGCTGATGTGTCAGCCTGTGACACCAGCTCCCTTCTGAGGGTTTTTTTTTTTTTACAGGGCTCTCTCCAGGCACCGGCTGGTTACGAGGTCAGGTTCAGCTCTTTCTGTCATCTCCTGCAGCAGCGGGGCCATTTTAACAGGCCAGTAGATAAAATAAGAGCCCTCTAGTCTGAGGCCGACTCCCATTCATCTTCTGCCTCTCCTGTCCTTCTGATGTGTGTACACAACAGAGGCGTTTCTGTGTTTAGGGAGCGTCTGGGGGCTTTTGTGTTCTCCACACATATCACAGAGTTCAAAAAGCAGCAGTTCCTCATCATCAGGCTGCAAGTCTTTCCACTCATTAACGTCACATGTTTCGGTCGGAGCAAATAGGAGCTGGGCTAATTTTAGCTCAACCGTAAAGTGGTGTCATTGTTATCTGTTTATTTCAACAGACAGCTGTTTGGATCTGATTAAAACTGTTCTGGATTTGATGAATGAAGCCGGAACTATATTTATGGTCCAGCGTCACTCGCGTCGTGGTGGTCACCCCGCCCTGCCGGTGCGATGACACGGCCCGACCGTGCATTTCATCATCCCCCCCAGTACAGTCAGGCTTGTCAGGCGTCATACATGATGAAGTCCCTCAGTGAATTCTTTATTAGATTCCAACATGCAGGCATTAATTAATCCTGTTTTCATTCTTGTCAATCTTTGGGGAAACATCCCACCTGCCACCACCTGACAGGATGAAGGTTGCTGAGTGAAGAGCATTGACAAGTATCTTTTCCAACACTGACAAGACCTTCAAAGTTTCTATTCCCTTCTCTTGATTTAGTGCTGTTTGAAAGCTGTAAACTGCTCCCCTGGGGTGATTGTGTAGATTATTACATCCATCCTATCTTCCTCTATGAGGCCAAACAAACTTTTAATTTAAATTAAACACTGAAGTTTTCTTCTCTTTGACCACATCCCATATTTGTATTAAGCAACAACAAAATAAAGAAGCGAATGCCAAACTCCCTCTTGGCAAAAGGATATAAAGAATTCATGCTGTGGTTTTCATGTTACATGCACAGCCACTTTAGAGCATCACCAAAGCACCACCCCTCAAAGCGAAATTTCACAATGATCTCGGCTGCATCAGAGAGATTGAAGAACTTTTCCAGCGTGGCGTAAACCCTGCAGCGCCTTTTATTAAGAGTGATAACGGGAGGGGAGGGGTGAACAGTGTTGTGCTTTTTTGGAGGAATGCATTTGAGCGTCTGAGTGGGTTTTGCAATGCAGATCAATTAAAGTTTGGTAGAGCAAAGGAGAAATCCAAGCATTTGTCTCAGAGCAGCCATCAATTTTTTTTATGCATTGTTTATTGCGGATCTGCTTCAGTGGTGTAGCCTGCACTTATGTGCAGAGGACTCCATGCACACAAGTGCATTAATAAATGAATAAACACACACACAAGCAATGCTTTACTACTGTGAAGTTTATTTTCTTGCACTAAATCCTTGGAACATTTTTGGCCCAACAGTGATTTTTCAGAAACCCAGAGGGAATTGGCTCACTGGCATTTTAATCTATTCTTAAAAGTAAACCCTGAAATTGGATACTTTACAGTCACATAAGTGAAACTTATAGTTTTTTAATGCTTTAATCTGACATTAGAGAGAAGAAATATCACACGAAATCCGTCCCGTCTGCATAGAAGAAATCTAAATCCCAACAGAACAAGGTGTGGGATGCCTTTTGAGATTTTTTTTTTCTGTTTTATGAGGCAATCCAATACAACAGCTCTGGTAGCCATCATATTATCCCTGTGAAGCTTAACCTGTCAGGAGGGTTTGGGTAAAACTCTCTGGTCACTTTTAGTCCTATAAACTGGAGGTGTTGGATTGGATTACTTTATACTGAAAGGTGCTTTATCTATTCCTGTTCACATGAATAAGCTGAAAGAACAGCTGTATTACTGTGCTGACACAATTAGCAGCTGTAGAGAGGTTGGCAGCCGTGTATTGGATTATATTAGATTGCACAGGTATACGCTTTGTGAACCAATAACCTACAGTGCGTCCGTTAAGAGTTTCCCTCTGTGTTTGAGTGAGAGGATTTCTGTGGAAATTGTACATTTGAAATAGTCTCAAAGTCAATAATATCAATAAGGCGCGAATACTTCAGTGTTTTACTGTAAGAATGGAACCGTATGTTGGCTGATTAGCATGATTTGCTGTAATAGAGGAAGCCCTTAGAAGTATTCTCCCCTGAAGCTCCGAAACCTTCAATTAGGGAATTAATTATCACTTTCACTGCAGCTGGTCTTAAAGGGAGCACCAACAGAAAGAGGCACTGAACTGAATAAAGCAAAGCACATATTGTACTGGAGAATTTTACAGCAGGGAAATACTCTTAGACCTTGCCTCAGCACACACTTCTCAAAGCCAATACATCTAATAGACATTATTATCTCCTTATTTTTTCTCTTCTTCTTTCTGAACTACTTGATTACTCTGTCACTCCCCCATTCACACCAACGTCTCAGATGTTCATTGCCATTGATTGGATTTCTCCACACTCTGTCTAATTTGCTCTTCATCTAACGGGTTGGATCCATGTCCTCAGCTCTTTTTTTTTCAGTTCAGCAAACTGGTTGTGGTTCTGTCGTGTGTTGTGAAATTCATAAATGCACCAACAACAGGATTGTGGATTGTGATTATCACCGTCTGTGTGTGCAAAACTGTAATAAGGGAGTTGAAATGTTGAACTGTTGAAATAAAGGGGAAGTCATAGAGAGGGTGTCATTTATTGTTCAGTTTCTCTTGAACAGTCATAACAATAGTAAATATTGCTTTGTAACAGTCAGTGCAGGCGAGGAATTATTCAGTCATCAAGGGACTTAAATTGATCTCTTTTCTTTTTAGTGGAGCCACTTTCTTTAAATCTGTCTTGTGTACTTCTCTTTCAGGTATTGATTTCCCAACATTTTCCAGAATGACTTTAACTGTTTTAAGAGAATAGGCAGGAGCTTTCTGGATTCAGAGGGGGGAGTGGTGGTGGTGGCAATAGTGGTGTGATAAGAGCAAGAGTCCCAGTTGTGGCTGTGTTATATTCTGGTCGACTGATTCTGCCCGGCAGTGTAGAAATTGGGATCTCTGTCTCTTTTGTCATGTACGGTATTTCTTCCTTCTGATGTGGAAGAGCTGCTCATAATTGCGAAATGTGAAATCTAAGAGACAGGGCCCCATCCTGCGCAACTTGACTCCAGGGAGCCGTCACCAAATTGAACTGGGTGTTGGGCGTGAAGATCTGAAAAGTTTCTGAAATCATGGGAAATGTCTGTACACTTCTGTTTTAGCTCCATGCATTTTATTTTGTTTAACGGAGTAACATTTAATTGATTATCAAACTATTAGAAAACACATCCGACGCAGGAATACAGCATAAATCTCTGATAGCGTATCTATACCACTCCATAAGTTCAACCACATCTGTAGCTCTGGTATTTTCCACCAACTTTTTTGCTGTGCTAAGAGGGGGGCGTTAGCTGCACTGCTGGAAAACAGCTGAGGAGACTGGACAGTCCTATCTAGTACAAGGAAATGAACTGGCTCAGAATTGTAACATGCATGGTTGAGCCAGTCTCCCATAAGACCCGCAGGCACAGTTAAAGTCCTGATGTAGTGCTTTGTTTCTGTCTCGAAGACTGAAAATGTGCTGTTGTTTGTAGTTTGTAATAATGTCTGCCAAGATGATGCTCAGATGAGATAGCACATGCAGCACTGTTATCTTATTTATCATTAGAAATAGAAGAAATGGTATTTTCATCAGTTGCCAGCATAAAGATTTATGAAAAAGACTCAAAAAAATGTCACAAACTACACTGATGAATTCAAATATTCTGGAAATGTGCAAAAATGCCTGTTTATTTCTTTGATTAATTACATACATTCACAGAATGACGTCTTTAATAAAGGAAGTGTAGGATTTAAGGTAAAAATAAGAAGCTGTCCTTAGCCAAGATGTAATTTAGGAAATACGACTGAAATGAAAAAGAGTTGCTTTTTTTTACACTCCAAATTTCCACAGTGTAAAATTTCATGTGCTTTGACAGACCACAGCCATATAAGGAGCACAGCAGCAGCATGTAAGCTCTGAGCCGGTTTGATGTTTTTTTTTTCCTAATTACTTAAACCGACACGGCTTGAAAACATGTAACATTGAACACAATTGTATTTTTGATCTGAGGTGAAAGGCAGCCATTTGGCAGTCACTTACTAATTCTGCTGAATCTAGAGGGAGATTCTTAAAGCCTTCTGCATATTCCATTAAGCTGCTCATTGTTATTCTATACCTGATTTTAATTAGGAATAGTAGGAACCCAACTGTGTGATTTAAGTGTATGTGTGTGCGGATGTGTCTGCGCGGTTACATGCAGTTTTGCTCCGAGGCGGGGCAGACGCTCGTTACGCCTGTTCCTCGCTCTCTGCAGTGTGGTTCTTCCCCTGCTAATCTCCACCCCATTGATGGACACATTCATTCATTAGCATTCACATGATTATAAGCTCCACTGGCAAAGGCAAGCAGATGATGCAGGGGTTTGGTGAATCTAATGAACCACGCTTCACAAAGGAGGGGAATCTGATGTCTGTAGTGTTGTTAGAATTAGGTGGTATCCCTTTAAGAGACTGAGGAAGTCATGTTGTGTTTACAGTCGGTGTTGGTTGCTGCTGCACGAGCTCAGTGAATGCAAGAAGTTACCTGTGACGATATCACTGAGAGTTTATTAAAGATTCAAGTCCAAACACACGAAACAGTGAGGACATTGAGTTTCTACAATGTCAACTGCTGAGCTGACTGTTTTATTTTTTGATGAAATCCGCTGCTCAGAGGAGCTTCCCTGACTCCTGCTCCAACAAAGACCATGCCTTTCATTAGCATAAAGCTCTTTCCATCCTTGTGTTTTTTGACCACTGAGACATTATTGCTCTGTACTGGAATCATTTGGCCTCATCACACTCTGGTAATAAGAGTTGAGATTGGCAGTGCAGCGCTTCCGTTCAATAGACGGTGCTGAGCAAGGGTGTGGAAAATGAAGCTCCCACTCGGTCCATTCAAATGGAGAATTGTGATTAATTGGAATCAATAGCGTTAGCATCGACACTCACCACTTCCCATCAACTGTGCCCTGCCTTCTGCCACACATTATGCACTGGTGCACATAACACACATGCATCTTGGAGGGAATCATAACATGAAGTGTCCACTTCATTATCATCGCCTGTTACAAATCTGAAGTCACGCCTTCTGAGAGTTTGGATCCCCAATCTACACTCACATACACACACATACACAGCCTGAAGACACAGCAAAGTGATGAACTCAGTGAGGATAGATGTGATGAGGTGAAGAGAACAAAGGATCAGTCGATTGAGAGGTGGAAAAAGAGCAGAGTCAGTGCAGACGGAGTCAGAAAGTGCTCCCAACAATCTGAGTACAGGTGGTGGGGGGGCAGCAGCTCTCTCGCTTTCTCTGTCTCTCTCTCTCAAATGAATTGAATTGAATTGAATTGAATTGAATTGCTAATAATAATACATAAAATAAAGAAATGAAAAACAACAACGACAATATTATATCATAGCAATAATGGTTGTGATCAGCATCCATGTGTTTCTCTAGTGTCATGGTGAGTGTTACATACTGTGTGGCTAACTTTACAAATTGTGCATCTTCTCCCAGACAGACTTTTTTCCCTTATACGATGGATCTGCTGCAGTTCTCTCTCTCTCTCTCTCTCTCTCTCTCTCTCTCTCTCTCTCTCTCTCTCTCTCTCTCTCTCTCTCTCTCTCTCTCTCTCTCTCTCTCTGGGCCAAATGTCAAGTCTCAGGCCGTTACACAAGGTTGTATCTGGAGCTGCAGCTTTTTAGGTCTGGGCTGCATTAACTCAGGGCCATTGTCTTCAACCTCATCTTCTGAAATGTCATCGCTCCGTGGGCCAGGGATTTCCCTGCCCCTGCGAAGAGAGAGAGAGAGAGACCACTGTCCAAAGTTTTAGTTAAAGCCTAGCCGGCCCATGCCTCCAGCTTCTCTTTATCAGATTTCTGCAGTTTACGCCGTTTGATCTCTCAAGCAGCTACAAGTGTTTATTGTGCCTCGTGGATACGTGAAGATATGAGTTGTGAATCGGTCGGCACCCCGCGAGGAAATGTCAATTTGTGTGTGTAAAGTAAGATTAGACAAACATCAGCTTCTCTCTTGTGTCTTTTCATTCACTATCAGCTATCAGTTGCTGTGTTTTGTCCACTTTGAGAATTAACAGATTAATTTGTCACACACAAACCAGACAAATGAAGAGGATGTATCTCACTAAAATGAACAGATACAACAAACTGTAACATCAAACACTCTTAAAACTCGACCTTCTTTTATGAGTCAGTTTCATTAATGTCACTGCGACACTAAACATTGAACAGTGCAAGTGGAAGGACAGAGGAACGTCTATATTGGCTTGTAAATCGCAGTGTAAAGGAATATTCTGAATTTTTTACTACAATACAGTTAACACCAGTAATATGTGATTGACTAACCTGCAATGAAATGTCTTTTTTTTTCTCCTTGATGAATTAAAATTTTCACTGAAAGCCTGATATAAATATCCCAGAATCCCTCACCTAAAATTCATCAGACTGATTACTCACACTACGCTACAGCTGCTAATCATAAAAGCAGTGCAGCGCTTCACTGACTCTAATCTAAATAATTCAGCCGAGGCTTTTTTTTTTTTTTCTTCCTACCTTGCGATGATTATACAGTAGGTGATTGGCAGCCTTGATACAAAAATATCTGCACTGGCATCAGCTTAAACCCATATTAGATTGAACCATTGTGCTGAGATATACTGAGAAAAGCTATGTGTGTGTGTGTGTGTGTGTGTGTCAGCCCACGGGGGCCAAGAGGGGAGACTGTAGCTGTTGCTGCCCTTATCTGAAAGTGTGATTTACCCTGGATTCAGTGTTGGCAGGAGATTTGAGGAGCTGTCTGCAGGTGAGAGGGGGGGCAGATGCCAAATCATCACCCTGCATGTCTTCAGCATTACTTCCTGCGTAAGAGCGTGGTCACAGAAGGCAGCTTGCATTCATAAATAGAAGAATGCGAGCTGGAAACAGCCTCTTTTCTTTTATCCTTAGTCACACATATTTTTATCCATTCATTTCTCACAAACAGGCACACAGACTACCAAGGAGACAACCACAGTCGGCCCAGAAACTCAAGAGGCCCTCCATGCTGTGTAATAACACAGCATGATGTTCTTTTTAATGTAGATGGAGAGTGGCCTTCTTAGTTTTTAAAAACAACTTCCTCCTCCACTAGTAAAAACCCAAAGAATACCATTTACAGTTCACACGTTGGACGTTCTTTTTAATGGAACCTGTTGTGTATGTTTGTCTCCAACACGACCCGTGAGTGTTGGTTTCAGATCAATGGCTTCAAACACAGGAAATAATTATTTTGCGTTGAGATGAAAGTGGAGGGTGCAGGAGCACAAACAGCCTTAATGAATGCTGTGTGTCTCCTGCTCTCCATGGCAAATTAGCATCCACCATAGAGGATCAGTGATTGTGCTCCACAACTGTGTGTGGGTTGCAGTGTTTCTGTGTGTGTGTGTGTGTGTGTGTGTGTTGTCAGTTTACGGCCTCTTCCACTCCTGAATATGGATTGTGTGAGAATGAACTTAATCTTTATCTTGAAATAGTTTGAAACTGTTTTTGTTTGTTTGTTCCATCCTGACACAGTGTGACTCACTGACTTCTTAATGAAGATGCATTCACTGTTCAGCCAGACTATTAAGGCCAGCTACCACTGTGTGTGTGTGTGTGTGTGTGTGTGAGAGCGAGAGCGAGAGAGACAGAGACAAGTGTTCTCAGGCTTTTGGACTCCTCTGTCCATCTCGTACATGCACATAGCCTACCACAAATCACAATACTGAAACCAGGGACAAATTTTAATCTTGTGGCTGATCAGATAATTGTGAGTATAGGATGTGAAATTGAATGAATATAAAGCAAAGAAATTTGATCATTCGGACATGTTTTCTCAGCAGTTTATCTGAAAAAGATGGATTTTTACAAAAGAAAGTAATTTCAGGTCCAGCTGATCTCATAATGTCTCCATTAAAGGGGACATATTATGGAAATTAGGGGTGTACAACCAGTTCACGATTCGGATTCGGGCTTTTAAAAAAAACTTCGGATTTAGATAGATAGATAGATAGATAGATAGATAGATAGATACTTTATTTATTCCGAAGGAAATTCAGCTAGCCGGCTAACTTCCGCTTTAGCTCTTGGCTAACTAGAACGGCAATTAAATAATTTAATCGTGCAGCTCTTCTAGACTTTCCAAACGTAATCGGACTGAATGTATCAAATCCTGGTAGTGAAACAAGTCATTTCGCGGGGGTTGTGACACTCAAAAAAAAGTATCCACCGTTTTATAGCCGCTTCTTTTCCCATAATTGTCTATGAGAAAAATGCTAAGTTGTTGAACGGATGAAATGAAATGAAATGGGTGACTCCCGTCGCGGCAGCCGGCAATGTTGCCTGCTAGTGTTTGGCGCTCTACTCGTGTTGTGCTTCTAGGGCAGATGCACCAACATTACGGTGCATTAGCGCCACCTACTGTGTTGGAGTGTGAACCAGAATCACCTGGTTATGGGCTGTCGCTGATCCAAACGTTTCTTTTTCTTTAGAAAAAAGCTCCTGAATAATGAGGAGAAACTTCGGACAGCAAAACTATTCGGGATCAAAGCATTATTTGTGTACTTCCGAATACCGGATTCAGATTCGGTTACACCCCTAATGGGAATATCACTTTTTGAAGGCTCTTTAACATACTGAATATTTAAATGTGAGAATTGACAAAAAATCTGTAATGTTCAGGCTCCCTAGGTTGAAATCCATGTGGTTTTATGAACTGTTCCCTCAACAGTTGTCTTCCAGTGATATAACCAGGATTCGCATTTGCTTAACCCCACCCCACCTGGGACCGGTAGAAGCGGTGGGCGGGGCAAGCAGTGATTCATTTGCATTTAAAGGGATATATTTCCCTGAAAGATTAAATAAATGACTAACCTGCAGATAAAGTTATAAAATAATGTAGGTATTATTTATCAAGAATTCTTTCTAGAAAACTGAACTCATCGGCTGCATTGAGACGGTGCAGTTGTGGTTTGAACGCTGAACAGTGAATTGTGTGAGGTTGGTGCTGTTTTTTTGTTTAACCCCCTCCTCTTGTGTCTCCGTCTTTCAGGGATGCCCAGGTTTACCAGCCAGCCAGCGCCGGCCACTGTGCGTCCGGGGGACAGTCAAGTGATGGCGTGTGAGGTCAACTCGGATCTGGTGCCCTTCACTCGGTGGGAGAAAGACCGTCAGCCGCTGGAGCTCAGCACCAGGTTGGTCCAGCTGCCGAGCGGAGCCCTGGTGATCAGCAACGCCTCGGAGGCCGACGCCGGGCTCTACCGCTGTCTGGTGGAAAATGTGGGCTCGTCCAAGGCCAGCGACGAGGCCCAGCTCCAGATACTGCCAGGTAATTTAACTTCCTAATAATTAAAACATTTTCCCCTGCTCATCCTCAGTTGTAACCTGTTTACCAAACATCCTTGATTATAGATGAGTTATGTGTGAGCTGTTGTAGAACATCTTGTGCAGTAAATTGAAGTTAATCCTCCAGCTCTGGGTGCTGAGAAGATATTAGGTCATAAATCAGGATCCATTAAGAAGGCTTTATCTCTGTATGTCTCCCCCAATGATGTGTGGTGGAGAGGCTGAAGGCTGGATGGATACAAAATAACAATAAAATTCATCCAGCAGGAAGAGAATGGAGAGATGAAGAAATATATAGTTTTTTGGATTCTTTGGAGTCGTCACAAATCAACTTGAGAATTAAGTAACTTCTGTGTTTTGGAGAGAGACTTTAAAGGTGGAAATTATTTCATTTAATTTCATCTTCACAGAATTACGATCTAAGTTCTGCTCACAGGATGACAAAAGGATTACACACTGCAGTTTCTGTCCTAAGGCCCTGTGTATACTGTGGTTACACATGCCCAGGTTATTGCGCTCCACAGAGGCAGTCAGTTGCAGCTGAAGTTATATGAGGTTACTTTGAACTCCTAAAGAGCCGAGACTTCAGCTGTCTCAGACATCAACATGCACATTATTCATCCGACCATTCTTGGTTTGGGTGTCACGAGCGACCGCTCTTCAGACATGACCTCTTTTGAAGTTTTTAAGACAGATGACACCTAAATGAAGCTGTGCTTCATTTACTCACCCCCAACCTTAACCTCAGCCTTAACCCTGACCTTTTTCTCTCCCATCGAAGAAACTGGAGAAGAGAGGAAGCCGGAGTTCCTGGTGCAGCCTGTGTCTGTGACCAAGGTGGTGGGCGCCAGCGTGCTGCTGCCCTGTGTGGTCACTGGTTATCCTGCACCACATGTCCGCTGGATGTTGGGAGACAAGCTGCTACAAGAAAGGTAAGAGCATGTCCTCAGGCTTTAAGTTGGATTTATCTTACTTTAAAAAAATCTGTGTGAGGAATTACATAAGCTTTTAATAATAACAAAAAATGTTTTTATTGTCCACAAATGCACAAACTGGCTCTGAGTTTCACAAATGGTACAAACACTCTGGGGCCATATTTCTGTAGCTTGTATAGTAATAAGTGTTCTATACCTATACCCATAAAAAACTATCATAGTTGACAATAATTACTCCAAAAGCTAAATGCTGCTGTTAGTACTCCCATGCTCACCATACGTTATAATGTACTGCTCCTTTGTACCTGCTGCCTCTGGCCCCTGAAAGCTAACCTCTGTGTCCTGGCGCCTGCTCCCCAAGGTGTTAATGCTATTTTGCCACTGCTACTCACTCAGAGAGCCCTGGGGGAGGGGCGGGGGGGGGCTGAAACGTGCCAACAGAGCCTCTTCAGCTGGGAGACAGACAGGGCTGCAGGTCTGCCAGCCGAAGGGAAAGTTCACAAATTAAGAGCCAAGAGAGAGTGTCACAGTGCCTGTGCTCTCACTCCTCTGGCTCTCATTAGCTCAGGCAGAGCAGCTCAAATCCCTTGGAGAGAATTGCACTGGACATGGGAAGTTTGATTTGGACCAATTAAGAAAGGACTTTGTTTACTTAACCCCTGTGTACAGGTCCTGGGGAATAATAACTCTGCAACTTGTAAGGTGAAGAGAAAAGAGCGGAAATAGAGCTCATTCATCTAAATCCAGCCCAGAGTGGAGATTCTGCCTTCACTGAGATCAGATGTAAGGTCATCACATTGGTAACCACAGGGCTCCACTGTGGTATGAGCCTGAATATCATTAGACTTTCCAACCTTTAGTTCTGAGCACGGCCCCACATCTCAAGTTAAATGTCTTTAACACCTATGGAATTGTCCGTGAGTGCCTCTGACCTCTGATGGGAGCTGACTAAAAAGGTACTTATTAATCTACCTTGTATTAATTACAAAACACCATCCAGTGTGCATACCCACCCCCTAAGGGTGTCTCTGTTGGTAATTAGCAAGCGCACTCTGAACAAGCGGGGAGGTCTTTACGATATTGAAGTGGACCCCCAACGCTCCTGCCTTCAGAGCAGAGATGGATTGTGTGGCGAATACATTACTGAGACCGTTCTTTTGATTTTAATACGACATTGACAATTAGAAAGAAAAGCTGGAGGAACTTTCTTTTTCCTCCTTCAGAGTCTCCTGTCCCTCTCGGGCATTACATGAGAGATAGAAGGGCCACTGTCAATTAAAACTTACTGCGCTGTGCAGTGAAAGGGAGAGAGAAAGAGAGGGGGGGGGTCTGCAAAGAGTTTGTAATTGGTCTTTGGTGCGCAGCACAAACAGGGGCCTTCAAAGCGGCTGTAGACATGAGATGAAAGTTTATGAAGATGTGTCAAAGCTACCGGTGGAAGACAGAGTGACTCGCCAACAGTAGGGATTATCACATTGAGTTTCTGATGCTGATGTGTCTGCTCAGTCTTGACTCTGGTTCTCTGTCTGTCCCTCTCAGCCAGAGACAGTAAGGGGCGGCAGTGGCTCAGGCAGTAGAGGTGGTCGGAGGGGCCGTTTGGTCCGAAATGGCAGCCACGCTTCCGTCAGTCTGCCCCAGGGCAGCTGTGGCTACAGACGTAGTTTACCACCACCGGTGTGAATGTGGTATGAATGAATAATGGTTACTATATGCGCTTTGAGTAACGGTAGAAAAGCGCCATATAAATGTAATCCATTACAGTTTTAAATCTGAGCGACAGATGGTGCGGCATGAAGCTGTGTGTGGTAGACTTATGGCAGCGCCATTAGAGAATGTACGTTCATACATGTCTAATCTATGAAGGCCAGCTCATGGTTACAACTGGTCCTCAAACAGACTTATATATGGACATTATTCATATTTGGTTGAAAAATGACACCAACCCTCACTTTACATGTCCAGCACCTGCTGTGCAGATCCTCAGAGACTTGGGCAGATGACAAAATATTGTGTCATGTTCAGGCAGAAATGGAAACCATCAGTTGGTCTTAATTCCTGCTCATCGCTCCGGTAGCCGACCGCCTCCTCTGAGATATCACAGGATACTTTTTAAAAACACAGCGGAGACCTTCAGGAGTCTTTTGAAAATGGGCCATATGAAGGTTTTCAGTCTTAAGTCTTTGAAGAGTCTCATCAGTATGTTAGTCGTACCCCATCGGACATCAAGAGCGACACTGCTGTTTCTTTTGTATCACCTGCCCATATTGCCATGTAGGACTTTAAGGGCCTCCGTAAAAACTCTCTGATGTCTGTGATGACAGATGGGGACGGAGAGCCGATCTGAAATGGAAATGCAGAACAGGTGGTTGTCTAACTCTCTAGTTGAGAAGTTCATTTCTCTCTGTTGAGTTAATGTGTTAGTCTTCCATAAGTCCAATATGTCAGCATCACACAACACAACGTTTTTTAAGCAAGTATAATTTCACTTTATTGTGGTGAGGCTGATTTCGCACCTCAGGCAGGTGTCATGAATTGAGCACATTGCTCCTAACACAGAGGTGATATTTAATGACCGAAAGACACCAGTCCTCTTTGGCTTAGGCATTTATTCCGGTTTGCACAGAAGAGTGAACTCTTTACAGCTCAACATTGCAGTCACTTGAGACAATACATATCTGGCATGCTAGTCTTTTCCCCAACACATCATGAGGCATCCTGGATTCTCTGCCTTGTTCATTAAAACATGTGGAAATTCTATAAAACATAAAAAACAATACATAGATTGCATATATCGCAAATATAGCAATAAAAGGTTTTACACTTGGCTCTGGTGGAGAAATTGCTTTATCACTGAAACGCAAAGTGCAATTGAACTATACATATCAGGATGTACATGAATCATTTGACCTCTGAGGAAACTGAAACTAGCAGCAGATGAATGCGGAGTGATGCAGAGAGATGGAGCTCCGGTGGATCTGCGGAAACACAGAGAAAGTGCGAGACACCAAGGCCAAACTACAAAGTACAACAGAAAATGACAGTTCAAAAATATACTGAGGAAGGAGAGGAGAGGAGAGGAGAGGAGAGGAGAGGAGAGGAGAGGAGAGGAGAGGAGAGGAGAGGAGAGGAGAGGAGAGGAGAGGAGAGGAGAGGAGAGGAGAAAGGAGAGGGCTCTGTGTAACCAGATGTGTCCCCCAGCAGTCTAAGCCTATAGCAGCGTAGCTATAAAATGGTTCAGAGCTACCTGAACCAGCCCTAACTAAAAGCTCTGTCATAAATGAAGGTTTTAAGACTAGACTTAAATGTAACTAGAGTATCTGCCTCTTTGACCCATGGAGAGAGCTGGTTCCACAGTAAAGGAGCCCGGTAACTGAAGGCTCTACCTCCCAGTCTGTTTTTAGAGATACTGGGAGTCACTATAGACCTGCATTCTGGGAGCGGAGTGCTCTGGTAGGACAATAAGGAATGATTAGTTCTTTCAGATAGGATGGAGCTTTATCATTAAGAGCTTTATAAGTCAGCAGAAGGATTTTGAAGTCTATTCTAAATCCTACAGGAAGCCAGTGGAGGGAAGCTAAAGTGGGAGAGACATCTCTCCCAAACTCCTGTCAAAACCCTCGCTGCAGCGTTCTGGACCAGCTGGAGACTCTTTAGAGTACGTACAGAAAGCCAGAAAGTTGTTCTTGATCAGCTCGCCATCCTCATATTGACAAATCAGTAGTGGATGGCTAGACGCTTCATTTCACATTGTCTTTAGCCAGGTGTCTCAAAATGTGTGTAAAATCTTTGCTCTTGATATCCCACATTAAACCATGCTCAGGGTGATATTTCAAAGTTTTAGCCTAGCAACATATCTGTAAATAATACGAAAACCAATTAGTCTGGACTATAAAAATTCAGTTTTCTGTGTCAGTGACAGGTGTGTGTAATATCTTGTGTGATACTATTTACCCGAGGTATCTCCACACAGCATCATGAATGAAACAGACTGATATTGACTGCATCTATGACATTGTGGCTTACTCTACTATCACATGCTGTTTATGTATTCACCGGTGTCCTGATCCGAGACTCATATTCATTTAGGCTCCGAGCAAGTCTATCGCCAAGGACACCGGGCTTACAATTTATTCTGATTATGCTCCGCAACACCATAATAGAATATTAACACTTGAAGGCGTTCAGTCAACGAGTTGAAAACGCATTCTTAGCTAATGCCCTGTGAGTCACTGATACCATCCCCAGGTGAGTATGCACAGAGAAGCGGGGCCTTTGGATTTCTCACACATACTGGCCCTGATGACGCTCATGAAAAGGACAGTCATCTTTTGTTCTTGGGAGTATCACTCTATCACCTAATAGAATTCCCCAGCAGTCAATAAAATGGATGAATTATGCATGTCGGCCAGCAACAGGGAATTGACAGAGCATGTAAATCAACCCTCCTCCAAAGCCTTCAAGCTATCCGTCTCCTCTCCTCCTTGTCTTCTCGCCTTCATTTAAATATGATTGTGTATATTGTGCATTTTATTTGTGTATGAAGGAAGAAGCATGGTGTGAGAAATTTGTTTGCAATTGCACTATTATTGTAGCGCAGTGTAACCCTCTCACACGTATATCTTGCATGCAAACCCACACATCGCTGTGTTTTGCTTTGGGGGAGAATATGATTGCACACATTTATACACGCATATAAATGCATAGGCAGGATTCATGGGAAGTTGTCATTTAAGTGAGTCACCATGGGAGCCTGGGCTAACACATGAAGGGAAAAATAATGGCTTTTTTACACTGCTG